>NC_140931.1:42178746-42756246 GCF_014529385.1 Adiantum capillus-veneris
TAGTGCCAAAAAAGGAAATGGATGCTTGAGGAAGAGTAGAAAAAATATTCAAAGAAAGAGCTTATAAGGTGAACACTTTCTCTTCTCACCATTCATGTTTGAATTTTTACAAAATTGTAAATTGACATGTCATTTGGATTGGATTTATTGGATTGCAAAATTGATTTGATTCTATTGGATGCAAATGCAACATAGACGTTGGCCATTGCCAACCCCGCCAATGGCGAAGGGTTCTTCTCTTTGTTATTTAACTTCAATTGAATAAGAGAAAAGGATCAGGTGGGACTTACAAGAGACAAGGTCCACTCTTTGGAAGCTTCTACAATATCACCTAAGAGGTAATAATCCTTGGCTCAAAAATGCACATGAATTCATCAAATGAATCAATGTATTTATGGTTCATTTATTGTTTTCTCTATAGGGAAAAGAAAATATTGCACTCTTTAATGCATTGTCGTATAGATGATGTTACTTTAGAGCGTTATATTAGTGCAATGAAATTTAGAATGTACTTGCATAAAGAATGGTATTGGGGAAGTATCTTGAAGCAATGCTTAAGGATCAAAGGGAAAACTATTGGGGTATAAAGCCCAATGTGGTCGCCCAGGTAAGTGGGCGGGCCGCCAGCTATGTACACATATTCTTTTGTTAAAACCTAATAAGAACTCACTATGCTCTACACATTACAGTAGAGCGATTTCACCATATCGTCGTGCTCTTCTTCTCGCACTCTCTCTCGCGTCGCACTTCCGCTCGTACTCCTTCAACTGGTATCAGAGCTCAGATCGAGGCTCGGGGCAGCACTGCAGGAGGCTAGAGTCACCAGCTCAGATTGGAGTGAAATTTGACAGGCGAAGACACGGCCCCAAATCTTGTGGGTAAGCCCGAAGGGCTTGGTGTTCTCAGAATTTCATTCTGAGGTCATCTCGGCCACCGTTCGGCTTTGACAAAGGTCTGCGCAGGCCATTTTCGACTACGTGGTCTTGACGGGTGCAGATCCGACTCTGCAAATTTGGGGTTTTCAGCCTACGACTGCAGGTGCTGAGGATATAGACACTCCCAGAGTGTTGATTTGTGGTTGTCTACACATCAAAGGACAGCTTACAGTTCTTGGAGGCGTGTCACATACGACACGGGTGCATCTACACACAAACTGTAGGCGACATCCACTAGTTCATCAGGTAGCTTGTGTTTGCTGCTTGATATTCCAGATTTCATCCTGACATTTCAGGTACTTCCACATGGGATGTATTGTCAGAGATGATGTATGTCTGTTGAGGGTTTGCTGGCTGTGAGTCACGCAGCAAACAACCGCCGCAGTGGTTACAGCATACAGTGGGAAATTTGTGGATGTATGACTTTGTGGGAAGTCTATGTACTGTCAGATTTACTGCAGCCTTTGTTGAGGGTCGAGTGAGGTTTTATTGAGCTGGGGGATTCTCGAATGTTGAGATCATTTTGGTGATACAGGTCTTGGAGCGATCCCTCGAGCACCCTTAGATAGGCAGCTAGGATGTATTGACTATGAGTTAGACAGTTGGGATTGCATCTTTGCTTTACTGCCGTTGAGGCATTGTCACAGTCTATGCTTACAGGAAAGTGATAGGACAGTGAGAGACAGTACAGGTGTAGGATAGGTTTACCCGCAGCTTACAATGTCAGAGAGACAGTGTTTTTCAGATGTTTTTTGGTCTGTTTTTGAGTACACCAGAGCCATTTTACAAAGGAGACTCTGCCAAAATTTATGCAAAATCTGAAGCTTTCTTGGTTCATTTGACAGGTTGATATTGGTTCAGAGGTCAGTTTACAGGGGAAACTCTGTCGAATTTTTCCCAAGAAAGTAAACCACTGTAAAGCGTAGCTATGGTTGGATCACAGGACACTGCTCTTTACAATATCAAGAAGCTGGATGGAACCAATTTCCCATTTTGGAAGAAGCAGATTTGGCACGTGTTGGTACAAAAGAAGCAGATAAAACCTATAAAGCTCAAGGGGATAAAAGCAGAAGATATGGACGAAGATGAATGGAGCGAAATGGATGAATTGGCACTTTCTACCATTATGCTGACTTTGGCAGAAAGCGTTTACTTCAATGTAGCAGACGAGATGTCGGCTTATCAAGCATGGTTAAATCTGAGTGATCTTTATGAGAAGCAGAGTGCAGCTTCACAGGTATACTGGCTTAAGAAGCTTGTTGACTTGAAGATGAAAGAAGGGACACCTATGTCCAATCATCTGAATGAATTCAACACAATCTATAGTCAGTTGTCAGCTCAAGGTGTCAAGTTTATGAACCTGTTAGAGCTATGTTCCTGTTGATCACATTGCCGAAAAGTTGGGACACTTTTCGCATAGCTTTGAGTAATGTTGCACCTCCAGATGGTTTGAACATAGCAGGTGTAGAAGGAAGTCTGCTTGTTGAAGAAACCAATAGAAAGACAATGGACAAAGGTAAAGGAACAGCCTTAGTTGTCACGGGAAGGACCAAAGAAAAGTACAAAGGTGGAAAGAGGAATCAGTCTCGTAGCAAGTCCTGCAGTGCTAAAGGCAAGAGTGACATAGAATGCTACCATTGTGGCAAGAAGGGTCACATGAAAAGGGACTGCAGAGAATGGAAAGTAGAAAAAGGCAAAGAGAAAGCTGAAGACCATGGTGAGAAGAACAAGTCCTCAGTGAAGATTTAAGAAATAAATGTGACAAACACTGTTGCAGAGGATGACAGTCTAGTGTCAGGAGACATCTACTTCTTGAAGAATACAATGGACTTAGCTCTTCTTACAGCATCTGATGGAAATGCACTGAGTGACTGGATTATAGAATCAGGGGCATCACTTCATGTGTCTCCAAACAAGGAGTGGTTTACCTCTTATGTGACCACTAAAGATCATGTTCGGCTAGGCAATGGGCAGACATGTGAGATCTTAGGTGTTGGAGATGTTCAATTGAAGTTTCAGAATGGCTCTTCTTTCATGCTGAAGAATGTGAGACATGTTCCCGCAATTACAAAGAGCTTGATCAGCATAGGTTTACTTGATGATGCTGGCTACGTCACCACTTTTGGACAGAACATGTGGAAGATATCCAAGGGTTCTATGACAGTAGCACATGGAGTAATGTCTGGAGGACTTTACATGATTTATGTATCAAATGTCTCTAGAAATGTATTCAATGTAACCGAGCAGCCGAACGTTTCTTTGTAGCATAGCCGTTTAGGACATATGTCCAAGAAGGGAATGGAAATCTTGTCTCGTTCTGGTTATTTGCCTGGCTTTTCATTTAATGATTTTGAATTCTGTGAACATTGTCTGTATGGTAAGCAAACACAGCAGCCACATAAGCATAGAAGCAGTAGAAGAGATACAAAGTTGGCACTTGTTCATAGTGATTTGTGTGGACCTATGCCTAACCTATCTCTAGGGGGAGCTTCTTACTTTATGACATTTATAGATGATTACTCGACGAAAGTATGGGTTTACTTTGTCAAGCACAAGGATGAAGCGTTTAGTGTTTTCAAAACGTTTGTGACACTTGTGGAGAATCAGAGTGGCAAGAAGCTTGTATGCTTACGCACTGACAATGGTGGAGAGTATGTTTCAAAGGCCTTTCAGGACTTTTGTGAGTCAAAAGGTATAAAACGTGAACTTACTGCTCCTTACAATCCTCCTCAAAATGGTGTTACTGAGAGGATGAATAGGACCATACAAGAGAAGGTCAGAAGTATGTTGTCTAATGCACAACTGCCAAATGGGAATTGGGCTGAAGCTGTATCAACAGCTGTTCATCTTGTAAATAGATCTCCTAGCAAGGTTTTGCAGAAGGATTCAGTGCCAGAGATGGTATGGTCAGGCAAAATGCCCTCATACAAGCATCTCAGAGTCTTTGGCTATGAGGCACATACTCACGTTCCAAAGGAATTTAGGAACAAACTTGAGCCAAAGAGTAGAAAGTGAATCTTTCTAGGCTATGGTAATTCTGGTGAGATGGGGTACAGACTTTTTGATCCCGAATCCAGAAAGGTTGTCCGCAGCAATGATGTTCACTTTAATGAATCCAAATATCATTCTAAACCAAAGAGGGTTGAGGAGATTATAAGAGTTGTCTTCCAAGAAGATGGACCTGCACGTGCAAGAAAAAATATCAGGGCTCAAGAGGAGCAAGGACATGATAGAGTGGAACCACAGGTTGTGGTTGGGCATGAGCCATCTATTGTGCGTAGATCTGGACATGTCACACGACCTCCTGATAGGTTTGTTCCATCTATGAACTATGTCATGTTGACTGATTGCAATGAGCCTTCGTGTTACAAGGAAGCAGTGCAAATGAAGGACTCCGGGAATTGGCAATTGGCCATGCAGTCAGAGATGACAGCTCTGCATAAAAACAAGACATGGAAGCTAGTTAAATTACCACAGGGAAAAAAGGCTCTACCTTGTAAATGGGTTTACAGGTATAAGATCACCGCTCATGATAGTCAGCCAAAGTACAAAGCAAGGCTTGTTGCCAAGGGCTTTAAGCAAGAACAAGGCATTGACTTTGATGAAGTCTTCTCTCCGGTGGTCAAAATGACTACATTGAGATGCTTTCTTGCATTGGTTGCCATATTAGATTTGGTGTTGCACCAAATGGATGTCAAGACAGCGTTCTTGCATGGTGATTTAGATGTGGAAATTTACATACAGCAGCCAGAAGGGTTTGTTGAGAAAGGCAAGGAAGATTGGGTATGCCAGTTGTTAAAGAGTCTTTATGGCTTAAAACAATCACTGAGGGCATGGTACCATAAATTCCACAAGTTTATGCTTTCTCAAGGCTACAAACGTAGTGAGTTCGATCATTGTCTATATACAAAGAAGGATAAGGATGGCAGTTGGCTGATCCTTATTTTGTATGTGGATGACATGTTGATTGCTGGCAAGCACTTGGCAGAAATTTCAGCTTTGAAGTCAAAGATGGCAAAATCGTTTGACATGAAAGACATGGGTGAGGCAAGTCATATACTTGGTATGCACATTGAGAGAGACAGATCAAAGAAGTTGATTTGGTTATCTCAAACAGAGTATATTGACAAGGTTTTGCAACGTTTCAATATGGAGAAGGGAAAGGCACTGAGTGTTCCATTGCCACCATATGTGAAAATTAGCAAACAGGATTGTCCTGTGTCTGAGGAAGAATAGGCTGAAATGGATAAGATTCCATATGCGTCTGCAGTGGGTAGTTTGATGTATGCAATGATTTCTACTTGCCCAGACATTGCATTTGCAGTGGGAGTAGTAAGTCAATACATGTCAAACCCAGGCAAGAAACATTGGGAGGCAGTGAAAGGAATATTGAGATACCTAAAAGCTACAAAGAGTATGCGTATATGCTATGGGAGTCAGGAGCTAAGTGTAAAGGGTTTTACAGACTCAGATTATGCAGGTGACTTAGACAACCGAAGGTCTACGTCAGGGTATGTCTTTACATTGGCTGGTGGAGCAGTATCATGGCGTTCTAGATTACAAGATTGTGTTACTCAGTCTACTACAGAGGCTGAATATGTTGCAGCATCAGAGGCATGCAAAGAATCAATTTGGCTTAATCGACCAGTAACAGATTTGGGAATCAAAGAAGAGATGCCTGTGTTATATTGTGATAGTCAAAGTGCTATACAATTGGCTCGCAATCCAGTTTATCACTCAAAGACAAAGCATGTGGATGTGAAGTATCATTTCATCAGGGAAATGCTCGAGGATAAGCAACTTCAGCTTGTCAAAGTTCACACCACAGAAAATCCTGCTGATCTACTTACAAAAGGACTTTCCTCAGAGAGCTTTGCGCATTTTCGCAAGCAATTAGGTGTAGGGTAGTACATCACTTCTCTACATCTCTTGTATATTAGCTTGTATAGTAGCTTCTCTCACACTTAAAGTACCACATTGGACTTTAAGTGGGAGGTTGTTGGGGTATAAAGCCCAATGTGGTCGCCTAGGTAAGTGGGCGGGCCGCCAGGTATGTACACATATTCTTTTATTAAAACCTGATAAGAACTCACTATGCTCTACACATTACAGCAGAGCGAGTTCACCATATCGTCGTGCTCTTCTTCTCGCACACACTCTTGCGTCGCACTTCCGCTCGTACTCCTTCAAAAACAATTGATGAAATTCCGGAGGGCTTTGAAGCATGGTTTCATCATCGGTTGAGGGAGCACATTGATAAAGTTTTTGTGGATCTTTGGAGTAAGCTCAACACAGAAGAGTCGGATGAAAAATTTCCAGAGCTCATGGAATCTTCAAGGAGAGTATTATTCGGGTAATACAATTGATATCTTTATGGTTGATATTCTATCTTGCACTTAGATTTTGTATAATAAATAAGTTACTCAATAAAGGATCTCAAAGAAAGTTAAATGCATTTTATGTATATCGTCAATTCAGCTTTACGATCAAACTTTGTTGGAGAAGTTTCCGATTGTTGTTGAAAGTTGGAGGGACCTCTCTTCTAAGGAGTGTATGTATCCACTATGGATGAGAGATCATGGTTTTATTGCTTGGTAAATTGAGTATTTCCCTTGGTGTCTAGATTACACTCAAGGAATCTATCCACGTGATGAAGGGAACTTATATAAAGGTTATTTTTTGGCATTTATAAAAAGTACAAAATTGTTAACACTAGGTTGGTAACCTAAGAGGACATAAAAGTGTCCTTTCAGGGTTTTGAAAAAAACCTCCAAAACCATAGTAGATCCACTCATTTTGTAAGATCCTTTCATGAGGTTATAGTTCAAGTCCTACTACACATGGAAAAAATAAGAAACTTGTAAAATTTCTCATCTTTTGGTCACACCAAGCCTCCAAAGTTGACGGACCAGTACATTTTCATCAAAACAGTCATTTCTTACGTTTTGTTACATAAAAATAAGATTAGGGATTTTTGTAGGACTCCCTAGTTAACTTCAATGGGTTAGTGATCAGAACCTATGATTGCTTCTCACTCGCTATTTTTAGTTTTGCCAAAAGAAATAGGTACCAAAAAGTTGAATTTTTACCATTTTGCAAACCTATCATCAAAGTTTCTATAGCCACGCTCAATACAAACAATATATGCATGCTTTCTTAGTTCCCTATTGTCCTTTATGTTCATAAGGAGCCATGGAGCATGTCAAAAGAATAATACATCTCTTACCACGGGGAATCTTGGGGACAAAGATGAAGTGCTAAATATAGCAAACATGAAAAAACTGGGTTCAACATTATGAGTTGTAGAATCCCATAGAAACTATTCAATATCTAGCCAAATTTGATCCTTATGACTAGATATGGTTACTACCTACAAAATGCATGTAGTTGTCACAAGAAACTAACAATATTGAAAAAGCTATACTTGATATACTAGAATGTTTCATTTTCTTCTATAATTGAAAAAATCAACCATCGTTGTCTACTATGCAAAATAGGGTATTAGGTGCTCCAAAACTCAAGGAATACTAGCTTTATGTCACAATATGCGACATAGAAAATCAAAACTGCATTTGGATATCATGAAAGCCACCAAAAAAATCATAGAAGAGCTAAAATTGGCTAAAAAACAGGATTTGACCATTTTTGTAATTTGGTCATAACTTACAACTTTAACATTTATTTCTCCCTAGAAGCATCAAGACATGTTGAGGACTACTAAAGATAGTTCTATAGCATTATAGACCTCACAAACATGAATTCTAAAGTGGTATAGTTGCAAAATTTTGAAAAAAGCCAAAAACAGGACCCGTTTTTTCATACAGTTTAGGTTGTGAAATGTTGTGCAAGGACAAGGTTAAAGATGGAATTGATATTCCAAAAAAATGTAGAGTTTTTTTCAGCTCATGAGACAACTTTCTAGATAGATAGAACCTCAAAATCCACTTTGAAACTATTGACATAATTCAAGGAAAATGGTCACTTAACAGGACATAAAAGTGTCCTATTACCAACCTAGTGTTAAAGTGCTTATACAATTTAGACTATGTTTGTGAGAGAAACATATTTTTCTTTGCTTTAGAGCATGTTCTTGAAAGAAATGAAGAGGGTATTGAGGAGATTGGCTCGGCTTCGAAGAAAGCCACCTCTTCGAAAAGAGTAAACACTACTACAATCTCCTCTATAAAGAAACGATTAGAATTTATTGAATCCAAGAAGCCTGAGAAGTCCCCCAAAAAGAAAAAAAAGGTGCTCAAGGTTCCACAGGTAAACTTGCTTGTAAAGATATCTAGCTGTCACTTTCTGTCTACTCAACAAGTCTTGATGAAATATAATATTTTCAGATTATGCAATGCCTTCCATAGATTATGATGTGACCGTTATTGGCAACATGCTAGATGTTTAAAAAAATTATCTCGATGATGAGAAATGGTAAATACATGTGAGAAGAAAGATTGACTATGTGTAGTGTGTGTTGTGAATGTTTGAAATACATGTGTTTGATCCTATGTAGGATCTTGGATTTTCTACATTCAGTCAATGTTGATGTGGAAAAGAGCAATGAAGTGGCCTCTCTTTTGTTTGCGGATTTTTCAACAAAATTTTAAAGTTAAGAATCTTTTGAAGAACGAGGTATGCATTCTTCAAAAACTCATTGAACAGTCTATGATAGTTTTAGAACTTTAAATAAATTCACAATGCATAATATTCAGGTCCCTCCATGGAAT
This sequence comes from Adiantum capillus-veneris, assembly GCF_014529385.1. Taxonomy (NCBI): domain Eukaryota; kingdom Viridiplantae; phylum Streptophyta; class Polypodiopsida; order Polypodiales; family Pteridaceae; genus Adiantum; species Adiantum capillus-veneris. The sequence goes on from NC_140931.1 coordinate 42,187,409, forward strand.
CAATTCTCTCAAAAATTAAGTAAAAAAGTGGCCATAATAGCTTCTAAGTATGTGGCAGGCAATGGGTGTCCATTACCTTAAGCTCCACTGATCACTTTTGCATTGTGTCTAGCCATGCCATTGAGATGGGATTCAAAATGCTCCACACCATCCTTATTTTGATCCCCGATGGTTATGTGCAAAAGACCATTGAGATTGAGAGAGTAAGTAAAGTTATTTGTTGTTGATTGAAAAAGCATGCTCGTAATTTTTGTTCATATAGATCACATTCTAATTGTAATTTGTAAGTGGAGACACTATTGCTAAGATTGTCTTATCATAAGGGTCAACGTCCTATCTATACGATTGACGAGATGAAGAGAGCATGGACAACAACTCTTTCAATGCCAAATCTGGAATACTGGTGGAGCATGCTGACAGAGAGCACATTGGAGGACGTGCTCTTAGAGGTGCCCCTGATCTTAGCCTTGACTTCTTTCGGTAAGAACATATGCTTCCTACTATGCCTTGTTAGACTATGTTATGTAAAGTAAAAATGTGCATATTTCTTTTCTTTTTTTAGCTAGCTCATGCGGACATTTACTACCTACATTGTTGACACCTTTTCTGGATGTGGTGGCTTGGGCCATGTTTGCATTGAGTTGTCTAGAGACTACCTCTGCATAGATAGTGATCTGCGGGTCTTTCAGCAGCATCTTTCATGCTTGAAGGCTCCATGTGTAAGTGCTATTCGAGTAGTTGATGCAGATAGCGACAAGGAGATCGATTGGAAACAATATGAGCCCGGATCACACTACCCTTGATTGAAATCTACATTGGCATTATCTATGATGTTTTCTAGTCTATGATTTGTATGGGACAATGTGTGACTATGGTGTTTGGGTACCACTTTTTTGGGATGATTGAAGACACGTTGTTGGTGTTGACGGTCCTTATCAATGTAGTCATGATTTCATATTTATTATGCTAGACATAAGTTATTTGAGAGCTTTGGATTTCATATTTATTATGCTAGACAGAAGCTATTTGAGAGCTTTGGATTTCATATTTATTATGCTAGACAGAAGCTATTTGAGAGCTTTGGATTTCATATTTATTATGCTAGACAAAATTTAGTTGAGAGCTTTGGATTTGTGCATGTTATTTCTTCTTCCCGTGAGCATTGGATGGGGATTTTTTTGTTTGAATTTTCACGCCGTTATGCTGCCAAAATTTTGATTGCTTGTCAATATAATCATTCTTTTTGATCATGTTTGGAAACGTAATCATGATTTCATGTATACAAAGCCAAACAAAAGCTAGGCAAGATTTCACGGAAGGAAGTATGGAATGGGGTTTTTTTTCTTTGCATTTCACGCCGTTAAGTTGCCAAAATTTTGATAGCTTGTCAATATTTCTTTACACTGTCAGTCTAAGAATATATAGATTTATTATTATTATTATTATTATTATAAATTTTTTTATTTTTTATGTGTGTGTTTATGTATGTAAGCAGTTCTTCAACTCGGTAAAGTGTCTTCAAGTACTCATTTATATAATATATATACTTACTTACATGTGTGTTTATGTACGTAAGCAGTTCTTCAACTCAATAAAGTGTTTTTATTTACTAGTTTATCCACAAGAGTCTATGTGTGTATCATTACTTTGAGGTCCTTCCCAAACTCAAGGAAAAACAAGTGCAAGTACAACCATCATCATTTTTTAGATTCCTACTTTGAAATTGGCTTATTAGGCATTCATCCTTACTTTTTAGTATGAACAATGTGCAACAATTCCTACATTGACATGAAACAACATTCTACTAAAAGTAGGGTAAATACTAAAAACATGCTCATCAATTTCTTGAATTATATAAAAAACTCACATAGATTTGCACAATATATAGTACATTACATCGTGGCTTTCAAAAATCTTGTAGTTACATTTGGCGGTCTAGTTTAGCTAGAAGATATCAACAATACCCTAAGCTATGACAAATCTTGAAGGTGTGCTGGTAGACCAGGCCAAATAAAAGTCTCACTACTTCAAAAATATTAAGTCCTAAAAGATACAATCTTAATGAACTCATGCGATCTCCTCCATCTAAAAAAGTAAAACATTTATATTTTTTGCTAAGCAAAAACAGTAGTCCACATGCCCAAATTTTTGCCCAGAATTGCCTTTGTCTTTTCAATTATTCCCCTTCTCTTAAGTTCCAATCCAAATTGAAGAAATAAACAATAAGATAAGAAAAAATTGAGTATTATCATGGCTAGGTATCACAAGAATGTAGTGTCTCTAAAATTGGTAGTTTTCCCCCTTACATAAAGAAGCTCAACCAAAGACATGTGTATGTTAAACTCCAAAAAATCCTGCTCTTTGTACAAAAGGTCTGCCACAAAATTGCCATGCATAAATCGGGCTAAACGGTTGCGATTTCTAGCAGTGTTTCCAAATCAGCTTTGGGGTGCCTCATCCCAAATAGGGATAACAAAATTAACTAGTATATTAATGAATGCAGAGTGCATACTTTAAGATTTTGACAATTGTGCAGACAGAGAGAGGAGAAGGTCCCAAACCTTAACATATAAATTATTCTCACCAAGGCATAGAAGAGTGGAAGAATAACATGTTTATCTACTGAGGTCTCATTTTTTAAATGTTCAAGCTAACATTTTTTTATGGTCTCATAAGTAAATACTTCTAAGGTTGTTCAAATACAACATCCTCACATGTGGTGTGCTGTCTCACACATTATTTGGAATTCATAAAAATACAAAGTAATGAATAACATAATGTTGTGCACATGGTCTCACATCCCCCTATATATAAGAGCGTACTCAACATTAGTCATATCAATCATTACAATTCAAAGTACACCATCATATAATTAATATAAGCAGCATATAATTATAATATGTTTCTTCCAATATTAGGTAGGGTATCAAACTTGCACACACACACACACACAGTACAACTTACATCAAACTAGTACAATTTATTGTCTGCTAGTGTATAATTATTTAAATGTATTAATTACTGCATAATTATTTAAATCTTGACTCAATCGTCCACCACATTAGAGCCAGAGATGTCCACCAGGTTGATTGTGTTAGTAATTGGATTGTGCTAGCTATGGTGGATGAAAGAGAAACATAGTGTCAATGCGTGAGTGTGTGTGTAAGCAATATTATCACTCAAGTGAATTAGGTTCCAAGACAGAATTAGCTTGGACTCATAAACACAATCTTGAGTATTGACTTAGCTTAGAATAAGATCACCGTAGACAAGTATGTAGTGCAAAGTGGAGTTGTGTTTATTCATTCATGAAATGAGCTTTAAGTAGCTCTACATCCTTGCTCCACAGCATGTGGGATAAATCCACTCTCTTCTCCTTGACTCACACTTTAGGACAAAGCTCACACTTTACTATCCTTCCCTTGAGGTTTGGACTATGACAAGATACTGAAGATGCATGATCCACACAGGCTAACAAAATCCACATAGGATGGTGATATCCACACAGGAAAATAAAGTCCACAAAGGATGGTGATATCCATACAGGATGATAAAATCCACACAAGAAAAATCCACAAAGGATGGTGATATCCACACAGGATGATGAAATCCACACAGGAAAAAGTCCTCCCCTACAAGTAGAGAGTCTGCATCTTCAAAATGGGTCTTCATAAAAGACAACGTTGCTCTCATCTTCATCCTTTTTTTCTTCTACTATGTGAGTTGATCCTCTGTCAGGTCTCTTGCCTTCGTTGCTTCTGTTGTTGCTTCTACTGTTGCTGCTTTCTCCACTGCTACTGCCTCCATTTGAGTAGCACTGAGAAGGAGGGTGTCCCTTCTTACCACATTGGCTGCAAGGTTTGTTTGTGTAGCGGTCTTTCGCTATGTGTCCCATTCTTCCACATTCATAACATTTTCTTTTGTTTGTTGATGTCAATGGTGAATATCTTACCCTTGAAGATGTTCCGATAAAAACTCCTCCTGATGAGGTGAGTGCACTTAATAGTATGGCCACTTTGTCATCTTCTGGTACTTCAACCTGGATGTAAGTGAGCTGCGTGACAATGCTCTTAAGCCTATTCACTAGGCTAGAAATGTCCTCCCCTTCAATCATAGTAACTTTGTAAAGCTGTCTTTTAAGACTAACTTTGCTTCTTTTGGCCCTAGCTCCAAAATTACTTTCTAGGACATGCCAGGCATCATGTGCATGCTTACATTCATCTATGAAATGCACTTAGTTGTCATGCAAAGAGGTGATGATGATTCCTAATGCTTTTTTGTCTTTGGCCAAATTTTGTCCACTTGCTATGAGTGTAGATGCCATAGTGTGCACTCCATCGGGTTCGTCTTGTTGCTTTAAGGAAGTGCTGATGACAGACCACAAACATTTTTTCATAAGGTAGCCTCTTAACTTCGTTTTCCAAGTGTGAAATCCTTCCCCATTGAATTTTTCTATTCCCTTGTCCCCCATTTGTGCTGATAGAAGGGTCTTAGCTTAGGAGACTCTCCTAGCTAGTGTCTGCCTCTTTACACGGTGCACAAATAAAGAAAGACGATATTTTTTTGCAAGTTATTGTGCTTGGTTGGGTTCATTTCATTGAGAGAGATAGAGAGAGAGAGAGAGAGAGAGAGAGATAAATCCCTATGTGAAGCACCTCTTCACCGTCGGTGAAGCCCCTCTTCACAGATAGGAAAATAACTCTTTGTTTTTCTTTTGATGCTTGAAAGAATTCCTTGAAGCTTGGTAATAAATTTTTTATCGTAATGCCGTAAGCTTGGTAGCCCTTGGAGTGCCCGATAAGATCTTGAGGTCCGCCTTTGAATGCATTTTGGAAAGATTTGAAATCCTTGCTACAGCTTTGGTGGGAGCAAGCCCTTAAAGGGCTCTCGAAGGCTTATAAGTTTCTTGGAAGTGGGAATGTAGGCCTGTTAAGGGCTGAGAGATGTGAGGAATACCGAGGGATGGCTTGCTTGATTAGAGCTCTTGAGGCTCGGGAGCAGGACCTCAGCAGGCGTGGGAAGGGGGGCCCAAGAGGGGTGGACCCAAAAATCCCCTTAAAAGGGGTTGAGCGCACGACAGGCGGCGAGTCGGGTAGGCGCGATCAGACAGGTGGCCAATCGGGCATGCGGCGCGGACGGGCAGTCGGTCAGTCAAGGTCCGTTCGGAAAGCGAACTTCTATGCAAGACGGCTTACCACCGGGGCTGAAGTCCGCCAGTGGGCCTTCATGCGCGTGGTCACGCCAAGGTCAACTTGCCTTTAGCCTTATTAGGCAGTGGTCCCACCGACCCTATCTCATAAACCCAACAATGGGTAAATGCATTGAATGCTCCTTCCTCCCCACACACACAAAGTGCCTCTGTGGCTTTGTTCTGCAGAAAATTCCAGAGAATGAGAGTAAAAACAGCTAAGCTTGGAGCATGAAGAAGAACAATCGGAATGCAACAATCTTGGGCTCAATGGAAAGCTCTCGAGACAGGCTACCCACACACACTAATCGTAAATGCCAATTTTACTAAAACAAGGAGCAAATTTTGGATGCAAAATGCAAGTTCTTAATGGAAAATTAATGAACTTTGAGGCTAATTAAGCTTCCAAAAAACCAGTGAGTAGTGGCTTAAGAGTCTTTAGCTCAAGAACATGCTCATGCTAGCCAATGGAATACTAATTAGGTATGCATTATGCAATAGAAGAGCAAACTTAATGGATCTATCTAATGATGATCAATGAATGCTAATTGTACAAACATGCCAATGCATAATAGCAAGCCTAGCTAGCATACCCCAGCTCTGCTACCATATGTTAGGAATTAGATCGTGCTAGCTATGGTGGATGAAAGAGAAACATAGTGTAAATGCGTGATTGTGTGTGTAAGCAAGATCATCACTCAAGTGAATTAGGTTCCAAGATAGAATTAGCTTGGACTCATAAACACAATCTTGAGTATTGACTTAGCTTAGCACAAGCTCACCATAGACAAGCATGTAGTGCAAAATGGAGTTGTGTTTATGCATTCATGAAATGAGCTTTAAGTAGCTCTACATCCTTGCTCCATAGCATGTGGGATAAATCCACTCTCTTCTCCTTGACTCACACTTTAGGACAAAGCTCACACTTTACAAATTGTACATTTTCACACGAGTAGATGGTCAATCTCTGGCTACAAAGCGGCTCTCCGAGTGCTATCAATGTAGCCACATGTCTCCCACTCAGCTAGAGCACTTTTCATTGTCTCATAGCCTTCATTGACTTTGTGGTGTCTGGTGTTGCGAGTGCGGGTAAGGTGTTTGAACATCCGGATGTCCTTGTTTGTGTCACGCTCCCTCTACGTGAACATCTTCTTTTCTTCAAGGGGTGTGCTAAGGGGGAGTTTGTCAAGCTCATCGTGGATTTTAACGACCTCTTTAACAGTAGTTGCATATCCTATAGGCATTGCAATAAGAACAGGGAAAATAAAAAAATCTCTCTTCATTGGCACCTTCGAGTCACTTATGTTGCATATGCTGCTTGCCTCTATATCATTTATATACGCTGTCAAGAAGTTGGCGGTCTTGCCAGGAAGGCACCGGGCCTCTTGCTGTGAGAGTTTGTGAGTAAGTCAAGGGTTATGAGAAGGAGTTAAGATGTAGATAACATAGCTTCTAGAGCTAAAGACGAAATGTAGCCAAAGAAGCCGCTCACTTTCCCTTACAAACACACACGTGATGGAGAGAACTCATGAAAGATAGTCAAAACAAAAAAAAATTGAAAACATCAAGATTACGATCATATCGTATCATGGGTAGGATAAAAGGGTTAATGGATGAGTTAATGATATTTAATCTTTGTTGTCCAAATAAGCTATGGATTGCTCTTTGGAACTGTAGCTTTGTGCTTACTATAATGTATATGTTTTGTCTAGTGATTGGGATTAGTTGTGAGTACAAATCGTCTTGATTCATACTAAAATAACCACATTCACATCAAAAGAGAAGTTATAGTCAATAATAGGTAGTATGATGGGATCTGGTGAGAGAAGTATTTCGTTGAGCCTTTCAGGACCAAATAGAAACAATATGCGTTGTTGAAAGTGAATCTTTGGACTAATCCAAATGTTGACCCTAATAGATTGCACAAAATGGAAATGAAAGAAATTTCCTCTATGTGGATTATGGTTATTCATCAATGATATACTTAGTATGTTCAAAGATAAAGGTGTGAAAGAAGTGAAAGGAGAAGAAGAAGAGAATTTCTCTCCCAAGCCCTATTGTTGCCCTTAGGCAATAAGGATACTGCGGGGAGAGAAGTACCTGTAGCACGGAGATTCTGAAGTTTTTGGAAGAGAATGAGAACCTTAAGAGAGAGAGATGCTTGTGAACTATGAAGATATGGTTACTAACCTTGTGCACATAATTGTTTCCCGCAAGAAGCTTGTGCCCGTTGTGAGCGGGATGGAACACACAGAACCCCTCTATAATGACCCGACACACACTCTTGGGATGATACACACACACACTATGGGGCACCACTCGGCTTTTACAACCCACCTGGCTGAGACAGGGAACACAACGATGGAGTGAGAGGAGAGAGACTATCCACTTGCCCACTCCACACAGAGACACACACACACACACACACACCCAAAGACTCAGCTCAAAAGAGGATAATTTCTGATTTTTAGATACAATAGAGCTTGGGACAACACCAATGGGGCAAATAGCTCACACAATATGGGTAAAATATGCCAGATACAATCACAAACTGGAGCAGAAGCTTCGCTCATGGGAGAAACTTACACAACCAAAACAGCAGAAAAATGGTGAGTGATTTGGTAAAATGGACAGCACCATCACATCCGGAATGGTCCAAAACCCCAATCTACAATGTCAAAGTGCTCAAATCCGACCTCGGATGAGCAGTTTACGGCCAAAACAGGCTCCAAAATGGGCAAAAACACAGTTGCGGTTGTTCCTCCTCTTCTCTCTACTCTTTTTCTGGCCTTCTCTCTGTTTTTTCAGTTCCCACACTTCACTTTATCACTTGGGCACCCTTGGCCTTTTAGATGACCTCAAACGGACCCCGAACAGGCCAAAAACTGGCCTCACAGTGCATAGTTGTCACCTTTTTGCATCATCCGCACACCTGGCACTTAGCTTTTTCCAATAATGCATCCCACCACCACGTTAAGTGGACCCCAAAAGATGGTCCTCATGATGACCTCTCTGCATAATTATCACAAGAAAATATCCACGTCATGTCCGTACTCATCGACGTGAAAATATTGACCCCATTCGACCTCCTAATGCCACTAGATGCCATCTGACGCACCTGCTTAGCTTATGTCGTCGGCCCGCGGATAGCTTCCTCGATAATTTTTACGTGCTACCAACTCCTCATTATTATAGAAAAACACACTAGTACTGGTAATAGTGAAAATCGATGCACTATGTACATGTTGTCCTACCTATACACATGTGGGCCCCACGTAACCACCTGGCTTTGGAAAATGGGAAATCCTTTATTTGATGCACCATGGATGTGTATTTACATATGCGCAATCCCTTGCTCCAAAAAACTCCTGACATAATTTGCCTATCCCCTAGCCTGCTAGATCATTCATGATCAGCAGCAGCAAAAAGAGATATTCATTCCACATGGATCCCACACAAAGACACTTTGCATTCCCTACATCAAAACTTTAATCAAGCTTCCACTTGGTTCCCATGGAAAACTTGTAGAGATGCCATATATCAACCTTGCATCAAGAAAACCATCAATTATTTTGGCATAGACCGGCATGTGCATATATATCTCCTTCTCCATAGCTGAGAGGTCTCCACTGATCATTTGTGTCATCAATTCCTGCTTCTTTGACAATTCAACCTTGGTCTGGATCAGCCCTTCAATCACTTCATAAGGCCCTTCACTTTCATCTTCAACCTCATTTGCAAGTGCAACTAAATCATACTCCTGGATTTCTTTGTCCATCAAAAGAAATGCAACATCAGCATCCTCATCAATGCTGGTAGTGCTATCACTATCCTCATTTGTCTCACTGTGGAATAGTATTCATCACTAGATTCATCCTCATCTACATAAAGCTCTTCCAATCGTTTCCTTATGTCCATATTATATAGCTTCTTGGTACCTGTCTTTCCATAGAGGCTAATCGTACCACGTCGCCAATCTTGAACAGCTCCTACTGCACGTAACCATGGTATGCCTAGTATGATAGGATATGCTCCCAACCCTGCTGGCATCGCATGAAAATCAACCACTACCTTCGCATCATACGCCTCCACTATATAAGCTCTTTACAACACCCAAACATTTTACTTTTTGATGGTTTGCCAATCTGATTTGGAAGCCTGACACCCCAGTCACTGTAAGACCCATCTTCTCAACACATGAGTGTGTTATGACACATATTTGGGCTCCACCATCCACGTAACCTTGTCCCAGATTTTTTCTTTTGTTCCACACATCTACTATTGGACAAATGTCTGGTAGCTCATCCATTGCCAACACCTTTATTGAACCTCTCTCTAGATCTCTCTCCATTGGGTTAACCATCCTCTTCCACTGTCGCTTTAGCTTAGGTACCATCTCTATAAGCTGCCCAAAAGTAACATCTTCCTTCCTGCTTGTCAGATCCTCCTTCAAGTCATAGCTTAATTGCCTATCCCCTAGTGGAAAATATGAAACATGAAACTTGCGACGAGCCCTCCTTTTTCTCTTGGCCTTGACATCTTCGCCTTCATGGCTCTTTCCCTTCTTCTTACTAGGACCTGGGGCACTTCTTCCTTCCTTGTCCTTTGTGGTCCTCCTTCCAATAGGCATCACTAATGTATCCTCTAGCTTTGATGCCTTCTCCACGGTGACTACACTTATCACTTTTGTCTTTCCCTTTTCCTCCTGGGTTAATCCACTGGTTCCTTCATCTCCCTTGATTTCAATGCCATAATCATTTGACCTAGTTAGCACATGTCTTGGCAATGGATACATGTCTCCCCCCATCTTTGGTGGCTTATCACATTGCGGGCTGATATGGCCCGACTCTCCACAATTATAACATGTGTGTGTCTGCCTCCAGTACCTACCATTGTTTTGTCTAGCACCATTCTTGGGTCTTTCTTCACCTCCTGGCTGATTTGCAAACCTCCCTCGACCTCGATTATTTCCCACAGTACCTAGCAGGTTTAGGCTGAGATTCTTCATCAAATCTACCACTTGCCTTATGTCTTGCCTTAGTCCATCATCTTGCAATGTTGTAGTGACCACTACTCGCATAACCTGAGGAGTAACAAGAACCACTGGTTCATGATGAACCCCTTGCATGCGAGCTTGCAAAGAGTCCATAGGTTGAAACTCAAACCTCATTGGCAAAGAATCCACCCCTAACTGGCTCATTTTCCTTATCTTCCACTCTTTGTTCCTTGCTACCTCTAGTGCATCTTCATATGTCCTAGGCTTGTTTAGCTCCACCCTCAAACGTATATTCTCCCAAAGACCAGCCAAGAACCTGTCCTCTTCATCATGTCAGGTGGGGGTACTTGTGGTGATAAGGACTTTCACATCCTCTCCCATGCCAATGAAAACTTACGTATGTACGCATCTACTGGCTCACCTTTCTTATGCACCAAACCTTGTACTTCTTGCCACACTTTGTCAAGATCTTCTATCTTCACAAACTCCACTTCTAATCCATGCCTTAGATTGTCCCAACTCAATCTTACATGTGGATCAGCCACACGCAACTCCTCTTCAAATGCTTTGGACCAAACTCATGCATCACTCTTCAAACAAATCTAGAGAAGATGTAACATCTGTGCTAGGTCATGAATCTGGTTGCTAATGCAGGCAACCTCCATCTTTTCCAAAAATTCTTCAACATCTTCATCACTTCTTCCATGAAACTCCAGATAAGAGAAAGCCATGGCTACCCAAGCTATGATGTTTTAAGAACCCCTTCAAACGCTCATGCAAGAACCCAAAGCGTTTGACTGACGCAATTCCTAGAAACTTCAATGGAGCTTTGACTTTAGATGAGGACAAACACATGCACATCAAATGAGTTTTCATAGTTAATCATCGAAATTACAACAGGCAAAGGACATTCCAGTATCTCTCGTAATCTTCTTGGCCCAAACATAAAGACTATGTGCTGCTAGAAAAAAATCTTCCTGGACACATGAACATTTATCTGGATCCTTTAAGTTAAATGAAAAGGATTGAATTGAGGTCCATTTTGATCATCCATTAAATCCAACCATGAAGCTCCCAAGAAAGCACACCTGTCTCATCCTCTGATTTTGCCAGAATTTCAGCAGCTTAACAGTATAAAGGCTCAAAAGACCCAAAAACCAGCCATCACAACTTGGAAAAAATCTGGCAGAGTTTCCCCAGAAGTAGAGCAGTAAGAACCCAAAATATAGACTGTATATGTATGCATAAACTGGAAATAATAGGACTCGAGCATCAAGTAGGAATCACTAGTACATAGCCTATGGCGAGGTGACAAAAAGGGTGCTCCAGCTACCTATATCACCAAAAGGATCTCCACATTTAAGAATCCCCCAGCTCAATAAAACCTCACGCTATCGACCCTCTCACAAAGGCTAATGCAAATCGCGTATAATCAAGTCTCAGAAATGCCTATCTTCCAGACCAAGTCTCAGAAATGGTTGGGACTGCCAAATAAAACCAAGTATGGCTCCACAAAGGCATACAATGGCAGTTTCCACAAGTAACGTACAATACCAACAGACAATGCGCTCAAACAGGCACCAACTGATGCATACCCACGGCAATTGCAAATGACTCCCACTTTCAATGTATCACTCTACTCCAGCTAGTTGTACCTGTGTGAGTCACCTCTACCTATACCTGTCCCTGTAATCTGTAACCTATAACATGTAATCTCGAATCTGGAATCTTGAAGCTCGAAGCAGAAGGTACTCGAAGAAGATCCTTAGTGGGGGCGCCAAGAAAATGTGAGCGGGATGGAAACACACAGAACGCCTCTATAATTACCCGACACACACACTTGGGATGATACACACACACACTATGGGGCACCACTCGGCTTTTACAACCCACCTGGCCGAGACAGGGAACACACTGATGGAGTGAGACGAGAGAGACTATCCACTTGCACACTCCACACACAGAGACACACACACACCCCCAAAAACTTAGCTCAAAAGAGGATAATTTCTGATGTTTAGAGAAAATAGAGCTTGGGCCAACACCAATGGGACAAATAGGTCACACAATATGGGTAAAATATGCCAGATACAATCACAAACTGGAGCAAAAGCTTCGCTCATGGGAGAACCTTACACAGCCAAAACAACAGAAAAATGGTGAGGAATTTGGTAAAATGGATAGTGCCATTGCGTTCGGATCGGCCCAAAATCCCAATCTACAATGTCAAAGTGCTCAAATCCGACCTCGGATGAGCAGTTTACGGCCAAAACAGGCTCCAAAATGGGCAAAAACACAGTTGCGGTTGTTCCTCCTCTTCTCTCTACTCTTTTTCTGGTATTCTCACTATTTTTTCAGTTCCCACACTTCACTTTATCACTTGGGCACCCTTGGCCTTTTAGATGACCTCAAACGGACCCCGAACAGGCCAAAAACTGGTCTCACAGTGCATAGTTGTCACCTTTTTGCATCATCCGCAGACCTGGCACTCAGCTTTTTCCAATAATGCATCCCGCCACCACATTAAGTGGCCCCCAAAAGATGGTCCTCCTGATGACCTCTCTGCATAATTATCACAAGAAAACATCCACGTGCAAATATTGACCCCATTCGACCTCCTGACGCCACTAGATGCCATCTGACGCACCTGCTTACCTCATGTCATCGGCCCGTGGATAGCTTTCTCAAGAAGTTTTACGTGCTACCAACTCCTCATTATTATAGAAAAATACACTAGTATTGGTAATAGTGAAAATCGATGCACTATGTACATGTTGTCCTACCTGTATACATGTGGGCCCCACGTAACCACCTGGCTTTGGAAAATGGGCAATCCTTTATTTGATGCACCATGCATGTGTATTTACATATGCGCAATCCCTTGCTCCAAAAAACTCCTGACACCGTTACATTGACAAGATTGATTCTTGAATACCTTCCAATGAAACAATTAGGACGCAACAAGAGAGATGAAAGGAGGAGTAAAGATAGAATTAGAGATAGATCTAAGTGTGGTGGTGGTATTAAAGATAGATAATAGAGATAGAGATAGAGTTAGAGACAAGTATTGGACTAGATATGCAAATGAAAGAAAAACTAGCAACATATATCTTACATAAGAGCACCTCAATGGAGAGAGAAGATGAGGCAAGACTTCAGCCTTTCTTCAAGGGAAAGTATGGCACTAAGATGAGTGTGTCACTATGGAATTGAGCTATTCTCACTCACTCATAAATTTCCCCCAATGAAGAGAAGGTTGCCCTTTTTATAGGTGAGGGAGCCATGTTTTACATAATCGTTTGATTAGGCTAAAGAATTAGCCCAAATAAAATTTTCTTTGGATATTTCTTAAAATGGTCAATATTAGGACTCAAAATATCATGAAATTCAGCATTTTTGGTCATGGAGGCTCCACGTGGGTGCACGATGTATGTGGGCCCCACCTAGGCATGTTCTGTGTGACTCTAGCAGGGGGTCCCAACTTGTGTGTCTTGTCCTTCAAGGCATCTTTGAGGTGTCACATTCACATGCTTGTGTCTTTTATCATCCAAATATCTTATTTTATGGAAAAAGACCAAGATTACCTCTTTTCACTTGATTCACCTGTTTACCATCTCTTCTTGCAGTGTAGTTGTGAGAGGATTTTTCACTGTTTTCCCTGTAACTCGGATTGACATACTTCAAAAAGAAAAATTGGCCTACTAAAAGAGATTGACTTGGTTTTGGCCTCTTCTCCACGTCCTTAGGTTGGGATTTTCAAATTGGGATGGTCCAAGAAGCTTTGGATCTTCCTTTCCATAAAGTCTTCTAGTAGGCCCTTCCCTCTTGTATGTATCCAAGAAGGTATGCATTATTGAAGGGTTATATTATTAAATAAATGTGAAAAGAAGAAAATAATTTATAGGGTATAGCTGAGATATTAGAAGAAATATACAAATGCTTTTCCCCCAGACAAAAAGAGGCACAATCATTGATACTTCTCTTGCAGTACTTTCTAATAGTAATGTACATTTATATTACTTCAAAGGTAAATACTAAGGTATGGTAGAAAGCTTTTATTTATGCATATGAGTATTATATGAAGTATAATTATGCGTCAAAAAGTCACAAGACAAATCGTTTAATACCTGTTCCCACTATATACGTACCACAGTACGACAACACTGAAGCAGCATGGTCTCAAAAAGCATCTAGTAGTGCCATGAGTGGTGCAAGGTCTCACAGGCATGTGTTAGTGCCATGAGGGGTCCCACTTCTCAAAAAGCATATGCTAGTGCCACGAGCAGTCCAAAATATTGAAAATCATTTACTAGTCCATGAGTAACCACCACTAATTGCTTTAATGGAGTGTGCAAGAATATATGCTTGATTTGTGCGCTATGAATATTATGCCCCTATCATTGCACAAATGAAAATTCAACTATTGTGAAAATGATTTTATCTCTCGACTGCCGCTTCCATTTTGGCATTCTCTCTCTCTCTCTCTATCCCTCACACACCCTCTCTCTCTCTCTCTCTCTCTCTCTCTCTCTCTCTCTCTCTCTCTCTCTCTCTCTCTCTCTCGTTGTTGGTACTCCCACACCCCTATCCTATCTCTATTTCACAAGTATGTTTTTCTCTCTCCGTCTAATCCTTCTTCTCTCTACTTTCCTCGGTACTTCTTTCACCTACCTCAATGCCACCTTAAAGAGTGTACATATGAGAGAAATCCAAGCTTATATAAACTCAAAAAAGCATCACCTTTAGCCAAAGAAACACGAATCGATTTACTCATAAATAAAATTAATCCTCTGATGCGATGGATGTTGGAAATCCATGGTGTTTGAAAATCTGTAATATGAAGAGAGTTGCCATCTGGTGTGCCTTAATAATCATATTGACAGGAATAAAGTGTTCTCGCTTGCTAAACCTTTCGCCTATTGTCCATATTCCTCTATTCTCATGGATAGACTTGGGTAATCCAAAGATAATATCCATGGATATACTCTCCAACGGTGAATTTGGGATATGCAATGGTTGGAGTAGTCCAGGTTACTTCCCTCTATCATAGTTGGTCTTTTGGCATACTACACATTTTGAAACATATTTTTGTATGTCCACTTTCATGGTAGGTTAATAGAAGTACATTTCTACTCCTTGGAGAGTAGGTTGAATACCTCTATGCCCCGCATAGGGAGGAGCATGAAATTCATGCATGACTTTCTCATGAAGGGAGTGGGTAACACATAGCTTTTTCCGTGGAGAACATAACCATCCTACAAAGTGAATGGTTCCTCTCTTTTTTTTAAAGCAAGGGCTGACATTATGTCTCTATAGTCGGGGTTAGTAGCATACTCATCTATCATAGAGGATGGATCATTGTGAGTAGTTATAGACACCACATTAACTTTTGGTCATCGTGAAAGTGCATCGGCCATTTGATTGTTCTAACCAACAATGTGAGCAATATGGAAATTAAATTGCAAAAGAAAATTTTCTCACCTTATTTGTTTGTCAAAAATCTTGGTTGAAGTACTTGAGACTTTGGTGGTCGGTTTGTAGAATAAATGGATTCCCCAATAAATAATGCTTCCATGTGTCTAGGACATGTAGAACAGCTAAAAGATCTTTTTGATAAATTCCTAAGACACATTCATTTGTATTGAGCCGTTGGCTTTCATATGCTATGGCATGCACTTCTTGAAGCAAGACTGCTCCAAGGCAATCACCACAAGCATCACATTGGACGTCAAATGGCTTGGAGATATCCGGAAGAATGAGGAATGGTTGGGAGGTAAGCTTATCTTTGAGCTTGTCAAAAGAAATTTACTCCTTAGCAGTCCATAAATACTTAACGTTCTTCTTTGCTAAGTCATGTAATGGTCCTGCTATTTGAGAGAATTTTTCTATGAAGCATCTATAGTATGCACAGATACCAATAAAGTTTCTTAGCTCATGTAGATTCCTTGGATTAGGCCATGCTTTTATTACGTGTAACTTTGATGGATCCATACGGATACCTTCTTGAGAGATAATATGACCTATGTATTGAATCTCTTGAAGGAAAATTTTTTCTTTGGGTTGAGAAAATGCTTGTTCTCCCTCAATGCTTAAAAAATTACTTGGAGTTGTTGCTTATGTTCCTCCAAGGACTTGGCGTAGATGATGAAATCATCAAAGAACACTCCAGTGAATTTACGATAGGGTCTAAATATTTTCTCCATTAGACAATTGAACATGGCTGGGGCATTAGTCAAGCCAAAAGGCATGACTAGATATTCATAAAGTCCAAATGTTGTACGAAATGTAGTCTTTAGGATATCTTCATCCACTATCTTTATTTGATGATAGCCACTTTAAGGGTCAATCCTAATGAAGAGGTAGAGCCTTGTAGCTTATCAAACAGTTCTTCTACCCGAGGCACAGGAAATCTATTTTTGATACTGATATGGTTTAGTGCTTGATAGTCCACACATATACAGTATGTACCATCTTTCTTTTGCACTAAAAGGACTAGAGAAGAAAAGGAAGAGGAGCTAGGCCTCACCATCCCTTTGTCAACGAATTCTTGTGCTTGCCTCATGATCTAATCTTATTGAGCTTGAGAAACTCGATAAGGAGGCTTGTTAGGCGCTGAGCTTCCTGGAAGGAGCTCAATGCGATGGTCATCATCCCATCATCTCGGAGGTAAGTCCATAGGGATATCATCGATGAACACATCTTGGAATCCTTTTAGAAAATTAGACAAGCCTAAATCTTCTCGATTCCTACTATTTACATTTGATGAAACATTAGGATCTTTTAGGGACTCTTTGACAAAAATCATGTATGCAGAAACTGAGCTCTTCATTGATTTATCAAAAGGAGAAGGATTTACAAGTGGTATAATACGACCACACTCACTAGCATCTATGAACATGTTCTTTCCCTTGTAGGTGAAGTAGATTCTCCTTTTAGGGAACTTAATGTTGGCAACCATGTGATCAAACCATGGTGCCCCTAGGATAGCATTTTCATATTGGAGAGGAGAGATAAAAAATTCTTCTTTGTTGACATAGCTTTGGACATGAAGCCTCAACTTCCCAATCAAGGGAGTAACGAAGGTTTCTGTCCCTTGAAAGCTGTGTCAACCATTACAATATCTCCCATCTCAAAATCTTGAATGCCCAACTTGGTGGCCAACTCCATTGATATGAAGTTGTGAGTAGAGCTAGGGTCCAAACAAGATGAAGGCATCATGCTACCTTACCTTTCTCCAAGCATAGGAAAGAGATGATCCCTTGCAATGAGCATCCTCTTTTGGAGCTTTGATGGTGGAAGCCCTAGGAGTCTCATTGCAAGAATTTTTCTTGGGGCAAGAAGGATAGACATGTCCTTGCTCCCCACACTTTAAAAACTTATGGTCCTTGCGAAAAGCTTCGAGCTCTTCAAGAGAGAGTTTGTTTTTGCCTTTGTAAACTCCCTTCTCCTTGGATTGATTATTGTTGTTGTTGTTGAAGTGCCTTCGGAAGCGTTTTGGGCATTGGTTTTCCCCTTTGCATCATTTTTGTCTTTGTTTTCCATGGGCTTGACATTTCGTCTAGCCCCTTGTTGGAAACTGATGCATGAAGCAACCATGGTGTGATGGATTACTTCGATGATAGAACCAGGCCATTGAGAGTTGATGTTGTTAGCATGAAAACAAGAAGGAAAATGAGTGCCTCTATAGCCTTGCAAGAGCCCATACCATCAGAAGGAAGAACTATTGCACAACCAAAAATAAATGTGATAAAACCACCTGTGGGGATCTATGAAAAACCCTTCAAGCATAAGATACACTCAAGATTAGAAGAAACCAAGGATGTCATGGCAAATCTTGTCTCATGGAGATGTTTATAGAGTATCCGTAGGCAAAAAACAGATGAAAGATAAAGAAGTTATGGCCGCGCAGAACCGGGGGTGTTCTCTTTCTTGCTCAAAAATGAGCTCTCTGGAAGTTGTGCAGGTGTTGCAGCTATTAAAATGGGGGATTTCTTACCTTTTATCCCATAGGACTTCCTCTCTCTTCTTAGCCGACAAGGCTCTCTCTCAAGGAACCTTTTAATTGGCTCATTTTAGGCCTTTTGTCAGAAAAAAATGAGGTGTTGATGACCCTTTGACCAAGGAATGGGGTGGGGTCAAGTGGCCGGGGAACAAAAAATTGAGGAGGCGCATGGGCAAGTGGTGTGAATAGGCTGGCAAATGCCGCCATCTCTCTCCTTTAGCCTCCAAGAGCCCAGCAATCCAAGCCTTGCATCAAGTGATACACCTAAAGGGTACTCCCCCTTTAGGCTATATACCCTCCTAGGGAGGTCACCTAATGAAAATATAACCTATCACGTGAGTTCAACGGAAGGGTAATTAAAGTTCTTAAAACTTACATAAATATATATACAAAAGGGCATTAATTTTTCAAATATGAAAAAAACTTACAGATTTTAAAAGAAAAGGGTACATTATATTCTTAACAAAATTCACAGATAAGGGGTTTTATAAACATGTCTTGAACGCACGTGATATGGTAGTTTTACACATAGTGAACCCCCCGAGTATACCCTCCACCTTCCACTTTTCCCTTGTCATGTGGGATTATCCCCATGACACATGGAAACTTCCTCAAGATTCCCAACTCCCTCATGCCCAAAATCTTCTAGATTTTCCCCAAAACATGTGAGCTTCTCAGACAACTTCCCCCAATCATAACTTGCTGCTCCGATCATGGAGTGACACACCGTAACACATGGTTTGAATCCCATCATATCGAATACAACTAGAATTCTTAAACCTCAACATTTATAACTCCAATTGTCAAGTTGTCACAGTTGCCCTTGTCGCATGCACTCGCAATCACCTTCTAAGTTGAGACCGCCAATTCGGATGCCCATAACTCATGGTGCACAAGTCCGATTCACGAGCTATAAAGCACGGATGAAAATACTTATTAAAAACCATGTTTTGGAGACTCAAAAAACTCAAAATATCAACACCCAAGATTGTAAAAATCACACCATTGTACTTGAAATTTTACATGGTCACTTCCAAGACTTGCAGGGGTGCGTACACATATATACATGAGGCTAGTGGGAAAGCTTTTAGGCATGACCTTGTGACTTTATGCTCATCCAAAAAATGCCTGACATAGCTTGCCAACCCCCCCTAGCTTGCTTGATCATTCATGACAAGCAGAGGCTCCTAGGATGAACAAGTGTTGTAGCTCATTCTCAGAAACCTCATTTACATTCTCAAATGTCTCCACACTGTCTTCCTCTATTGATAGCATCTCATCTATCACATTTTCATCAAACATGCCAGATATTTATTCAATTGTAACTATTAACACGATATCTATGTTGTGCACTAGTCAAATCTACTAACTGATATGTGTCATTCTCAAACTTATTGACAATAGTAAAAGGACCTTCCTCCTTGATTTGAAACTTATTCTGAAAGGTATTGTCCAATTTACTATTGTATGGCAATACAAGATCACCCTTTTCACTTCCTTTATCTTGTACGCATTCATTAGCCTTTATTTGAGCCTTTTTTGTCACTTCTTCATAGTGCTCAAAGCTAAAACTCTGTCTAATTGCAAATATTGTAAATCCAACAACCTTTTTTTCCAGGTATTTGTTTGCTCTCCATCTCCCAATGACAACAATTTGAGTGCAGGAATCTCCACTTCAATTGTCAATAAAGCTTCCTTGCCATAAACCAAGTGGTAAGGAGAAAAGCTTGTGCTAATTTTGATAGCAATTCTATAGGCCATAATGCACAAGGAAACTCCGAGTCCCAAGTCTTCCCATGTGTCTGGGTCATCTTTGTCAAGATCTTCACCAACTCTCCATTGAACTCTCATTGAGACCATTGCATTGTGGATAATAAGAAGAACTATACCTATGTTGTATATTGAGCTTCTCACATAAGAAATCAAATAGCTCTCCTCTAAATACTGGTCCTCTATCGAAAACTTTAGCTCTAGGGGAACACCAAATTTGCAGCATATATGCTCATAAACAGACTTCCCCATTTCTTTACTGGTAATCTATTTGGCAGCTGCTTCTGCCCATCGTGACAAATAATCCACTACTATCAAAATGTTAGCATTTCTTTTGCTAGTCATAGGTAAGGGTCCAATAGCATCAAAACCCCATTTTTCAAACACATCAAAATATAGAATTGTCTTTCGCAATTTGGACTTCAACTTCTCTTTCCCATCTTCGGGCAAGCCAAACACACCTTGCACCAATGGTTAACATCCCATTGAGTGCTTGGCCATACATAGCCTTCTTCCAAAATTTTATGCAACATGATCTTCATGGCAAAATGGCCTCCACAAGATCCCTCACGATTTTCTTCCAAGATCTTGTAGATTTCCTCTTTCCAAGGCACACGACGCAAAACCAAATCACTTCCTTTCATGTAAAGCACATCATCAAGAAATTTGTATTTCCTGGATTTTCTTATAAATGCATACTTTTTTGAGGATGCTAAACCTTCAGGTAGGACATCTGTCAACAAAAAATCCATCTCCTTTGATAACACTTCCCTCCCATGATATAAAGGGGCATTTTCCTTTATCACAAATATACAAGTGATCATTTCTTGGGTAGCATTATGAGCTTCTTCATTTTGACACCTCTCAATATGCTACAAACTCCATGCTTCAAACTTTTTGAGCAACGATTTCACCTTGAAGCATAAATTCTTGATTTTAGTATCCTTATTCTTCATACTCCCAATACTTTCTTTCTGACCAACAAGGCATCTCGTTTGATCTGCAAGCATCTAATTCCCAATTGTAAGCAAATGTACAAACCACCTTCGTGAGTCATGTACTCTGCTTCATTGTTACATTTTGCATCAAGTTTCAATCCTTGCTTCCTTGCAAGTTTTCCTTGTGCATCATAAATGACAATGCCTCCCAAAGCAGCATCATGACTTCTTTGATAAGAACCATCAAAGTATAACAGTGAAGCATCAGAGATGGCAAGAGTCTCAAGTTTCTTCTTTTGCACCACCTCTTCTTTAACCAAAACAAGAGTGTCTTTATAGGTGAGTAAATCTGCTAGGGTAGCCCGAGTACTCTCTTCCACCAAAAAGGTGAATTGAAACTCCTGAAGTTCAATAACCCATCTAATCAATGTTTTTCATATATTTGAATTGTTGAACAGCTGGGGAAGCAATGAGTAACATGTGAGACAGGTGAATGACATTGCAGCAAGTAGTGTCTGAATCGTCTGCAAGCAAAAACCATACCAGTCATCACCAATTCAACTTCAAAAAAATCTCTTTCATGAGGAGTCTTCACTCTTCTAGAATAATGAACATGGTTCATATACTGAGATTCCTTCCCTTTTTGCAACAACATGGCCCCAATGGCATCAACTCCCACCGATGGGTTAAATAAAACTCCTGTTCCCAGTCAAGAGCTTGCATAATGGGTGGTGTACTCGAAACTTCTTTGACTCTGTCAAAAACATCATCAAAGTCACGCAACCTCTCCAAGGGATGATTCTTAATTATGATGATTTTTTTGCCTCTATCAAAAACATCATTACAGTCACTAAACCACTCCAAGGGATCATTCTTAACTATTTGCTATAATGGATATAATAGCTGTGATGCCAAAGGTATGAAACAAGATATATATTTAACCTTTTGTATGAAAGTGGCCAATTGTCTGGTATCTTTTGGAGATGACAGCAAGAACAATGCATCCACTTTCTATGGATCCGCTTCAATCCCATTTTTTGAGATCACATGCCCAAGAAGCTTCACCCGTGGCTATTCCAAATGACATTTTTTAGGGTTCAACTGACCCCCGCACTCATCATACCTTACAAAAGTCATTTCAAGATTTTGAACATGCTCTTTCCTTGAACTGTATACACAAAAATAATCTATGAATCCTTTGACAAACCTCCCAAGGAACGGGGTAAGGACCCAATCCACTTTTCTTTCAAAATTTGTAGGCCCATTTGTCAACCCAAAAGGAAGGCAACAAAAGCAGAAACAACCCCATGGCATGATAAAAGTAGTCTTTTTCCGGTCTTTAGGAGTAAGGATAAGCTAAAAATATCATGAATAACCATCACAAACAAGTCTATATTATTCAAAGCCAATCACTACATCTAAAAGTTGATCAATGAAAGGCAAAGGATAAGGATCTTTCTTGTAACTACATTTAATGGCTTGTAATCAACACAAACTCTCCAACACCCATCTTTCTTTGGAGTGACCACTATAGGGGTTACCCATTCGGAATTATCAACTGGCACAATGAACCCTGTATCCAAGAGTTTATCCACTTCTTCATTTAAAGAATTCATTTGCTCCTTACCCATCCTTATTAATTTCTATCTTATTGGCTTTGCCCCTTCAACTAGCTCGATCTTCATAGGATCTCCAACAAAACCTCTTATTTCCTGGTATGAAGTGATGAAAAGATCTAGAAACATGTCCAACATTGCTAAGTACTCCCTTCTTTCTCCTTGTGTCAGATCGGTACTCATCATATTTTGCATCAACTCTTTCTTCATAGGCAATTCCTGTTTAGGCTACATCAACTCTTCGAGTTGCTCTAAACCGCTTGAAGCGTTTATATTCCCTGAGATTTGCAATATTTCACCCATTTCTCTCTTCTCCTCGTCCAACAACAAGACTAAAACTTCACCCTCTTCATTGGAACAGGAAGCAGAGCTACTTTTTGAATCTTCAAAACTATCTTCACTGGTAACTTCAGATTCATCATTCTCACTCACATATTCTAGTGCCATAGGCTACTTGGCAATCATATAAAACACTCTCTTTTCACCCTTCCTACCATGCACATAGATTGTGCCCTTGCCCCAGTCTTGCACAACACCAACAGCTCTCAACCAAGGTCATTCCAAAATGAGAGGAAAATCTCCTAGTCTAGCTGACATAACATGAAAGTTTACTATAACCTTCACATTAAAGACTTCAACTTCCAAATTCTTAATCATCCGCAAACACTTCACTTTGGCATGGTTTTCTAGTCAAATCCAAAACCTAGAGCTTCCGCATGTAATGAGACCCAATTTCTCGACACATGAGACCCAATTTCTTGACACATGACTGTGTGATCACACAAAATTGAGCACCTCCATCAATGTAGGCCTCTCCCATGCCCACACTTTTGTGCCAAGCATTCACCACAGGAAAAATGTTGGGTAACTCTCCCACAGCCAACACTCTGACTTGTCCATGCTTCGGCTCTTTCTCTGGATTCACTAATGACTCCCACTGCCTCTTGAGTTTGGGCACCATATTAATCAACTTTCCAAAGGTACAATCTACTTTCCTCCCAATCAGGTCTTCCTTTAAACTGTAAGCTATTTGGCCTTCTCCCAAAGGTAAATCTGCTACTTCAAACCGTCTATGAGGTCTTCTTTTCCTCTTGGTTTTTGTACCTTTACCCTCTTTCTCTTTCCCTTTCTTTTTTCTAGGACCAGGAGCAGCATAGACTTCCTTCTCTCTTTTGCCTACGATAGTATATCTGCCTCTTTCTTATCAACCCGCACAATACCCACATGACCACCAGAGGTTGAGGCCTGATTTTCTTGTTTAGTACCTTTACCTCCTTGTATATTCAATGCATAATCATTAGCCCTCTTAGGAATCTGCTAGGGAAGTGGAAACATATCACCTCCCATCCTTGTTGTCTTTGAACAATAAGTGTTGATATGACCAAGTTCACCACAATTATAATAGGTAGGGATGAGCCTCCTCTACGGCTCAAAGACACCTTGTCCATGACCCGCATTTGCATTAGGCTGAGCTTCACATGCCTGGGCCGTTCCTCTACCACAACCACGACCACGACCACCACCTCCACCTCCAAGAACACCGAGTCGCAAATCTTGCATCATGGTCAACATGTCTTGCATATTTCATTGTAACTATTCAGTATTAGCAATCCTTTGATCAGGTTGGGCTCCAGCCTCTACCTGCTTTCCCTCATTTTGGCCATGATTACTTTGCACAGGGACTGATTTCCTATACTCATTAAGTCTTTGAGCCTTCCATTCTTTCTCTCTAGCTATAGTGACTGCTTCCTCAAAAGTGGCGGGGCTTTTCAGCTCAAATTTGAACTTCAGACTTTCTTTTAAGTTTTCCACGGAACCTTCTTTAACATGGACGAAGGGATTTCATTTTCCAAAGATTAGGCCCATGTATCCCATAAATGGATGAACTACATGACAAAATCATCAACAGTCTGATTACCAGTTTGAGTGTACCCCAAACATTTCATGCCAAACTTCATTAGGTACTGCAATAGAGCTGTATTGTGCGAAGAAAGCTTTTTTCACATGATTGTAGTCCAAAACCACCCCTGGAGTTTGTGCCTGCACCAACTCTTGATGATTGTGTACCCAAAATTTTGCCTCATCCTACAAACTGTATTGCAGCAACCGCAACAATATAACTTGGTCTAGTATATTTTGGAGTAAGTAATTGACTTCCAATTTCTCAGTAAAATTATGTGCATTTTCATCAGGCAATCCATGAAACTCTTGGAACTTGTCCACCATGTTTGATTGTCACAAAACACTTACATGTGACGTCAAAAGCTCAAGGAATGTTGATGGATCGCTCCAGTACCTAATACACCTCACATTGGGTAACTCGACCCCCAGTGCTTGGCTTCACAAAACCTCACAATCCTCCACAGGCTGCAATCCAATTATAAGACCGCCTCAAGTGTTGTCCACAATTTTCACATACATAGGCGGTTGTCCCTAAGGACCCATATCCCTTTTACATTCTTTGCGTGCAGAATAGACATATTTCACAAGAATTGGAACATAGAAGCACTTGCTCCTCAATGGGGGCACCAAAATGATGTTAGCGTCCAAATAAAAAGGAAAATGGTTGCCTCTATAGCCTTGCATGAGCCACACCATCGGAAGGAAGAACTATTGCACGGCCAAAGATACCTGTGATAACCACCTGTGGGATTAATGAAAAAAACCTTCAAGCAGATGAAAGATGAAGAAGTTATGGCATCTCAAAACCGGGCGTGTTCTCTTTTTTACTAAAAAATGAGCTCTTTGGAAGTTGTGCAAGTGTTGCAGTTATTAAAATGAGGGATTTCTTACCTTTTATCCCCAAGGATTTTCTCTCTCTTCTTAGTCGACAAGGCTCTCTCTCAAGGCACTTTCTAATTGGCTCATTTTAGGCCTTTTTTGGGAAAAAAATGAGGTGTCGATGACCCTTTCAGTCGAGGACCAAAAAATTGACCAAACGCCTGGGAAGGTGGTGTGAACAATATGGAGAATGCACCATCTCTCTCCCCTAGCCTCCACGAGCCCACCAAGCCAAGCTTGCATCAAGTGATACACCTAAAGGGTACTCCCCCTTTAGGCTATATACCCTCCACCTGCCACTTTTTCCTTCTGAATGTGGGATTATCCCCATGACACATGGAAACTTCCTCAAGCTTTCGAACTCCCTTAGGCCCAAACATTTCCAGATTTTCCTCAAAACATGCGAGCTTCTTGAACAACTTCCCCCAAGCATAACTTGTTGCTCCGGTTATCGAATGACACACTATAACACATAGTTCAAAGCCCACCATCTCGGTTATATCTAGAATTCTTAAACCTCAGCATTTCTAACTCCAATTGTCAAGCTGGCCGAGTTGCCCTTGTCGCATACACCCGCAATCACCTTCTAAGTTGAGATCGCCCATTTCGGATGCCCATAACTCATGGTGCACAAGTACAATTCACGAGATATAAAGCAAAGCTGAAAGTACTTATTAAAAACCATGTTTTGGAGACTCATACAACTCAAAACATCAGCACTCAAGCTTGAAAAAATCACACATTTGTACATGAAGTTTTACATGGTCACTTCCAAGACTTGCAGGGCTATGTACAGATATATACATGAGGCTAGTAGGCAAGATTTTAGCCATGTGTTAACTGAGCTGACGTCAATTAACAGGAGCTACTAAAGATCAAAGCCCTATGAATGCACATCAAAGATGAATATGAAGAAGCAGTGAAGATTGGAGTTACATACTTTTCACATTTTTCCAAAATGACCATGTATTGTAATTTCTTGATTTATTTAGCCATTGTGATAATTGTAACGTGTTACGGGCTCAATAAGAGTTCCAATATGTAAAGCATCGGATACTTAGTGTACCTAGGTTGCAGATACAATAAGTGTGGAGCGTTGAAGGTCTTGGGTGCCGGACTTTACACATTTTAGACCTTGGCTAAGGTATAAAATCCAACTTTGTAAAGTTTTGATTAAAGTTTTTGGATGATGAAATACGCAGCGTGAGCTAACGCTGCTCACTTCTCTCCTTCTCGATTGTCACATTGCAGTCGTGTCTATTGTGTTGCACTCGTAGATGAGAGCTCTACCCATTGACGTAAGCATTTGACAGTATTTTGTAGTTGTTGGCATCACTTACCCACGGCCTAATTTTATCATAAGTAGGAATTTACAATTCAAAATCAAAAACTAATCATAGGTGGGGTATTGGGTCATCATTGCTAAGCATTTAGATACATTCTGGGTCGAAAACGACTAGGTCAAAAATCCACTGCTGTTAATAATTGTGATTTTGGCACTTGATCTAAAGTGGGAATTGAGACCATAATCATGTGTGATTAGGTCTTATAAACATGTCCTAGAAGTTTCGTTACGTTTGGATGTCATTTGATGCTGTAACGGATGTGATTTGTTTGCCGATGAGTGATTGGCTTTTGGTGATTTCAGCCACTTGACTGTAGCTTGAGCTAGATGGGAGTTGTTTGTTGTTTTCCAAAAGATTCACAACCTTTTGTAGCCTCTATGCACTAGTCGAGTCAGCTTCGTCCCATGGATTGACAATTTACTCATGGTTCTCGCTATGTCTGTAATAAGATAGGAGTGAGGTTAGACACCCGTCCCACATTTGGCGGTGTTGCTGGGGATCGAAGAGACCTAAACTAGGGAAAAACACGAGCGTCTTGTGTATTTGTCCATTAATTTACTCTAGGGTCACCTGGAGTTAAACTTTCTCTTAAAAATCTCATAGCTTAAGAGTGCCGTCTTTTGTTGTGTAGAGGTAGCTTGGGAGTAGATTGTACTTGCTAAGTACCTTATAGGATTGTAGGATTGTAGGATTGTCGGATTATTGTAGGATTAGCTTAGGGTTTTGATAATGATTGATGGACAAGACAAGTCTTCAGATCAATGCTCAAGAAACCATAAAAAACAAGAAAAGAAGTGTTTGTGGACACTTTCCACAACCCAGTGCAGTAGAACCTAGGAGTAGGGTAAGTAGAATCCGAGGTGAGATCTCAAATCATCGCTCACTTCAAACGAATCATCTGTGGTTGTTTATGTGAAGTTGTAGAGTTTCAGGTCTACGGCTTGAAACAACACCAAAAGACTCTCAATCAATGAACCGGCTGGAGATTATGCTCATATAAGTTGTATGAACCAGTGGGTAAGCTTAAGGATGCATTTGAGGTAAATTTTCAAAAAATTTGTAAAAACTCATATTAAATACTTTTTCTTGATATTTTAGGCCAAATTAAGTTTTGACTTGACTCATTTGGGAATTAAAGAACAATAATTGCATTCTGAAAGGCTTAAAACGAGTCATAAAATGACTGTCTACTGAAAAAGTTGAAAAAAGTTTTCATTTTAGGTCAAAAGTAAATAATTGCAATTATTTAATTTTAGCTCAAAAATGATCAAGGTTGATACCATAGTCTCTATGCATGTGTACAAACATCTTTTGTGAAGCTTCATAGAGTCTGGATCATAAAACATACCAAAAACTTTGCAAAAACTAAAATCCGTACTGATTGTCGAGAGATTGTGTCTGACTTGATGAATCTTGTTCAAATTAAGTTTTGACTTGACTCAATGGCTTAAAACAGGTCATAAAAGGACTGTCCAGTGAAAATTTTGAAAAAAGGTGCTCATTTTAGGTCAAAACTAAATAATCATATTTTTTGCATTTGGCTCAAAATGGATCAAGGTTGATACCACAGACTCTATGCATAATTACAAACATCTTTTGTGAAGGCTCATAGAGTTTGGATCACAAAACAGACCAAAAACTTGGCAAAAATTGAAATACATACTAATTGTCAAGAAATTGTGTCTGACTTGATGAATCTTGTTCAAATTAAGTTTTGACTTGACTCAAAGGCTTAAACCAGGTCATAAATAGGCTGTCCAGCAAAAAAATTAAAAAAAGTGTTCATTTTAGGTCAAAAGTAAATAATCGCATTTTTGCATTTGGCTCAAAATGGATCAAGGTTGATACCACAGACTCTATGCATTATTACAAATATCTTTTGTGAAGGCTCACAGAGTTTGGATCACAAAACAATCCAAAGACTTGATGAAAACTGAAATCTGTACTGGATGTCAATGAGAACTTAAGTGTGACTTGGTAAATCTTGTTCAAATTTAGTGAAACTCGACTCAGAGGCTTAGATTGAAGTGTTAAACAAGTGTATATGCTCAGATGATCAAAAATATGCAAAAATTTATTAAAAGTAAATAATCATGATTATTTACTTTTGCCCTATTTTTCAACTTTTTTGACCAACCAAGCGTACCACAAGTTTTAGCATGTTATATTAGGCCCACAAATCAAATTTGGTAAGATTTGGATCGTTGAAGTGAAAATTGTGGCCAGATTTGTAAAGCCAATCTGCAGACAAAAAGCAGTTGACAAATGTGAGCAGGGATTATCCAAACTTGGTGAAACTTGTCTAGGGAGCTTAAGTTTAGTTGCTTAACCAGTTGGTATCAACCATTTGGCAAAAAGTTGGAAAATAAACTCAGTAGTAAATAATCACGATTATTTACATTTTCTCCAGAATTGAGAAATTTTGCACAACTAAGTATACCACAGGGTCAAGCATATTAAGTAGACTCCACAATTCAAATTTGGTGAAATTTGGATCACAAAACTGAGACTTAAGCCAAATTCTTGGAATGAGAGTCTACGGACACTAAACAGTTGATAACTTGGACAAATCTTATTCAAACTCAACCAAACTTGTCCAAAGACCACAACAAGATGATTACTTGGCAAAACAAGCCTAAAATGTGTAGAAACAAAGAAAAATAAATAATCACGAGTATTTACTATTGGGGCCCCGAGAAAGAATTTTGGACTTTTGAGCTTGTACAGTGTTAGAAAAACATAATACAAGGCCAATTATCAAGTTTGGGTTCCATCGGGTCCAAATTGATACTTGTTCACTCAGTTTCTAGATTGCAGATTAGGTTATTCAAAGCCCAAATTTTCATCAATTCTGACACTTTTGAGCTAGAATTAATCAACTCTTGTGAGTGTAAGAGCAATCAATCGCCAAAAGTACTTTGGCAGAAGCAGTCTTATTGAACTCGAGCAGGAGTAATTTTGCTAATCAACATCGAGATCTACTAAGAGATAGATTTTACAAAACCAGTCAATATGGACTCAAGTCAAGCTGAGAGTACAATTGCAACGGACCAAATTTTACAGCTCTAAGGCTACATTGGAGATAAGGTTTTTTATATAGATTCGAAAGGCCATAGATACTTGATGAGCAACAAAAGCAACACAGGAGCCACGATCCTATTGATCAAAGTAAAGCCAGATTCAGAGAACTCCCAGATGTTCACAGACTTCAGTGGAGCCAGGTATTGCAAGCTCAAAGATAAGGTGGAAATAGAAGTGCAAAAGATGGATCCAAGTGTTTATCCAAAAATCTGTACAAGTCAACAAAACATACAGTTGGTGCATATGCAATCAGGGTCATTGTACATGGCTTACAATGGTCAGATCTATTGTCGAGAGCCAAATTTCAAGATCGAACAAATCAGCCAATGGAAGCTAATCTAATTGGAGAACCAAGCCAAAGTCGGTACAAAGGTCAAGATGGAGCAGTCTACAGCCTGATGCTTAGTGTTCTGAAAGAAGGTTCCAACAAGTTGGTAAACATAGAAGCAGAAACTTCTCAGCTAGAGCTTGACATGACAGAGCCAGTTGAAATACCACCAGTCATGGCGTATTGCTCAAATTGTGGACGAAAAGGTGGACATTTTTTTGAAGATTGTCCAAGAAATCCTGACAACAGGGATACATCAACTGCCAAGCAAGGTACAGAGAAAATTGGAAATGCGAATCACGATGTAAGTGCATCTAACTTGTCACTTTTAATGCAATCACATGATTCTGCATTATCGCTAGAAGCACCAGTAAAAACACTGCAAGTTCAAAATCAACATAAAGTTGCACAGACACCTAAAAAGCTTAAAATTGATTCTTTGAACAACAAATTCTTGCATGAATTTGGTCAAGGTGTCCAGATATCACCGAAGGTTGAAAAGACTATTAGGTTTGCAAATGATTCTGCATCCAATGCCACAAGTGTGCAATCATTCACGAGTCTAAGGGACACATCAAAGAGAATGTTGTTAGCATTCTATGGTACACATAATTCATATGCACCCTATGTAGACCAAAAAGGGAAACTGTACAAAAAGGATCAACCAGTGTTTGAACGGCCCACATACCAGGTCATAGAAGTGCATTCAATGATAGATAAAAAAAGGATGATTCATTTCAGAGGAAAGGATCTATTATAGCCAACCCTCTCTAGAGCTAAAGGATATTACCCGGGTGAACCAAAAATTTCTTCAGAGCCAAACTCTCCTCCATCGAAAATCAAGCTTCGATGTTGTGACCAAACGAGCATATACTTTGACCAAAATAGTCGTAGATATAGACAAGAGTCTACCGTCTATGATGCCATGGGTCCTAAAATCACAGAAGATCATATCATAGGAGACCCATGGGATAGACAATATCAGGGCGAAGATAATGCTATCTATAACTTGACTCGAGGAATAATTTGTCATGTTCACGAAGATACATAGGAAACTATGTAGAAGGTTTACAGATGACAAACATCAATAGTGCTACCCAAAGTGTGCCTTCACAATCTCAAAAGGTGAGACTAAACCAGATCCTAACAGTTTTAATTTCCCATAATGGAGAAGGCTATATTGATCACCCTAGGAAGGAGGGAGCTGCAAATCTATCAAGCTCAGCTCTAGTATCAGAAAATGTTACACCATTTAGAAGCCCAAGAACTTCTAGCCAGCATACCCCTTCAAGGCAAAAACCATTGAAAGATCATATGGTTGCTCGAAGTTTCCCACTGACCTAGATCCCATCAAAATCTGCAAAAAAAATCTTTTATGAAGATCATCAAGGGCAAAAGTTTTAGATGATCTCCACAAGAAAAAGCCAAAAGCCGAAAATTCCCACAGTGCTCAAGTAATTGCATGAGGCTAAGCCTGCATATACATATCGAGATGCAAATGGCAATGTTTCTCAGCAGGTTCATGACCTTGTACAAGCCCCTATGGGTGCTAAACCTAAATTCAAGGACAATCTAAAGATGATGCAACGCTCAAGATGCCAGAACAGGTGATAGAAAAGGAAAAATCAATGAAAGCTAAAGTCTAGAAGGCTACACAAACGTCACCAGAAAAATCTCCTCCGAAGAGACAGATTCTGCCCCAGAAAGTACGGTGCATCTTCTAAGATCAAAACTTACTCAAATGAAGGAACACAATGCTCAACATTTTCAAGAAAAAGGTGCAATATTACAACAAAACTAGCCAACAACAATGGAAGCAGTTGATTAAGACAAAGCCATTGTAGAAAAATCTCAACCCACGGACACCGCCACCACAAAAGCACTCAATATAGAAAAATATCCTAAGAAGATCAAGTGCAACATTTTGGTGAGAATGAAGAAAAACTCTCAAGTGAAGTAAGGTTAGATTTTCAGTTGAACAAGAACCTCGTGTCTTTTTGTACTTGGAAAAAATGTGGCCAACCACAGCTAGAAGATGCTCCTGAATTTGTGAGTATATCTAGAGACAAACGAGTAGAATGTTGGGGAATCATCTCCACTACCGTTCAAATAGGTCCACATATCATTATAGCTCATTTTCATGTGAACATAGAAAAAGATATGCCAGACAACATCATAATGGGAATGACAATGGCCCAGAAGATGTTAGAGATACAGAATGTCAACAGGATGTAGTCTTTGGAGACAACAGAGAATGAACACCAACATTGGTAACTTGCGAATGCCAACACAAATTCCTCAAGCACAATTCAAATGTAAGATCTTATTGAATATGATTCATCTCCATCGAACAGAATTTTAGAAGAGCTTAAAGAAAATCGGGCAATAGAAAGTGTTGATCAAACAGCGCAAAGAGCAACCAGGATAGCTATTGAGCAGAGAATGACACCAAGACAAGAAGTTAAGAAGAATGGGATTGAAAACAACCATGAAGTAGTATAAATTCCAAAGATCCAGACATTGCCAATCAAATCAACCTATGTAAGTCAGAGTGGAACAGAAAGTCTCAAGTCACTCTCCATAGAGACACAGCTAGATCAAGATGAGCTATGGCAAAATCAGGACAAAGATCTTCAATAGAACCTCCAATGAGAGTAAATATAGTTCTTAGCAGTACAAAAGGAGCAAGTGTCAGATGCAATGCTCTACTACATAAAGAATAAAATTGCAATATGATTGTAGAAAACATTCAGAGCATTATAGAGATTACTCCATGCACACATGCGGTTTGCATAAAAGTCAAAAAGAAATGGTTGCTACCCGTAGCATCCAAAATCATGAAGAGCAGGTAATATTTCAGGTGAAGCCTTCGAAGGAAATTCTTGTGAATGTCATCATTGGACATCAGTGGTTAGACCAACACAAGGCCTACAAAGAAGATACAATGCGAATACTCTCTTCTTCAAGAGGTAGCCAGCAACATTTACAAGTACCGGTAATGCTAAATTCAGAGTTGTAAAAGTCACAAGAGTCAAAGACTAGTCTTGCAGAAAAAGGTAAGGCCAAAGTAGAACCTCCACCGACTGGCAAAGAAAGTGTGAAATCATATGCCTCTTCAAGCAAATCAGGCTTTCAAAACATCAAGTCAAATGCTGACCCAACTGAACCCTGTAAGGAGACACGCAGAAAAGCAAAGATATATCAACCAAAGTACTCAAGAAAGCAAAGGAAATTCAAGAAAGTGTTGGTCCCGAGTAGTTTAGTTAAAGTCAATGATCCAGTTTGAATTAAGGACAAGAATCAACACATTGGATGGATAGCATCACAATGGAGCTTAAAAGAACAGGAGTACTATGAAGCAGCATCAAGTCCCTCCCAAGAAAGAACGCCCACAAGGTATCAACCTCGGCAATATCCTAGGATACCTAATAAGTAGGTATACAAGAGAATAACATCAAAATATGCTAAAGTCAACCACAACTCTCAAGAGGATACATAACAAAGACGGACCTCAAAGAATGTTCCTCTTAGAAAAGGATTCTAGAAAGGTTAAAACAAAGATTTGGCTATCAGTCAACCCCAAGCCAACTACAACTACACCAAACCTGCATGAAGATCTCAAGAGCTCAACAAGACCTAGAGCTCAACAAAGTCAACAAAGGAGATACAAAGGTCATCAAGAGATTTGGATTCCTAAGTCTTCCAATGCTCTGAGTCAAAATCCAGATGCCGACAACCAACAGAGGCCTACAGCAACATCAAAGACTCCTATCAACATTCCTACTTGGAGAATCAAACGGATAATGGAGTCTTCACACTCAAATAAGGACAACCCAACCAACGTGAATTCATATTTAAAGATGATAAAATAGGTATGGCAAAAGAAACCTTCAATGCCAACTTGGTCCTTCACTAGTCCTCCTTTTGAGGATTCAAGCTTACTTTTACGTGAAGAAATGTTTGTACTAAACACAAGAATGTAAAAAATCAAGTCGCCAGGGTGCAAAAAACACTCTTTGGCATAGTCAGAGTCGCGGGCTACTGAGCCATAAAATGAGCAAAGAACTAGTCCTAAAGCTTCAAGTCATATTTAACTATGTGCTGAGAGTTATAGTTATTTGGCTTACACTCAAGCTTGAAGAGTTGAGCATATCTAAAGTCATGTTACTCATGCTGGATGAGATGAGCATAAGAGTTAAAGTCTATTAACTTACAATTGATGGAGTGTCGTGGAGTCCAACACTCACACACATTGCACAGTAAGATGAGAGCACATATCCTCGTCAACAAAAACCATTCTTAAAGGGGTTCTAGCTTGCAAAACCATGTCATATGCTTTTATAGCTACACCATCTTTTTGAAGAACCTCTCAAAATCTTTCTTGCACAACATATTGTTTCCCACGCATTTTGTGTATGCATAAATAGGATGTCCCATCATTGGACATATGCATTAGACACTCTTTTTTTCTTCCACCTATGCACCTTGAGTAGACTACAACATAAAAGACAATGTTCCATCATGCCATAATTGCTACCTTTTAAATTCCATATCTATCAGCAAATAATCCCTTGAGTACTTTATTAATATTTTCCATGTTAATAAATACTCCAATAATGCGATGTTGAGAAATTTGCGGTCTTGCCAGGAAAGCACCGGGATTTTGGCTATGAGAGTTTGTGAGAGAACTCCAAAAAACTCTATGAAGGAGTTAAACCATAGATTCCATGGAGACTAGGGTTAGGAAGAAAGTGCAATCAAAGAAGCCCCACTCTTTCTCTCTTGCACTCACACAAACAAAGAAAGAACACAAAAGAGAATATCAAAACAACACAAAGATAAAAACATCAAGGCTATGGTCATATCGTATCATGGGTAATATGAAAGGGTTAATAGATGAGTTAATGGCATTCAATCTTTGCCGACCATATAGGCTACGAATTGTTCTTTGGAACTGTAGTTTTGTGCTTACCATAATATATATGTTTTGCTAGTGATTGGGATTAATTGTGTCATGTACAAATCCTCTTGGTTCATCAAAAGAAAAATTATAGTCTATAAGAGGTAGTATGATGGGATCCGATGAAAGAATTATTTCATTGAGCCTTTCTAGGCCAAAGAGAAACACTATACGTTGTTGAAAGTGTATTTTACGACTAATCCATACGTTAATTCTAATAGATCGCACAGAGTGGAAGCGATAAAAATTATCATCATGTGGATTATTCATCTGGGATAACTCTAGTATGTGCAAAAATGTAGATATGAGAGAAGAGAAGAGAAGAGAAGAGAGTTCCCCTCCCAAGCCCTATTCTTGCCCGTAGGCAATAAGGATACTGCAGGGAGAGATGTACTTGTAGCAAGGAGAACCTAGAATTTGTAGAGAGAATGAATTTCTAAGAGTGAGAGATAGAGGTTT
This sequence comes from Adiantum capillus-veneris, assembly GCF_014529385.1. Taxonomy (NCBI): domain Eukaryota; kingdom Viridiplantae; phylum Streptophyta; class Polypodiopsida; order Polypodiales; family Pteridaceae; genus Adiantum; species Adiantum capillus-veneris. The sequence continues at coordinate 42,222,874 of NC_140931.1, forward strand.
GGTTAAGGATATGAGATTAGATATATATATGCTGGATTAGAGATGAAAAAGAAAACAACAAGAAATCAACAAAGTATCAATGTAGAACACATCTTACTTGACAAACCCTTCGGCACCATTTTTGATGGAGAGAGAAGAAGAGGGAAGACTTCCACTTTGATTGATACACCAAGTTCAAGACCTTCTTTGATTAGAGTTGATCTTCCAAGGATAGCGTACAAGAATGGCTAGTCTTCCTCTAGGAGAAAGTGTAGACTTAGGCTTATGTTAATGGCTAAGTACAATCAGTCATTACTACTCTCACTCCCTCATGAATTCCTCTCATCAATGGATTGAATGGTTTTCAAGGAACAAGAGGTCCCCTTTTATAGGTAAAGGGAACCCCCAAGGGTTTACACAAGAAGAGAAGATCTAGTGTGAGCAGAAAGTGGAAAAGTTGTCCCTGCATGATGTGGGCAGACTGGGGTCCAGTATTTTGATCATATCTCCTCAACCGTGGCTCCAAATAAAAATGTGAAAATATGGGCAGACAAATTAATCTCATTAGCTTAGACTCCCATTTTATATATGTTTTCCAATTCAGATTGGAACCTTGTGTAAAAAAATCATCAAAATAGGGTACAGTTTTGGCAGAAAAAGTCTTCTTGTGGTCCCCTTAACCTAGACTTTTATTTGATTTCAATGGACACCTCATGCCATATGAAAGCATGACATTGCTCCTTGACAAATTTTTCTAATCATGCTTGCAATAATGCATTAAAATAGGGGTATCTTTGAGAATCATGGAAGCTAGTGTCCCACTAGCATTTGATTCCTTCCTAGTAGCTATTTAAAAGAAATATAAGAAAAATACATAGAATATATATATATTGGAAGTTACCCTAGATATAGGATCTAGCTAGGGTGTGAGATGATAATGAGATAGTAGAAATCAATGCTTTTTGCCCCAAGTTAAAGAGATGGAGCTATTGATGATTTTTCCATAGTACTTTTTGATAGTAAAGTAAGAATATGTTACCCTTGAGATAATAGGATGAGATAGAAAGCTTATTATTATACTTAGATATGCACATGTACATTATAGGAAATATAATTATGTATCTAAAAAGTTTCAAGATAAATCTTGTATCATGCGTTTCCACTATGTATGTGTCAGAGCACGACATCCACCCCCTCTAAACCTGCACATTCTCTGGTATGTGTCACCTTCTCTCTTTGTAAGATCAGCCCTCTTGTACATCTTTTTTTATTTTTTCTTCACTGGATGATTCCAAATCTTCATCTTCACTTTGATCTTCACATGTGTTTTGCTATTCCTCCTCATCAACATCTTTTGGATCATTGTCCCCTCTTCTCTTAAACATTTTGATCCTTTTTCCTACAATGGAAATCTTTACTTCTATACCATCTAGTTCAGATAAGCTGTAAGTAGCATTTTCATGCACATGATTTACAACATACAGTCCAAACCATCTTTTTGAGAAATTACGCATGATTGTGTTATCAAGGCTACTATCATACACTAAAACCCAGTCACCTTTGTCAATTGCTTTGCCCCTGAGCCGATGTCGCATATCAAAGTAGTCCTTGTTTTTCAACCTTGCATTTTTGAGTCATTCTTTTGCAGCCTCAATGTCTCCAGGTCTTCTTTCTAGTTGCCTTATGCGCAATCCAAGGAGATCTTCCCTGATAAGGCCCTCTTGCCAAGGTAGTACATTCCATGTAGGAATTGTATCTTCAATTGGCATCACTGTCTTTTGACCATACATTAGCTCCGCAGGCTTGTAGCCAGTTATTGAGCTATGTGTTGTACGATCAACCCATAAAGCATATGGTAACAGTTTTGGCCACTCACCAACTCTTCCTTCGCAAGCCTTGGCCGAAGCTTTGATGATATGAGGATGCCCTCTTTCACTCTTCCCATTGCCTTGAGGGTTGTAAGTTGTGGTAAGAGAAAGCTCGATTCCTAATCTAGAAAAGAACTCCCTTTCTTCCTTGGCATCAATCTCACCTCTATCTGCAGTCATCTTCCCCACACAACCATAACAGCAAATCACCTCATCAAGAAAGAATTTGCACACGCTTTTGTGGTTTTAGCTCTTAATGCTCTTCCTTCAACCTGGTTAGTTAGGTCCTCTCATGCAAGAACCATGTATCTCATCTGCCAAAGTCCTACAGGCATTGTGACTAGGTCCACAACCCATTTATAGTGCATGGCTAGTGGATATGTAGGGTGCAATCCATCACGATGTCGAACACTTGAATACATTTGACAAGTTACACATGACTCTACAAATTGAGATACATCTTTATACATACCCTTCCACCAGTATTTTTCTTTCAACTTGGAGAAGATTGCCCACACACCCCTGTGTCCAACCCATAGACTCTCATGAAACTCTTGTATGAGCTTTACTTGAGTGTCTTTTTTACATATAACCCTTTGTGGTGTAGCACCCTTTTGTTTAGGATGTCTCCAAAAGTAACCATCCCTCAAAAAGTACCCATATGCTTTCCTGCATATCTCTTGAATTCTTGTTTAGACCAATCATCATGTTTTGCTAGAGTACTCAAGTAGCCTCCAATAAGAATCCAATCACCTTCATAAATCTCTTTCAAGAACAATTCAAGTGGATTAGTCATGCAGGCATTGTTACCTTTGTCATGAGAGATAGAAGAGAACTTTGTGCCTACATCATCTCCCTGGTCAATCATTTGTGACTCATCTTCATACCTTGCCCTTGATAGCATATCTGTCACTATATTGTCTTTACCTACAATGTGCTTAAACTCAGGATTTAAGGAATTAATGTATGCAATCCACCACAACAAAGTAATGTCTGGCGTTGAACAGCTTGTATTCATCGCAAGAAGTGGTAGACAATCTATTTCTACAACCACACGTGCACCAATTAGGTACTCTTTCCCATTTTTCAAGGCTGTAACCATACCCCATAACTCTCTCTTTATTTGTGGATAGTTTATTTGGAGAGCACTTAGTACCTTTGCTCCAAATATCACCACACACCTGTGTCCTTCTTCGTCATCTTGCCCTATTGCTCATCCAATCCCTGTAGGACTGGTGTCTACTGTCACAATTACTGGCCTTTGACACTCATAGTCTACCTTTCTCAAAGTTGGTGTTGACTGGAGCAACTCCTTTAGCTTTCTCATGGCTTTTACATGTGCTTCTGTCCATTTAAACTTTTGATTCTTTCTAAGCAATTGATAAAGAGGATCAGCTACATGTGCATAATGTGAAATCCAAATAACATAAAAGAAACATTATCAGGGGATTTGTATTCAGAAGGTGATCCAAGAAGGCACCGGGCCCTTACTGTGAGAGGTGCGAGGAAAAGGTTTGTAGCAGACACAATTAATGGGAACATAGCTTAAAACAAACAGTCTACCTTAAACCAAATAAGCAACAATATCCCTTTTTGAATCAAATTACAAGAATTGTCCCGGTTTAATCCACGTGCTAATCGAGAAAATCAAAATTGAACTGCCTTGTACTGCCTTCAACTTCTTCCCACCATGGCTTAGAAGCTCAACTTCCAATGGCCTTGGGTGGTCTTAATTCCGGGTTGTACCGGCTTAATTCCAGGTTGAACGGGATTGGAGATTATGGCTTAGAGAGATTAAGATTATGGTTATCAAGGCTAATTTTTTCTTAATGAGATTGGGGCTTTGGCTTAGCTAATAAGAGATTAGGCTCGACTTATGATATTAGACTTAGGCCTGGCTTATGAGGTTAGGATTAAGCTTGGCTTATGAGATTAAGAGATTTGAGCTTATGCTTGGCTTATGAGCCTAATGAAGTCGAGCTTAGCCTGGCTTGGCTTAAGTGAGCTTAGGATTAGGCTTGAATTAGGATGATGAGAGTTTAATGAAATCAAGCTTAGATTTGGATTAAGGATTAGGCATAGAGAGCATAGGAATATGGCTTAAAGCTGTGACAATCCGGGCTTAGACTTTCTTAAGAGCTCTTAATGAAATCCAAGCTTATCGCTTGCTCCTGGAGAGTGCTCAAATGAAAAGGGGAGAGGAAAAAAACCCACGAGCCATAGCCCAAGAGAGCTCCCCTTTCCCTTTATATGTTGCATGGCTTTTTTTCTTGCTAAAAAGGGCCTACCCATTAGCAATGTCACTAATGGGTACCCTCTCTATGACGTGGCAGGTTGGATTTTGGGCAGCTTCAAACGCGATGCGGCTAGCACCGAAAATGTGCGCGAGGAGCTCCTGAGCATTTTTCATCTCTACAGCGAGGGCATCTAAGGCCCGCCTAGACTGGCACGAGCCCCTTCCTTCTTCTCTGCACCCTATGCGCGCTGTCACCCCCTGTCATGCCTCTTTTTTCTTTTTTTTTCATACCTCCCTCCTTAATTTGCCTTGAGTTGGCAGCCATAGTGCCTATTATCTATTGGACGGCCTCCAACCCTTGGGTGGCCACTTCATTAAGGGCACCACATTTGGTATACAAATTTACCAAAGTTTTTCCAAGCTTCTCCATTGGTGGCCATAGTCATTGTAAGGGAATCACATTTGGCATAAATGCTTGCCTGAGGCAATGCATGGCATCCTTCATTGGGCGGCCACATTAGGCGAGCACTGGCGTACATGTCGACTAAAGCACTACCAAGCATATTATTTCTCTCTAGCAAGTTGGAGCCACGTTGACTTTTCTTCACCATCATAGCATTCCAAAACCTGGAAAAAAGCTCAAAAATTCCCAAATAGCACTCCGATCAAGCCGACTGGACTAGTACGGAATCGACCCTGGGTGCATCTTTAACGGCCAATAACTTGGCAATCGTAAATTTGATTATTACTGATCTGAAAAGACCGACGTGCTCCACAAAGCGATCACTTCAAGTCCATGCATTCACTTCATTTTTATTCCCTCAATTGGAGTTTCTCAATCCGGTACAGGTCTGCAATCAACTCAAACTTTAAGCTGCCATAACTTCTTATCTGTAGCTCCGATTGATGAGCCGTAAAGACCGGCATGTAGAGCCCTTCAAGTACTTCACCTTTGATTAATAAAATCCCAACTATTGCCACTTCAAGAATACTCACATTTTAGCATTACCAATACATCTTTTGGCCCTTAGAGCCCCATCTAGCACACTTTTAGCTTAAAAATTGGCTGGTTAGCAAGCCCTTATAACTGCTGAATAATCATGTAGGATTAATACACCTGATTGGCATCCCTTTGCTCATTTTGTTGTCATGGAATCGGAGCAACACGACATCCACCCCCTCTGAACCTGCACAGCCTCCGGTCTATGCCAATTGTACTTAATCAACTTCATTGAAATCATCATCAGACATATCATCTAATGTATATATAACATGATCCTCTAGAGGCGGATCTGAATGGGAATCTTCAAGAACAATCTCGCCTTCTCGCTTCTTAAATAGCTTGATTTGTTTTCCTACAATAGGCACCTTGAGCAGAGTGCCATCAAGTTTGCATAATTGATATGTCGCATTATCAAAAACATGTTGCACCAAATATGGTCCAAACCACCGTTTAACCATTTTCCACATAGCAGTGTATTGGTTCTCCAAGCTACTGTCATATACAAGTACCCATTCACCATCTTTAATAGCATGTGGTCACAGCCTGTGCTTTCCATCAGATGTTTCCTTATTCTTCAATCTTGCCTCCTTAAGCTTCTCTTTAGCCTGTTCAATATCCTCTTGACACCTCTCAAGCTGGCTACTACGTAGAGCAAGCAAGTCTTCAATAGACATACCTTCTTCCCATGGCATTATGGTCCAAGTCATAACTGCTTCCTTTATAGGTATAATGGATTTTTGCCGATGCATCAATTCAAACGGCATAAATCTTGTAATTGAACTATGTGTAGTGTGATCAACCCATAAAGCAAATGGCAAGAGTTTATGCCAATCACCAATATGTCCTTCACACGCCTTCGCTAAAGCTTTAAAAATAGGCGGGTGTCCTCTTTCACTTTTCCCGTTACCTTCTGGATTCTATGGTGTAGTGAGAGCAAGTTTAATGCCCATACAAGCAAAAAACTCTCGAGCTTCATCTGCATCCAGCTCTCCTCTATCTACAATAATTCTGCCAACACATCCATACCTGGAGATCACATCTTCAAGCAAGAACTTGCATACTGAACTAGTAGCTTTGGTACGCAAAGCTCTGTGTTCAACCTGATTAGTAAGATCTTCTCTGGCAAGAACAATATACATCATCTGCCACACTCCTACTGGCATTGAAATAAGGTCCACCACCCACTTGTAGTGCATAGCCAGTGGATAGGTGGGATGCAATCCATCTCTATATCGCACATTAGAGTACTATTGACATATTAAGCATGTTTCCACGAATTGAACCACATCTTTGTACATACCTTTCCACCAATACCGGTCTTTAATCTTGACAAAGGTTTCCCAGACTCCTCTGTGTCTAGCCCATAGACTTTCATGAAACTCTTTGATCATCTGCTGTTGAGTTGCTTTATCACAATTAATTTGTTGTGGTACCCCTCTTGGGCGCTTTGGTTGCTTCCATAAATGACCATCTTTCAGGTAGCAGCCAATCATAAGCCACTCTCTGTCATAAAACTCTTCAAAAAATACTTCAAAAACATGTGCAATTCTTCCACAATTGGCATGTAGATAAGAGGATGTGTAGAACTTCAATCCTTAGCACCAAAAGTTGATTTTTGACCTGAAAGTGTTAAGTTAACTTCTTCAAGCCTCGATAAAATGACATCACAGTCAGAAATATGTTGAGCAACAAACTGTCGGCACACCCTCTCGTCTTTGTTTCATCTTTTGAGCCTTCTTCACAGCCCTTAATTGGTAGATCATCAATGAAAGGCATAGTAACATGTGGGATAAAGCCCCTTAATACCTTATTCATGCCGTTCATCATATGAGCTACTGAATTAGTAGCACCCTGTGGCAGTGTGCACATCCTTATCAAACCAAGAGGATTACACATTGTAGTAAGATCCATGCTCTCCAAAGCTAACTAGAATTGATCATATCCTGAATAAAGATCACCCATGGAGTAAATAGATCTACCTGCAAAGGCCTCAACAAATTCATCCACTATTGGGCCACTACCCACATGGCGGATTGTTACTTTATTAACCGGTTGCATATCCTGAATGAACCTTAATGTACCGTTTTTCTTCGGAGCAGTAAACCATCGATTAGAATATGGTGCACATGATGGTTCCAAAATTCCCATTTGAATCTTTTCATCAAGAAAATTGATAAGATTTGGCAAGTGAGCTTTAGGAACAAGAATAGGACGTAAGCTCCATGGCATGTGAGGAACAGTGAAAATAACCATAGGTGAAACAACACTTGGATCCACACATCCCATCTCATTGGCTCAAAAGAAAAAGCTTTACCATGTTTTTTGAGCATACCTTGAAAACACTTGATCTCCTCTTCATTGAGGAGACCATCTTCTCCAACCTTCAGCTGCTGCTGCAATGTCTCTTTAGTAAATTCATGCTCTATGTTCTTTGGAATCCTGAGTATAGGCTGTCAAGCAGCCGCCTTGATCATTCCATCACTTCCTTCTGGTAGCGGTGTAGCCACTGGCCTCACTTTCTTTGCAACAATCTTGTATTTTGTCTCTACCTGTGCTTCAATTGCTTCACCTGAATCATCCTCAATATGTATAAGTGATTCATATGTACCTAACTCATGTCCATTGAGTGGACCTTAACCACTTCAGTTCCGCTTTGTAACCTGTGTTACCTAATTTCCTCAATCTCTAACATAGTATCGTCATAAGATACCTCTTCAAAGATTCCTGAAATCAATCATCTGATTCAAGCACATCACATCCCTACAATTCACTTTGGATACCTAAAACGTACTGTTTTTCCAACTTTGGCAAATCATTAAATTTCCAGAAAGATACCGAACCTTCAGATGTTATCCCCAAAAACCGTGAAGATAAAGCTTCTCTTTGCAAGAACTTCTCCTCACTTGTACCACCATAGTCCTACTTTATAATGGTACTCCAAGAAAATCCTGTGTTCTCTAAACTCCTTGCATATCTTTGGCATGGGATGATCACGTAGACTATCCTTGTTCCTGGCATGGTCAACACATATAGTCAAGAATTGAACTGCTTTCTTACCATCTTTGTGTGTGTGTGTGTGTGTGTGTGTGTGTGTGTGTGTGTGTGTGTGTGTGTGTGTGTGTGTGTGTGTGTGTTTGTGTGTGTGTTTGTGTGTGTGTTTCCACTTGCAAGAAATGGAGGAGATAGAGATGGGCATTAGTCTCTCTCTCTCTCTCTCTCTCTCTCTCTCTCTCTCTCTCTCTCTCTCTCTCTCTCTCTCTCTCTATCTATCTATATATATATATATATATATGTGTGTGTGTGTGTGTGTGTGTGTGTGTGTGTTTCCACTTGCAAGAAATGGAGGAGATAGAGATGGGTATTAGTCTCTCTCTCTCTCTCTCTCTCTCTCTCTCTCTCTCTCTCTCTCTCTCTCTCTCTCTATATATATATATATATATATATATATATATATATATATATATATATATATATATATATATATATATATATATATACAAACAATTTTCTAGTTGCGTCGGGTTATAGGTTTTTCCTTTCAAGGATTTTTGGGTCTGAATGGAAGAATGTTTCAATAAATTCAAGAGCCAGCATTATAATTCCAACAAATCACAAGTTTATGTTTTCACATAAAAGAAACTTTGTTTTTCTACTTTTTGGTTAAGAAATCTATTTTTGAGCTCTTTCTTCAAAATTATATATATACAACTAATGTCTAGAAATACATGGCCACATCTAGATGTAAATTGATAGTTTATGATATAAAAGTCTACTAAGAAAACGAGAAACTCTAAAATCTAACACAAAATCACTATGACATGTTTTTTTGGAAGATTATACATATATGTCAAAAAAACAAACTCATATATGCTTAGTAATTAGCATAAGATTTTCTTTGCATCAATTCCAAAGAGTATGATTCTGCAACAATGAGGTCTCTAATAAAAATATTATATTGACATTAAAGTTATAATAGAAAATTTATTGCTAGTTATTAAAAAATAATTGAAATACAAGCACTAAACATATGTAAGAATACCCAATATTGTTGCAGTGCACTTACATTCATATCCAAATTACTCAATGACCAAATGGGTGGTGGGTAATGTGATATTGTCATCGTATTGAGGGGACAACCTTTCCAAAAAGGGGCTCTAATGTTCACAGAAAGAGAGACTATTTTTTGCTTATCCAATAGACTCTGCTGAAGCTCAGTGTTTTGAACTCCCCCATCGAGCTCCACCCAAGCTGTTGATGTAGCTTGGTGCATGTTTTCATTCTACAACTTTAGTGGGTGAAATCAATCTTAAACAAGGGCTTTAAGGTAAACTAGCATTCACCATTACACATGGGGCTTTCCAAGGCCTCTACTTATTACCAAGACAACACATTGCTCTTTATATTGGTAAGTAGTAGTGATCCTGCATTCTCGACCACTTGCAAGCAGACTATCAGCTGCCCTATAATTTGACTAAGATGGTCAACCATTATTTGGCCATATTATTATGGTCTTGGATTATATTCCTTGTCTTTTGCATGATTGCTGCTATTGAGTCCCTTCTTCTTTTGACACTTAAAGATCTTAAGAAGTGAGCTTGGTTGGGTAGTCAAGGTTGAGGGCAAGCACTCTAACCAAAAGCGTAATCTTTTGTATCTCTTAAACTTGTAAATCAGCAAGCATAACCTTGGCTTCAAACCACCTCCTGTGCTCCTGCTTTGATGTAACCTTGGCTTCAAGCCACCTCTTGTGCTCTTGCTTTGATGTGTTTCCTTCTTGCTTCTTTTGTTTTTGACATCTTGATTTTTCTTCACCCTAGGCCTTTTTGCTTTATTTCCTTTTGTATGCTACATGCTAGTGTGGGCTAGGCTTGACATTCTACCACATTCACATCTTTCTTCAGCTTTTTGAATGCCTACTTAGTAAGGGACTTGAAGAGTAGGTCCTTGAAGAACTGGTCTCTAATAACCAATATTTTCATGTTTGTTCCCTTTTGGATAGCAATCTTCCTCAAGCCTTTGCAAATGAAAAAATGGTCCCACATACTTTGGGTGGTATCTACACTCAACTCTATCAATGGTGGAAGCCAATCCTCATTGTGCAACAGGCTATAATTTTCCATACAAGAGGCTATGTTGTCATATTGGAGGCTAGTGCATGTTAATCCAAGTAAGCTACTCCATGGACCAACAGTCCATAAGTTGGTTAGGGCCCATCTCTCATAAAAAACTTTCCATTATGTTTTTCCCAAACCTATCTAAGAACTTACCTCTTTTAAAGACCCTTTTGCACTTTTCAAATTTGAACATGGAATTCACATGGCACACAATGCGATTCATAGTAGTTGAAATTTTACTTTACACTCTTGACATAATGCTTAGCAAGTGTCCCATGCAACATGATCCAAATGCTTCCTCTGAAGTCAGAATGTTGAAGCACATGAAAAATCACAATTCTTGCAAGCAAAGCATGGAATTAAGGCAATTTCCAACCATACATTAACCATCATAAGCACAATTCACAAATAGATATCAACTTAGTAACCACATAGAAGGATGTACTTAACAACTACTTTTTATTATTACCCTTTCTATAGTATCATCGTTTCAAAGAATAATCAAATGAGAGTACTACGATATCATTGGAGATGGTAAAAGATGAAACAATAAAACAAGGTGAGAGCTAGTATGCCTTGATTTTCTAGTGTTGACTATCATGAATGGGTCATGGTAGCAGAAGAGAAAAGAAAAAGGGGAAATAGTAAAATAAAGATGGCCATTTAGGATATTGTAACTTTAAGTAGAAGTAGTTTCATGGAAAACTTTTGTTGTTTCTATAGGGCTATTGTTGTAATTCTACTAGTTCTTTTGTGTAGTTGTTTGAAAACAAAATTCTCATGGAATGGCGGAAAACTGTGGGGGGCTCTTTACATTCTGTCTGCTTCAAAATCTTTCATGATCCTTATGTAAATATTGTTGTTTTGCAAATAGTAATGGAGTAGAGTACATATATAATGTCTTCATCTAGCATTGTCAAATTGCTAGTATTGTATTGATGATTGGTAGATTTGAAGTTGCCCCCTTGTGTGTTGTTGGCATTGCTCTCTTGTTGAGAAGTTAGAGGTCTTCCTATAAGGTGTTAGGGATTGTGAATCAAGATTTAGTAAAAGGGTAGATATTGTTTTATTATGTTGGAATGAGGTTGACGCACCTATTTTGTGCTCAGGAGGGAAGAAAGGGTCAATGTGTTCTCCAAAATAGGTGATAAAGAGTTGTTTGTTGACGTGATGTGTGGCCTGATGATCCATGAAAATAGGTGTGTTTTGGTCAAAGGAGTCTTTCAAAATTTTTTAATTTTTTTATTTTTTTTTGAGGAGTCTTTCAATTTTATTTTCATCTTGATAAGTATGTCTAATATTCAACTATACCAACCTTTCAAGGTCAATGATTGTTAGCAAAATAAAAAACTTCAATACTATTGTAACGATGCATTGTGTTTTAGTATCAAGGAGCAGTTGTGCTTCTGTTTTCAAATGTTTTCTTTGTGTCTCCTTGGTTAGTCCTGTTAGAAAATAATATCATAAATCTTTACAAGTGCAAAGGTTGTAAATTTACTATTTGTAGGGAGAGCATAATATAGTATGTACGTTTTTCCAGATGAGAACATTTTAGTGCGAATTTATCTAAGATGACTTTGCAATGGTCCATGAAAATGCATAGTCTTGCTCTTGGACATACCATCTCTCATTTGGACCCCTTTACCATTGGCCCCATGGTGAGATAGATCTATAAGCACATGTCCATATTCTAACCCTTGTTCCCGTTTATTCTCCCACATTAAATGATCAGTTTAATATGATAAAATCATTTGGGTTGGTTAGATATTAGATTTTATGACACCATGATATCTCGAGAGGCTTACAACCTGGCGAGAAAACTTCCAATTGAAGAAGCATCGACAAAAATGGATCTTCTCAATTACTTACAGCTACCTCCATATGGGATTGATATCTGGAGATCCCACGAGCTCTACACCATCATTACAAAGGAGGGTGCAGCTAAGATATCCACACTCAACAGTCACAAATTCTAGGTAAAGATCACCTCTAAATTGATTGTGGAATCTTTACAATTATCAGCAAATACAGGAGCCACAAAGAAAGGGAAAAAATAAATGGGAGTTGAAGTGTTTGTAAAGAAAGATGCAGCACCAACATTCGTACACATGACATGCCGGGAAGAAAACTGCCCACCCACATATTCATGCAGTTCTTCCACATCAACAACAAGAGGCCAGGCGGCTACACCACACCCAACCATACAGTGGCAACAGCATACACATGGGCTTATCAGCAAAGCACACCAACCTCACATATGTGCTAGCTCCAGAAGTATTAACCAAGATAGCTTATCAAGATATTGGGGCAGTCCCAAAACTTCCAAAAACTCCATCATAAAATGACTAGATCCAACTCCAAGACAAATACAATGATGAAGAGGTGACAAATTCACGATCTACTCAAACAACTGCATGTACAAGATCTAAAAGGAAACAGCACTAGTCAGAGTCGGTAAAAGAAGAGCAAGTGGATAGGAAGGGTAAAAGAACATTGCCCATGCCTAAGCCCTATAAAGAAGATAATGCACAAAAGCAAGCCCCGGAAGAAAGACTAGAAGAGGAGCTTAAGAAGCAAAGAGTTGATGAAGGAGGTTTTGCTAAGAAATGGGTACCCTACAAGATTTGTACAAAGAACGCATTGGCTACTCTTGTTATAGCTGAGAGACTAAAGGAAATGTAGGCTTAGATGGAGAAATCCAAAATAGCAAAAAAAAAGGCAAAAAAGTAGCCAAAGAGGCAAAAAAAGATGAGCAAAAATCGAAGACAGATAGCTCCACCGAGAGCTCGCTCTCCAAGTCTAGTGAACACTTCTACAAGGATTTTGGAAATGAAGCAACACAAGGCAAGACCTCTCAACCCAAAATTTCATAGGCTCAGGACACTCAAGGGGAACCAAAGGACCAAGATAGTTGCCCAAAATCGCAAAATCCCCATGTGGTCATAGAGAAGATTAGATGGCCGGCCACCATACCTAGTACCTTTTCTCGGTAATGGGACATGATAGACCCATACTACCAAGCCCTACAATGAGTAGCTTTTGACATGTACAATGTTTCTATGCAAGAGTACACACAGGATCTCAGCACCATCCTAATACTACAAGGTGAGCTTAATGAATCTTATGATAAGCTACGTACGCTCAAAAATGAACAAGAAGACATAATCATAGAGGTTCATATTGCAAGGTAGGAAGCTCGAGATTCAAAGAGACAGCTACTTGCCCAACAAAAAAAATTAGATGATGCTTATGAGGAGATAGAAACTGCCTATAGAGCCATTGCCACACATAAATAAGTAATTGAAGTTTTGGAGGCGGTCTTCACAGATGTCCTCAACCAAGCTAATACACTAGAAAACCAATTGGCAAAGGTAGAAATTTAATTAGTGATTGTTGAAGAGGAGTTAACAGCCCAATGCCACATAGTTGACAAAATCAAGGCTAACCCTTGATTGACACGAATAGCAAAAACTAGTACAACACCTTCACATGCGAGTTCTAGAATTTTAGAACTAGAGAGGGCGGTCAGAGTGCAAGAAAGAATGCAGCAAGATGCCACTGTAGAAGCCTAAGCTCAAGAGGAAATTCTTCAAGCAAAAAACTAGTACAACACCTCCACATGCTAGTTCTAGAATTTTAAAAGTAGAGAGGGCGGTCAGAGTGCAAGAAAGAATGCAACAAGATGCCAATGTAGAAGCCTTAGCTCAAAAGAAGATTCCTATTAAAAAGGGAAATGAAGATTTGAAAGCCCTAGTAGCTGCATTACAAGCCAAACTCCATGCAAGCAACCAAAAGTCATTCATACGTGTGATCACGATGATGATGACCAATGTGGGTGAGGTGATCCACAAAGAGAGTTTGGTGCTCCGCAAAGACAACAACAAACCCAACCACCCAGGTCATCTTCTGAAGCAACTCATACAGCATCAACTGCCTGTGATAAAGGGAAGCAACAAGTTACACGGGAGATTACAGAAACAAGCATGGCTCAAGAGACAAGACCATGGGAGCATGAACATGATACCCTAGCAGAAAGAGCACGCAGCCTAACAAAAGAGACTATAGCTGAATTGAAAGAAAGGATTGTAGAACAAAGAAAGAGCACTAGAAAAAGGAAATGGAGTGGGAACTTAGCCTTCTCTATTCAGTCAATCTGCAACTCCTCAAACAAATGACCATCAATGAGGACTGGTATACCCTCTTTCTCCCACTTCCTCTCATAAAATATGAATGTACTCATAGGAAAGCAGCCAATGAACAAGAAATGATAGAAGCTCAACCACAAGATCCATAACCTAAGTGGAGAATGTCATGGCTAGAGAATCATCCAGAATGGTGAACTCATATATTGAGGGCACCCACTTCCCTTGAAAAGAATGCCACCTTCTCCCTAGTGCCTCAAGTACAAACATGGATTCAGTACAAAACATTGCAAAAGCGACACCACAATTGGCTAAAGTATCCAGCACTACCAGGACCCAAAGAAAGAGAACAGTTGGATGAAACTTACATGATCAACACTCTCTACATAGTAGTCAAACACTATGAGGGGATCTTGATTTGTCTTGTGAGATGCTGAGAAAGATCTGCAAAATAATGGCTACTTGTATCACCATGTATCATAAACCCTGGGTCTCAAAAACTCCATGGATGTCATTTTTTGAAGGAAACAAAAGTTCAGTCTATGACCTCAGTACACAACCATATGAGAAGATTCTACATGGCTTCTTTGCACGCCTCATGTTCATGTACTCCTATTTTATAAACACTTTTGAAGAAGCATTTCTATACAGGGTTCTTCACATTGAACACCACCCTTTTTGGACCTAAAGTCAACAACATCCGAGCACAGTTCATGAGTTACCATGTGATGGAATTTCATTCAATGGAAACAATGAAACCATTTTCCCCTAAACATAGAGTATTAGCAATAGCATAACAAGAATTTTTACAAGAGCAAGCATGGCACTACTTTGAAAGGTGACCCTCCATCCGCGAGCAACTTTGATTTTGACTCATGTCAAGAACGACATGAAATAGGAGGGGGGATTGCTGGAAGATTTTAACAAAGATTCCAATTTTTTTCATCATCCTTGTAATTCTATTTGTAATTTCAATTGATTGTAATATTTATTCAAAATTCCGTATTTGTTGTCATTATGTAATTAAGATGTAATTTTTTATGCTATTGCGGAAAAATCTAGCTTTAAATGTACCATAAAACCTAGATCCATGGTACAAAAGGCAACCTTGTCAAGTTTTTCACAATTATTATGAATGAGTGAGCAGATAAGGTTTCTCTATAGGTCGTGCATCTTCTGCTCTTTAATGTGAGTTTCAATCCCTTGCACAACACCGCACAGTTGTTGCATTGGAATTCTGAGGGCACCATTGTGTTTGTCTCACCGAGCTCTACATGTGAATATCTACATAGCAAGAACTTTGTGAGAATTAAGCAGCAGCTTCTATGACCTTCAAGGTGACATATCTCACTATTCGAGTATCGCATTGCAATTCCGTCAATTGTATGAGTTTCCGAGCACCTAGGAGAATCTAGTAGGCAGGTCCAAAATCTAGAAAGTGCACCTGCATTGGACCTACTAGAGAATTGTGTTTTTCTCCATGGATTCAATTGTAAATCTGATGGTTTCATCTCTATTCTGTATAGTCCCAAGAGGTTCCCTATTGAGTTTGGACTCAATCAAAGTTGATTTGCTTGAATATTTGTATGTGGTTGTGTGAGAGAATTAGAGGATAGAATTTGAGTTTTTTATAGTCATAACACACGTTGAGTGTCACAAAGTGGAGTGTGTTGTGTTCAGACAAGAGATTGACAACCTCCATGGTGTGTGTTATGTTCATACAAGAGATTGATAACCTCTTAGCATGCCTCCACGCCCTAGTCAAGTCACTTGCTTCCCAAGATTGACATTTTGGTCTTGGTTTTGTCTCTTTCTAAGATGTGGTGATAGGTGTTGACCCTTATGGTCCCCCAATCATACATGTCATCCAACAATGATGGACTTAACTAGATTGCTAGTTAGAAGCTGGACAAGGACAACTTCCATTCTTGGAATTTTAGAATGATCAATTTCCTTATGGATAAAGGTTCTTGGGAGTACATAGATGGAGAGCATGAGACAAAACCATTGTTACTAGAGGAATCTTCAATTATTCTATTGATAAAGGTATTTAAAGATTGGAACTAGGGAGCTCAAAAGTTCATGTATTGGATTTCTATGAGTGTGCTACACTATGATTGGGCACATACAAGATTCTCACACCCCTAAAGACGCTTGGGACACTTTATTGTCATTGGATTGGACTAATACAAAATCAACTAAGTTGTAATTGAAGAGTGAGCTTAATACATTGTAGAAGAAAAACCTATCTATCAATGATTATTCACTAAAGGTAAAGAACATATGTGAGTCCCTTGCATCAATTGATGTTACAGCTGATGATGATGATAAGGTGGAAGTACGTCTCCAAGGTTTGGGTTCAAAATACAAATAGTTTAAGACTGGTATCCATCTTCAAGAAAACATTGCCATGTTTACAAATTCGGTGTCCATACTAATTGTAGAAGAGAAGGATATTGAGGAAGACTGGACTCTACATAGGACAAAAAAATTTCTAAACATGTCCACTTTAACAATAGAGAAAGAGGGAGAGGATATGGTACTTATCATGGAGAGGGTAAAAGAAGAGGAAATTACCAAGCACAAAAGTAGAATAATTCTTAGAGAAAAAACAAAGGTGGTAGTGAAAATTTTCAAGGCAGGGTGATTATAAGAGGTTGTGGTAATGTGCAGTGTAGCAATATAGTTCAATATGGAAATGTTGTATGTTAGGGTTATGGCAGACATGGTCACTTTTGACGTGACTGTCCAAACAAGAGGTAGAAAAATAACGATGCAACTACTGATAGGAATGGTGATAAGCTAGAGAGGTTATTGTGGTGCAACACATTTAAAATATTATGTCTGCAAATGTTGCAAAATCAAGTGATAATGTATGGTATGTGGATTTGAGTGCATCAAATCACCTGACCGATCATGGTGACTGTTTCAAGCAAAATACAAAATTTGCAAATTCCTTGCTATTTAGAGATTGGGGGGATGATATTGCATATCCCATTATGCATGCAAGAGATTTACCATTTTTCTATGACAGATAGTAAAGTAAAGTATCTTTTTGATATACTTCATGTACTAAATATCACAAAGAATTGGGTTTCTTTTGGTGGATAGATGATTGAGCAGGGGTTGCAAGTTAGGTTCATCTTTGATGATCTCTTTGTTGAAGAGCATAAGAAGAATGGAAAGTTGGTTGCACAAGGAAAGAAAGTGTTTTAAGGAAATATAGACTTTTCAAAGTCCTTGCTATGTAGATACATCCCATTATGCATACACAAAATGTACCATTGTCTATTACATATGGTAAGTAAAGTACTTGGCTCATGTACTACATGTACTATATATCACAAATAATTTGGTATTGATGGCGTCTTTGTTGAAGATCATAAGAAGAATGGAAAGTTGGCTGCACAAGAAAAGAAAGTTTACTTTGGATGTAAATGTGATTGAGATGATTGCTACCATGTTTGCACAAGGTGCAAGAGTTGTTGTAGATATCAAATGTATTGGTCATGTAAACTTGCAAAGGCCGAAGATAATGAAAACTAAAGAGATGGCAATAGATTTTTCAACCTTTAAAGTTGTTGAAATGCAAAAAATTTGTGAGGATTTTTAGTGTGGGAATCAGGCAAAAGCATCATTTCCTCATGATAAGCAGTTAAGCAAAAATGGATTAGATTTAGTACACATAGATGTATGGGGTGCAAAGGCTACATCTATGGGTGGATACAAGAACTACATGAGCTTCATTGATAACCATAGAAGGAAGTTTTGATTCTACTTTATGAAGAAAAAAAGTGAGGTGTTTACGTACTTTTAGAATTTCAAGGTCTTGGTTGAAAAAGAGACTAGGAAATAGGTAAAGTGTTCGAGGTCGTGCACCTGAGGTCAAATGGAGGGGGAGAATACTTCTCTAATGAGTTCAATGGTCTTTTTAAAAAACATGGAATCTAGAGGCAATTATCATGCAGGTATACTTGACATTAAAATGATGTTGCTAAAAAGAAGAACAGGCACATAGTGGAAGTTGCTAGAGCATTGATGAATGAGAAGAAAATGCCTCATTGTTGTTATTGGATGAGGCTCTTGCTACAAATTTTTACAAGACACCTACTACTGCATCACATGATATGACACCAAAAGAGAATTTTGTGGTGAAAAACCCAATGAGAAAGACCCCTACTAATACATCACATGATATGACATCAAAAGAGAAATTTTGTGGTGTAAAACTAAATGTATAAAATTTTAAAGTGTTTGGATGTATTGCCTTTGTGCACGTGCCCAATGAACTAAGAAGTAAGCTTGACCCAAAAGAAAAAAAATGTGTATTTATTAGATGGGTGAAAGCATGTATTAGTGGTACCAAAAGGGGTGTCTTGGATAGTCCTTTGGTAGCACTTTACAAGCCCCATCTTCATGTGTTACATGTAAAATAAACTAGCATGTTATATATCAATGGATAAATTTTTTCATGTAGGATCTAAAACTATAAAGTCCAACAAGTTTTGATTTTTTTTGCAAAAAATTTATGGGTTTCCACTTTTTTAAAAGGGTACCACTAAAAAGTGCAAAAAGTGGTACCACCTATACGTGCTTTCACCTAGATATTCCCTTGAGCAGAAAGAGTATAAATGTTACAATGTCATTATAGGTAAAGTTACGGTGAGAAAATATTTTTTTTTCTAATGAAGTGGTGAGTTGATATACTGATGTGAAGGATGAATTAGGGGATGATGTAAGAGAAAATGTGATAGTAGAAAATATAGGTGCATAGTCACAGGTTTTGAGTTGGTTGGTCACCTAGTTGGTCACCTAGTGCAAGCTATGGTGGAAAGCCATAGAGTAGAAAATTTCATGCTAGAAGGAGTCATGGTAGCTCATCAAATGTATCAAGAAAAGGAAAGGAAAGTTAATGATGCACCTAAACTACCAAATTTGAGTTTCGGTCATGATGATGGTGTCAGTAGTGGTTTTGAGCAAAGTTTGGGTGAGAAATTTGGCATACACTCTGTGAAGGCTCTGAGTGCAAGAAGGATGCAAGTAAGAAATAAGGCACTCGAAAGTGATCCTAGACCTATCAAAGTCAACAATGCGGAAGCATAGAGACCAAGGGGAGAAGGCATGAGAGAGAGAGAGAGTCTCTTGAACCAACCAACCTTGGCAATAAATAATTGATACTTGTACAATGGGGGAAATGCGTTGTATATATACCTACCTAAGTAAATTTCCCTACCCAAACTTTGACAAATAAGTGAAATACATATCTAAAAGCCAAAATAAATAATGGGATTACATTGGGTAGTTCACTTGGGATGCCATAACTTCAACACCCTCTCTACAGCTCATAGTGGACATAAATGGTGAAACCAAGTCAATGAAGAAGCTACAATGGACACCCTAGCAATAGCTATCATGCTAGATATACCTCAAATTTGCTACCCTCAACTTCATACATTAGAAAAATTTCAGCTTGAACATCGGTTTCCTTTTAGAAAATTGAATTGTAGATGACACTAAATCTAAGAATCCATATTTGTGAACTGTGAACACATCACATCCAAAATACTCCAAGATTATGAACTTTGAAACACATCTTATCCATAATCTTGCCAACAAGAATGGATTGGTGCACTCATCCATAATGCTTTAGATATTCTTGATTGGTTCCCTGCTAGATGCATGTGCCTTGAACTCTGATCCATGGGTTCAAACATCGGTAACTTGAACTCCAACACAAGAGTCCAAACTATTTATAGGGAGTGTTGCTTGCCCCTCTTTGCCACTCACAAGCCTCAATCTGGTTAAAGCTAGTGATGGAAATGGTCTCCACTTGACTAGAAGGGGGGAGCCCTTGCCAGCATAGTCACCACCACACCAGCTATCTCCTTGTTGTCCTTCCCTAAGTCACTATAATTGGCATCATCATTATGCTTGCATTTTACTTTGTCCTTTGTAGAGCCTATATCTTTGCCTTTGGATCTGCAATCTCTAGACAAATGACCAAGCTTTCCACAGTTTTAATAGTGGATATTGGTCTTCTTTGTAGAATCAAAAGCAGCAAGTGCTTCCACACCTTTGTTAAACATCTGAATTTTTTATTGAGCTATTAACACACCTTCCTCCTAAATAAGAAAAGAGCTGAGATCATCAAATTCCATATTTTCATTTATCATTTGTAGACAAAGTGGCCTAGGCACTGTTTCGTATGCCTCACACAATTTTGTGAGTACCAAAGTAGCTAATTGAGTACTGGTCAGTGCACTTTTCATATCCGATATTTGATCATGATAACTTTAGCCTTCATAAGAAATGATTGCATGCAACTTCTTGGTGGAAACTTGATGGCAAATAACTATCCAACAAGGTTGACTTCTTGCATCATAGAATCTCAATCAAACATTCCAACGACCTTGAAAAACATATCATTGGTAGTCTTCAAAGTCTAAATGGTTGGAGAAAATTCCTTTGTAAGAGATTCCGTAATGGCTAACATTTCCTTCACATTATTTGCATCCCAACCAACACTCAATTTTTGATACTCTCATCTTGAAGATGGGTATATTTTTTGTTAGAAACCCTCATAGGACAGGGCTCCAAGCCGTTGACTATGTCCCACAAGCCTTTCTGCTTGAACTAGAGTCACATAATCAAGTTCCAATGGGTGTAGTTATTGTCGTTCAAGTTGTCATTGGCGCTCAAGCAAGGGGGGGTGGGGGGAGGGGGATTGATGTTGCAAGGTCCATAAATAAAACCTTTTGGTACTCAAAAATGGCAAAATTTAATCCATTCACTAAAGGAACTCCTTTTTATGACCCTCTCTTGAGTTTGAATCTCCACTTCTTCCAACATGCTCCTCAAAGCACTTTCAAAGGCGCCACAAGGTTTGCACCAAGTCGTTCACAAAAATTTGTTCTCCTTGGTCCGTAATGCCCTTGGTCTCCAATTGCCAAGACACCAGTGACAAGACTTCCACCTCAATGCACTAGGACACCCACTTATTCTCCTTGGTCTATAATGCCCTCCATCTCACCCACTAGACATTGTAGATAGCATTTAAAATGCTATGGCAAGAACGGGTCACCAACAAGAGGGAAGGTAGTCGCCGTTGGGGTGGGGGGAGGACAGGAAACGTTCTAAAATGTTTGTCATGTAAGGAGGTACGAGGGGAGGCTCGTCATCATCACCAAGAGCCACTAGATGTAGCCTGTTAGCAGCAAGCTAACACGGATACCACGAATACCATTTTTCGGAGCTCTCATTGTAAAACACTTATTATTTTTGATAAATCGAGAATATTGTAAATCCTATTTTTTGAATAAACCTTGCAATTGATGAGCCAGGGCTACAAGCTTCCAGATTGTATCAACCTATCATTACCTATCTTTAGTTAGAGCTCCCAAATTATTAGTTTTGACCACCAAAAACCTTGGCTAAGGTGTAAAAGCCAATTTTTGTAATTTATTTTTAAGTTTTGGATAATGAAATACAGTGTGAGCTAATGGCGCTCACTTCGTTCCTTCCTACTCCCTCCTCGGTTGTCACATTGCAGTCGCGTTTGTTGCATTGCAACCGCACGTAAGAGCTCTACGCATTGACGTAAACACATCACAGTAATTCGTACCTTTTGGCATTGCCAACCCGCGGCCTAATTTCATCATAAGTAGGAATTTACACTTCAAAATCAAAAACTAACCATAGGCGGGGTATTGGGGCATCATTGCTAAGCATTTAGGTGCATTCTGGGTCGAAAACGGCTAGGTCAAAAATCCACTGCTGTTAATAATCACAATTTTGGAACCTGGCCTAAAGTGGGATTGGGGACCATAAGCATGTGTGCTTAGGTCCTATAAACTTGTCCTAGAAGTTTCATTACGTTTGGATGGCATTTGATCTATAACGGATGTTATTTGTTTGCCGATGAGCAATTGGATTTTGGTGAATTCAATCACTTGAGTGTAGCTTGAGTTAGATTCAAGTTGTTTGTTGTTTTTTGAGGTATTGAAAACCTCTTATAGCCTCTACGCACTAGTCGAATCATCTCCATCCCATGGATTGACAATATAATCGTGGTTCTCGCTAAAAGTGCAATAAGATAGGATAGTGAGGTTAGACTATCGTCCCACATTTGGCACCATTTTAAGGGATCGAAGAGACCTAAACTAGGAAAAACACGAGCGTCTTGTGAAGTTATCCTTTAAATTCCTCTATGATCTCCTAGAGTCAAAAACTTTCTTTTAAAAACCACATAGCCTAAGATTTTCGTCTTTTGTTGTGTAGAGGTAGCTTGGAGGTAAGTTGTACTTTCCGAGTGCCTTTAGGATTGTAGGATTTTAGAGCTAGATTAGGATTTTGAGAATGATTGATAGATGAGACAATACTTAAGATCAAAGCTCAGAAAACCATAAAAAACAAGAAAAAGAGTGTTTGTGTACACTTTCCACAACCCCATTGCATGATAACCTAGGAGTAGGGTAAGTAGGATCCGAGGTGGATTTCAGAACACTGCTCTCTCCGAAAGAATCATTGTGAGTTGTATTTGAAGTTGCACAATTTCAGGTCTACAGCTAGAAATAGCACGAAAAGACTCCAGACCATTCAATCCAACTGGAGAGTACGCTTAAAAGTTGTATGAACGCTCGAGCGGGTAAGCTCAAGGACACTTTGAGGTAAAAATTTCAAGAGTTGGCCAAAACTCAAATTATTTGCTTTTACTTGATATTTTAGGCCAAATTAAATTTTGGCTTGATTCATAGGCTTAAATAACTCATGAAACGACTGTCCTTGGAAAAAGTACAAAAATCGATTCATTTCAAGCCTGAAGTAAATAATCACGATTATTTACTTTCAGCTCAAATTTGACCAAGGTTGATACTTGTGACTCATTGCTTGTGTACAAAATAACTTTTGTAAAGGCACATTGGATTTGGATCACCAAACTCACAAAAAACTGGGTAAGTTTGTACTAACTTTTAAAGACATGAGTGTAAATTGGAAAAAAATTAGTCCAAACTTGATGAAATTTGATGCATAGGCTTGTATTGATGTGATAAACATGTGTACATGCTCAGTTGACCAAAAGGATGCAAAAATTTGTCAGAAGTAAATAATTGTGATTATTTACATCTGTCCCATTTTTCAACTTTTTTGACCAAGTTATCATACCACTAGTTTTACCATGTTGTAATAAGCCCACAAACCAAATTTGGTAATGTCATAAAATCTAATATCTGACCAACCCAAATGATTTTCTCATATTAAACTGATCACTTAATGTGGGATAATAAACGGGAACAAGGGTTAAGATATAGATGTGCTTATAGATCTATTTCAGCACGAGACCAATGGTAAAGGGGCCCAAATGAGAAAAGATCTATCAAAGATCAAGGTTAACCAATGGAGAAAAAGACCTTAGGTTTGTCTTCATTAAAGCCTCCAAAGGTAAGTGTTAAAAGCCTTAAGACATAGTCTTTAAATTTTTACTCTTTAGTCACTAAGGTCCAAGCAGGCAAGGGGGCAGCTTGCTTAAGCTAGGGTTGTGCTTAAGCAGGGGGCCTGCCTGCTTACCAAGTTCAAAGTACTTGCTACTAATGAGGGGGCGAGCCCTACAAAGGAGGGATGTGGATAGTAAGTGAGCACCTTACCAATGACCCATAATCTCATGGGAGGAAAGGGGCCACATGTCAAGTGTAGAGAAACATTTCTCAAGCAAGTAGGGGCTATGCTTAAGCAAGGGCTATACTTGAGCAAGGGGGGTGCTAGCTTAAGAAGGACACTTGTCAAGAGGCTACACACCTTGCCCCAAAGGGATCCAAGCTCTCATTGGCTAGAGGCCTACATGGTCCAATGAGCTTCAAAGGAAGCCTAGGAAAGGGGGTCAACCTAGCTCTCTCTCTCTCTCTCTCTCTCTCTCTCTCTCTCTCTCTCTCTCATTTGAGCACCCCATGAGCTCTCTCTCCCTCATTCTTCCCCTCACACACTCTTGTGAAGCAAGGATTCCATCTCCTTCTCCAATCTTGAGAAGTTGAGTGCCTACTACCACAAGCTCTTGGCTATGGATGCAAATCCACACAAGAAAATTCTTATGCTTTCTCATCAATCTCCATTAACTCTATGCTACAAGAGCTATGAGTGATTATGTGCAAGGGGTTATTGCTTTCTAGTAGAGCTACTTCTACTTCTCTCTTCTTCCTCACTCCCTGCAAGCTCTCCTCACCTTTCATGGTGTTTGAGGTCTTGGGATTGAGGCTGGGCATTTTCCTAGTTCATGCTAATCATGTTTATTGTTGTTGTTATGTTAATGCTTGGTAGTGAAGCTTACCATCTTCATCTCATCAAGAAGATCTCAAGGAACACAAACAGTTGTATTGTAAACAAGTCTTCTGTCATGGAAGAATCTATAATACAAATGCCTATTGGAGGGGGGACCGGCTCCAACTAGTCCTCTATTGGTGTCAATTTCTCTAAAATCTCACTCTCTTTTAGAAGTATTGCTCATGCCATGTTAATGAAGTAATGTGTTAGTGTTTCTCTCTCCATCCAAGCACTTTCTTTCTCACTATACATCTACAAACAAAAAAATACTCAAGGAAATGTTCAAAATGCTATTTACTTTCTGCTCCAACTCAAGCTAAAAGGCTAATTCCATTACATGTAAGATTTGGATCATTGGATTGAAAATTGTGACTAAATTTGCAAAGTTAGTCTCCGGACAAAAAACTGATGACCATTTGACCAAAAAATTGTCCAAAGTTGATGAAACGACTAGAGACCTTAAGTAGAGGTGCTTAATAGATCTGTGTCAAGGTTGAGACAAAAAAATTGCAAAAAATTAGCTAGAGTAAATAATCGTGATTATTTACATCTGCTTCAAAAATTGACAATCTTGCATAATTGAGCATACCACAAGGTCAAGCATAGCAAGTAGACTTCACATATAATTTTGGTGAAATTTGGATCACAAAAGTGAGACTTAAGCCAGATTCTTGAAATCAGAGTCTGCGGACACGAAACAGTTGATAAACTTGAACAGATTTTGTCCAAACTTGTTGAAACTTGTCCAAAGACCTTAACAGGTTTTATACTTGGCAAACCAAGCCAAAAAGTATAAAAATTTGATCAAAGTAAATAATCATGATTATTTACTACAGCTACACAGAGCCATCATTTTTTACTTTTGAACTTGTACAGTGATAGACCAGTATAATACAAAGCCACCGGGAAATTTTGGGTTCAATCAGATTCAAATTGGTACATGTTCACTCAGTTTCCAGATTGCAGATTAATCCTTTGATTTTACCAAAGTAGAGTTTTAAAATCTCAACTATAGACTAAATTAGCTCGATTTGAAGTGATACACATAGACCAATCACAATAATTAGCAAAAATTAAATTGTCATTGTGCAAGAATAGCTAACTTGATCAAATTTGTACAGGAATCATTTTGCAAAGAGGAATCGGTAGCTTGACAGAAAGTACAATCCAGTCAAGTGGAAGAAATTGACAACAAGTCAATCTAAAGGTAAGTACTCTATCCAGGGCTTCGCAAGTCTTTATGAACCTTAGATCTAGTCGTGTACTAGGAAATTAGGGCATATTTGGAGAAACCTCCAATAGAGTATCCACCGAAGAAAGCGTGAATCAAGGCAATTCCTTGCACACTATCCCTGAAGAAGTCTTAGACACTTTTTTTTATTCGATGTCCGAAATGTCTTTTTATTCGAGTCACTCAGAAATCGAAACAACAATGCATTATACTCTCTTTTTATAAGACGAATAGTCATGGAGCTCAGGTTTACCTGGATCCTAATGAAGAGTATGTAATTCACATTGATGATCATGGTATTGAGTTCAAAGAGGAAATCGGGGCAAATAAACAAGGAAAAATGTACATAGATTGAAACAGAACTCAGTATTTACAAGTTGAAAACCCTGATGTGATAGACAAATGGGGGTTAGAAGTAAATACCATAATTCCATATATGGCCGCAAAAGAAGGACCACCCTGTTGGGATTAAAGCCCAAGTGGCCTCTTATGCGGATATGGCCGCCCGCCCGCCTAACTCACTTACCTCTAACTCTTTGTATATACTCACATATGCTTTGTGAATACTAAGGTAATTGGGAGATAAACCTTCTAACAGTTCTCTGCGTACTATATTGTGTAAGCTCATTGTGTGTGTGTGTGTGTGTGAGAGAGTCGACCCACGCTCCGCTCCGCGACTTCAATTGGTATCAGAGCCTTGGTTCAGTGCAGTTTTGCGCAATCGCGCGCGCGCGCACTTTTCCGGCAGATTCTGGATCCGGAGTTCAAAAATTCACACTCGGCGTTCCGGGAGCGTTTCCATCAGGTGACCTGAGGTGACCTGCGGTTTTACCCCCCTTTCGAAGCCGTTTATGCCCTCAGAATTTCGTTCTGAGCACTACAGCAGAAGATAGATTTCAGCCGCAAAGAAATCCGTCTTGTGTAGATTGGCAAGCAGGAGGTGGTCGACATCAATATCGGCATCGACATACATCACTTATTAGTCTTTAGAGCATCATCTATAGACCAAGTACACATATATATCATCAGATATATATATTGCAATCTGCATTGCTACTTCTTGTGCTTGCCAGGTTCCAAGGGAGGTGTGGCCATACGACGGCTTGACACCACTGGCATGTATTGTAGATTGATGTACTGTGATTGTGGGTCTGCTAGTTGTGAGTCACGCTAGCAGACAGACCGCCGCAGCGGTCATAGGACAATGATTGGTCTATTATAGGATGTATGCTAGTTCTGGGCAGTTTGCTGAGCCATCTGAGAGGGTCGTGTGTGAGGTTTTTTTTGAAGCCAAGCACTGGGGGTTGCGTTACCCAGTGTGAGGTGGATTAGGTTGCTGGAGTTCCCCTCTACACGCATCCTCTTTGGCAACTTTTATCCCTTAGGATGTATGACTTTGTGTAGACACTGGATTGCATCTTATGCGTCAGGCCGTTGAGGCATTGTTCAGGGTTCAGTCTTGAGACAGATACAGGTTCTGTCATCGCCCAGAGAGGAGACAGTGTATGCTTACAGGACAGCATATTACAGAGATTTTTTAGATTTGTCACTGGTCAGCTATTTATGATTGTTTTCTGAGCTATCTTTCGGTTCCCAGAGCTCAGTTTACAGGGGAGACTCTGTCAAAAATTTTCAAAATACTGACAGTTCCTGAGGAGAGGTGTTCAGCTTGTTGATTACAGCTTGTTTACTGTGTACAGAGGCCAGTTTACAGGGGAAACTCTGCCGGATTTTTCTCAGGAGTAAGCAGTTTGGCAGATATGGCATCTTCTCAAAGTGAGACTCTTTACAACATAAAGAAGTTGGATGGCACAAACTTTCCATTCTGGAAGAAGCAGATTTGGCAGGTTTTGGTGCAGAAAAAACAAGTGAAGCCACTGAAGCTCAAAGGGGAGAGACCAGAAGGTATGGCTGAAGATGAGTGGGAAGAGCTTGACGAGTTAGCTTGTTCCACAATCATGCTGACACTGGCAGAAAATGTTTACTTCAACGTAGCAGAAGAGACTACAGCGTATGGCGTATGGCAAAAGCTATGTGGTATGTACGAGAAACAAAGTGCTGCTTCTCAGATTTACTGGCTCAAGAAATTGGTGGATTTGAAGATGAAGGAAGGGACAGCCATGTCAAATCATCTGAATGAATTTCACACAATTTTCAGCCAGTTAACAGCACAGGAGATAGTCTTTCCAGATTCAGTGAAGGCTATGTTTCTCTTAATCACTTTGCCAGATAGTTGGGATACTTTTCGTACAGCGTTAAGTAATTCTGTCGCACTAGAAGGTCTTACAAGTGCCAATGTAGAAGGCAGCTTGCTCACAGAGGAAGTGAACAGGAAGAACATTGACAAAGGCAAAGGCAATAGTGCTTTGGTCGCTCGAGGGAGACAACAGTTTAAAGAAAAGAAGGGTAAGAAGGCACAAAACCGAAGTAAGTCTCATGATTCGAAGTCAAAGGATGACATAGAATGCTACCATTGTGGCAAGAAGGGTCACATGAAGCGAGACTGTACGAAGTGGAAACAAGAAAAAAGAAAAACAAAGAGTTCTGAGCAAGATGAAAAGAAGAGTTCAGTGAAGATTGAAGAGGTGAATGTCACAGGATCTGGTTCAGACAGTGATTCTGGTATAGCAGCTGGTGACATCTTCCTTACAAGAAATCTTGATTCTGTTTTCTTGACTACAGAGGATGGACATGCTATGAGTGATTGGATTATCGACTCAGGCGCATCTTTACATGTTTCTCCGCACAAAGAGTGGTTTACATCATATGTGGCTACTAAAGATTATGTCAGACTTGGCAATGAGTAGGTTTGTGACATACTTGGAGTGGGAGATGTGCAGTTGAAGTTTCAGAATGGCTCTTCTTTATGGCTCAAGAATGTCAGACATGTTCCAGCAATCCGAAAGAGCTTGATTAGTACGGGGAAGTTGGATGATGTGGGTTATGTGACAGTTTTTGGGAACAGCGCTTGGAAGATCTCCAAAGGTTCGATGACTGTAGCACATGGCAGCAAGTCAGGAACTCTGTACACTTTACATGTTTCAGAGGTTAAAAACCATGTAATTAATGTGATTGAGCAGCCAAGTGTGTCATTGTGGCATCGTAGGTTGGGACATATGTCAAAAAGAGGAATGGAAATACTTTCTCATTATGGTTATTTGCCTGGCTTTTCATTTCAAGATTTCAAGTTTTGTGAGCATTGTGTTTATGGTAAGCAAACACAGGAACCGCACAGATCAAAGAGGAATCGTAGGGACGAATGGTTAGCTCTTGTACACAGTGATCTATGCGGACCAATGCCTAGTTTTTCACTAGGGGGAGCAGCGTACTTTTGTACATTCATAGATGACTATTCTCGCAAAGTATGGGTTTACTTCTTGAAGCACAAGGATGAGGTGCTCAAGGTCTTTAAGACATTCTTGCAGCTGGTGGAGAATCAGAGTGGTCAGAAGCTGAAGTGCTTGAGAACTGACAATGGTGGAGAGTACGTTTCCAAAGCTTTTCAAGACTTTTGTGAAGCAAAAGGGATTAAGCGGGAACTTACTGCACCATATAATCCTTCACAGAATGGGGTTGCAGAACGTATGAATAGGACCATACAAGAGAAGGTCAGAAGCATGTTGTCAAATGCTGAGTTGCGTGATGGATTTTGGGCGGAAGCAGTGGCTACAACAGTCCATTTGATCAACAGGTCTCCTAGCAGGGTTCTGGATAAGAGTGCAGTGGCCAAGATGCTATGGACAGGCAAGGCACCTTCGTATAAGCATCTCAGAGTCTTTGGTTGTGAAGCTTATAGCCATATTCCTAAGGAGTTCAGAAATAAGTTAGAACCAAAGAGCAAGAAGTGTATATTTCTTGGCTACGGAGAATCGGGCGAGATGGGTTACCGGCTTTGGGATCCTGAGTCCAGAAAGCTTATTCGTAGCAATGATGTGCATTTCAATGAATCCAAGTCTGACGCTAAGCCAGAGAAGACAGAGGAGATCAGAAGAGTTGTCTTCAGGGAAGATGGACCTAGTGCTAGCACATCAAGACAGCATGGTCAGGCTCAGGAACAGCCTATAGTGGCTAGAGAGGCAGAATCAGTTGTGGTGAGACGTTCTGAGCGTGTCTCCAAACCACCTGATCGTTATGTGCCATCTCTAAATTATGTCATGCTCACAGATTGCGGAGAACCATCTTGTTACAAGGAAGCATTACAAGTGGTTGACTCGAAAAAATGGCAGTTGGCCATGCAGTCAGAGATGACAGCTCTGCATAAAAACCAGACATGGAATTTGGTTAAATTACCACAGGGCAAAAAGGCTCTACCTTGTAAATGGGTTTACAGGTATAAGATCACCGCTCATGATAGTCAGCCAAAGTACAAAGCAAGGCTTGTTGCCAAGGGCTTTAAGCAAGAACAAGGCATTGACTTTGATGAAGTCTTCTCTCCAGTGGTCAAGATGACTACATTGAGATGCTTTCTTGCATTGGTTGCTATATTGGATTTGGTGTTGCACCAAATGGATGTCAAGACAGCGTTCTTGCATGGTGATTTAGATGTGGAAATTTACATGCAGCAGCCAGAAGGGTTTGTTGAGAAAGGCATGGAACATTTGGTATGCCAGTTGTTAAAGAGTCTTTATGGCTTAAAACAATCACCGAGGGCATGGTACCATAAGTTCCACCAATTTATGCTTTCTCAAGGCTACAAACGTAGTGAGTTCGATCACTGTCTATATACAAAGAAGGCTAAGGATGGCAGTTGGCTGATCCTTATTTTGTATGTGGATGACATGTTGATTGCTGGCAAACACTTGGAAGAAATTTCAGCTTTGAAGTCAAAGATGGCAAAATCGTTTGACATGAAAGACATGGGTGAGGCAAGTCATATACTTGGTATGCGCATTGAGAGAGACAGATCAAAGAAGTTGATTTGGTTATCTCAAACAGAGTATATTGACAAGGTTTTGCAACGTTTCAATATGGAGAAGGGAAAGGCATTGAGTGTTCCATTTCCACCATATGTGAAACTTAGCAAACAAGATTGTCCTGTGTCTGAGGAAGAAAAGGCTGAAATGGATAAGATTCCATATGCGTCTGCAGTGGGTAGTTTGATGTATGCAATGATTGCTACACGTCCGGATATTGCATTTGCAGTGGGAGTGGTTAGCAGATATATGTCAAATCCCGGCAAGAAACATTGGGAGGCTGTGAAAGGTATCATGAGATACTTAAAACATACAAAGAGTATGCGCATATGCTATGGTAGTCAGGATTTGAGTGTCAGAGGATACACTGACTCAGATTATGCAGGAGACTTGGATAAGAGGAGATCTACATCAGGCTATGTCTTTACATTGGCTGGAGGTGCCATATCATGGCGATCTCGATTACAAGATTGTGTTACACAGTCTACTACAGAAGCTGAGTATGTTGCAGCAAATGAGGCATGCAAAGAAGCTATTTGGCTTGGTAGATTGGTTGCAGACTTGGGAATCAAAGTAGATATGCCAGAGTTATATTGTGATAGTCAAAGTGCTATACAATTGGCAAAGAATCCAGTGTTCCATTCGAAGACTAAGCATATTGATGTCAAATATCACTTCATTAGGGAAGTACTTGAAGACAAGCAGATACAACTGCTGAAGATCCACACCAAGGACAATCCTGCTGATCTACTCATAAAGGTACTTCCAGGAGAGGGCTTTGTGCATTGTCGTGAGTTATTGGGCATTGGATAGATGGCAGCCATGTAAATCTTTGTACATTTATGTTCATAGATTTACAGTTACTTAAAGTGCCACATTGGACTTTAAGTGGGAGGTTGTTGGGATTAAAGCCCAAGTGGCCTCTTATGCGGATATGTCCGGCCGCCCGCCTAACTCACTTACCTCTAACTCTTTGTATATACTCACATATGCTTTGTGAATACTAAGGTAATTGGGAGATAACCCTTCTAACAGTTCTCTACGTACTATACTGTGTAAGCTCACTGTGTGTGTGTGAGAGAGAGTCGACCCACGCTCCGCTCCGCGACTTCACACCCACCTTAGAACTCGAGGGATTTGATCAAGTTGATTTGAAGCCTTTGAAACGGATTAGCACTGATAATCCTAGGATCGGAGTCTATTGTTGGGAGGATAGAAAGATAAAAGATCTTCTATGGACCTCGCATGCCAAATCAGGACAACTAACGCCCATGAAGATCATCTATATCTTCAAGATCAAAGAAAAAGGACCAGCAAATCTACCAACCTACCTGTTTAGGGATTGTTATAACAACAACTTTGTTATAATGACTCCTGATGAGGTGGAACAAACCAAATATCAAGGATATTCCATAAGGGAGTGGATCTTGTGCAAGGACCAGAAACTATTCCCAGAGATGAACATCGAAAGAGATCTTCTAAGAGTAATGTTAAGAAACCAGAAACAAGCTCATCACGCAGAAAACCAGGTGACACTAAGGCCAGTCCAGCCTACATGAGTCGCTATTTCCGATGATTGGTTTGAAGGACTTGGAACAGGACCAACTACCAAAAGATTGGGGGTTGAACCAAATAGACGCGTCAGACCAGCTGGTTTTCAAAAATGGATTACAAAATATAGAGGATCTGGAGATCCATATGACCACTTAGCAAGCTTTAAGCAAGTGTTAAGAGCAGAACACATATTCGATTTCTATACTCAATTCAAGGGTTTTGGAATGACATTAGAAGAAAAAGAATTGACATGGTTCCAAAACATTCCACCAAGGTCAATCATGGACTTGAACACATTAGCTCAAGGATTTGTAGCTGCTTGTTTCAAAATGGGAATCAAACACAATACGGTAGCTCAAATCTACAGCTTTAAACAGAAACAAGGTGATTCTGTTAGGGATTGTGCAACTCAAATGAAAAAATACATTGCTAGATGCCCAGAGCTAGAGATACCTGCAGAAGAATGACTAGTATCATTATTTCTAGAGGGACTACTAAACAAACAACTTCATGCTATACTGTATAGCAAGAAGCATACAACCCTAGAAGCGTGTGTGTCAGATGCTATTGACTTAATTAGGAGACAATTGTGATATTTTCAACGAAGAAGATGTCCCTAAATATAACCAAAGTGAGAAAATAGATTTCATTAAACCAGCACGAGTGGGAACAGCTGCTGCTGCAGCACCACTTTTAGCTATAGAAGACATGCTCAAAAGAATGAATGACATGATGAATAACATGCAAAAAGCACCTATGAGGGGACTACAACCCGAGAAGCGTGTGTGTCAGATGCTATTGACTTAATTAGGAGACAATTGTGATATTTTCAACGAAGAAGATGTCCCTAAATATAACCAAAGTGAGAAAATAGATTTCATTAAACCAGCACGAGTGGGAACAGCTACTGCTGCAGCACCACTTTTAGCTATAGAAGACATGCTCAAAAGGATGAATGACATGATGAATAACATGCAAAAAGCACCTATGAGGGGACTAGGACAAGGGATACCTCAACAAGGCCAACCAATTAGACAACAAAATTGGTGTGTAATTGAGGGAAAATGGACCAACCATGAGACCAATGAGTGATACTACCGATCAAAGTATGATGGGAATGTTCAGTACGTGCCCATGAGGCCACAAGGACAACCCATGTACAAATACCAGCCTAACATGGCATCAGCTCAAAGACCACCAATGGGTATGGAAAGACCTCAACCCGTGTTGGGTCAACAACCTTCGTATCCATGACATAATGTAGTGCCTATAAAGTACATGCATTCAGAAGGAGTCATAGATGAACAAGCACTAGTGCCTGTTACACACTATGTTGAGCCTAGTCCATCTACAATAATTATAGAAGGAGATTGGTGTAATGCACATCCACCACCAATGGAAGAACCTGTGACTTATGTTCCACCAGAGCTCGCACCAATGCATTATGTAGCTAATCAAGGTGTTAGACCTCCTATGGTAAGACCCATGATTAAGCCAAGAATGGGAAACTGTTACAATTGTGGTGCAGATGATCATTAGAAAAATGAATGCCTAGAGCTTGACAAAAAACTCAAGTCGAATGAAGCTTATTGCATACAATATTGCAAAAAGGGAGGACACTTCCCAAAAGATTGTCAAAAAAATCTTTTAAACAAGGGAAAAACAGTAGTAAATGTAGTCCAAGTGATACCTAGTAGCTCATCTGAGAGTGAACCGATTGTTCCAATCAAGGTAACCACTAGAGCCAAGGCTAAGAAAAAGAAAAATAACTCCTCTGATGATTCATACAATACAAAAGTTGCCTCTCAAAAGACCAAAAGAAGCAGAAGCAAAAGGTGTGATTTGAGAAAACAGAAACAACGAGCTGAAATGGAGGAGAAAGCAAAACAGCTATTCTAGGAAAAGGTGAAAGAACCTGGAAGTGAAATCAAAGAAACAACTGTGAAATCTGGAGGATCAATTTTGGCCTATGATGGACTAATGCCAGGAGGAGGCACCTCCGTAAATCATTTGAATGATTCCAAGTTCATTGTTATCTTCTTAGAAGGAACAAACTCGAGGGGAGCCCTAGTTTATTCTGACTATTGAGGACGCAAGTGTATTTGTATTGAAGAAAGGTCGGCTCAGAGACTGGAGATAATTCAATTCTATGATGATGGAGATAGATTCCGAGATGAAAAGGGGAACCACTATCTGATAGCTAGTAACCTTGAAGATTACAATAGATATGGAGATAACGTGGAGAAGGGGAAAATGGTTTCAGAAACTCAAGAACCGCCTCCAAACATTGATCGACCTGGAGTGATTTTTATGTATGATAAGGAAACAACCAGGGTTTCAACTTACAATAAGAATGTGGGAATTTACAAGCATGAGAGCAAGGGAATAGTCTCTTAATTTAGTTGCAAAGAACCATACCCAAACGAGTTAAGCAAAGACAAGGTTCTTTACTTATTCTCTTATGAAATTGCTATGGGGAAGGATATCGTTTTTGTTGATAGGTATGGGTGAGAATACCAACGTATTCTCCCAGAGGAGGTAGAAAAGTCAACAGTTCTAGAAGCATCAACATATGCCCCCGATAAAATGCCAAGAGCCACCTACACCCCTATCAAGTCGACAAATCCCTTTTCAGAGGAGTATGATGTGACCTCACATTCTACCCGACCACAGACATTCAACAACCAGAACCAACTACCAACCCAATCATCATTGTAGTCATGGCTTCGACAGACTGCAACATTAGAACAAGAACGAAACCGAGATGGTTATCAAGCCGCACGAGGGCTAAGGGATTTACAATAACCACCACTCTATTCACGGTATCAAGGAGAGAGTAAGCCAAAGACTCAAGGGTCAACAGAGCCTGGAAGACCACCCATAGAATGAGTTTGGAGAGATGAACCATCTCTGGCAAGAACTGCTAGAAATTATGGCTTAGGAGCACCATTGGGAGAGGAACTAGTCTACTACAGAAGACCGGAGGAGGTATATCAATTAGGACGTGGAGATCCAATGATGAGATTTGTAGACCATCGTAGAATTAGACCTTCTCAAGTGCAAAAATGGGTAAACAAGAAATACACGGGAAACAGGGATCCTAGAGATCATGTGGCAGCCTTTGTGTGTGTAATTAGAGAGAAAGAGGTGTTAGACTTCTCTACCCAATTTGCAGGGTTTGGACTAACCCTAGAGGATGACGCTGCTACTTGGTTTGACTCTGTGGAGCATAGAGACTTTGAGTCTATGGAGGAGGTGTTTGACGAGTTTATCAAGGAATTCTCACAAAGGGGATATCTCATAATACAATCTCACAAATCCATAAATTCAAACAGAAAGACGGGGAATCTGTGCGAAAGGCATCCCTACGACTAAAAAGATATGTTAAGTTCTGTCCTGTGGAAGGACTGCCAACTCAGTCCAGACTTATGCTTATATTTATCCAGGGACTAAGGAATGCAGATCTCCAGAAGGACTTACATATGAAGAGGAGCACGACGTTAAATGAGTTAACTAAGGAGGCTCTTTACCTTGTAGACAATTGTGCGGTCTACAAAGAGGGTGAGTTCAAGGATCTTGACAACGATTCATCCTCACAACAAAGTGAAAGCAAGTCTTCTAAGACAGCACCGAAAGGAGAAGTAGTTGTAAACTAGGAGCAGCTTGTAGAGGAAGTGCTAAAAGAGATTAACTTGTACGCCAAACCTCAGGCTAAACAGCCCAAGTGGTGTGCTATTGAATAAAAATGGACAAACAATGGGACGGAGGAATGTTATTATAACAAGGGATATGTGAGAGAGAGACCTTATGCTCCCCAAGCTCAGGTAGCATCTCCTCAAATTCCACCGATGCCTAGGTATCAATAAAGCAACCTACCAGGACCTGTAGGTGTAGAGAGACCACAACCAATGTTGGGGCAACAACCACCCCTACCAAGATTACGACCAGTCGGCATAAGATACACACCAACAGTAACCAAATCAAAAGAGAAGTCTTTGGTACCTATGCATGCATATTATGAAGATCCCAATGGATATGTTGCAAATCCTGTCTATTATCCACCGGAAGAACCCTCAACACCAGAACCATGGAGCATGATAGGAAATATAGGACCACCAACCGCTGCACAGGTAGCAGGAGAAGGAAGATATATCTTGGATGAATGAACATTGTTGTTCATAGCCAACAGAGGCATAGGTGGACAGAGACATGCATACCAACAAAGAGGAGCTCAAGGAGCACCTCAACAGCCTAAAGGACACTGCTACAAGTGTGGTGGAGACCATTGGCTAAGATACTATTCTCATGATGAAATCATTAGAGTCAACGCATATTGCACCAAGTGTGGAGTTACTCATTTGATTCCTGATTGCCTTAAGAACCCGAGCAAAGGAGCAAAAACTACCTTGAACATGCTGGAAGCAGTGCCTTCCAGTGGAGGGTTAGAAAACGAGAAAATC
The DNA here is from genome assembly GCF_014529385.1 of Adiantum capillus-veneris. Lineage (NCBI taxonomy): Eukaryota > Viridiplantae > Streptophyta > Polypodiopsida > Polypodiales > Pteridaceae > Adiantum > Adiantum capillus-veneris. Next base: position 42,259,685 of record NC_140931.1, read on the forward strand.
ATACCTATTTAGACAATGACCGAGCCCAAGCTCAAAGAATGACGAGCGAACCCATAATTGAAGAGCCAAAAACCGATGCCCCAAGTTCAAAAATGAAAAATCAGAGAAGCACTTGGAAAGCTAGAAAGGCGCGTATGAAAGCCAGGAAATAACGAGAGCAAACTGCTCTATCCGAGGAGTTAAAACACACAAAGGATAGATTAGAGCGGTTAGAGGATCTAGCTAGCCTAAGCTCACACACTGCGACAACCATAGCACCCAGGGAAATAGCAGAACCCAAAAGTGCAAGATCAAGAAGATCAGTACTGGCAGACAAGGTAAAGAGCAGTTAGATGTAATTTTAAAAGCTTACAAAGCCAGACTCAAAAAGAACCAAACCCAAGAGCAAAGATGGATGACTTATCCATATGCTGAAATAGAAAAACAGAGGTTGAAAAGGTGTAGAAAGATGATTGAAACAGCTCAATCTTTGATAGAAAACCCGCTTGGTAAACCTGCAAATTGACATGAAGTTCCAGCTCCAACCCCTATCAAACCAGCTTTAGAGGAACACGTAGAAACAAAGGAAAGACTCACGAATGCCTCTGAGTCCAGGGGAGAAGCTATCATAGTGCCAAACACAACAGATGAGGCAAGTGAGGGGTTCCAACCTAAAACATTGGTAGAAATGGGTAAGGATTGTAACGGTCTAGATGATCTGTGGAACCAAATACGTGAGGCCAACGAAGCTAACAGGGTGAGTTACCACATGAATAGCACGAGAAAAGAGAAAAATGAGATCTTGCCTCCTATTGAAGAATTTGAGGCAAGATCGCAAATGAACTTTGATATGCATTCACAATGGGGAGACCAGGGATCAATTAGTTCGGGGCACAGCCAACCAGACTCGCTGAAAACTCTACCCTCTTACCTAGAAGAGTATGAAGCCAAGTCTAAGGTGAGAGCAATCCCATCTCAAAGACTTTCTTCTAACAAAGTGATGGATTCACAAGGGTTGATTGAGTTATTGTCCACCCCAATGGCATGCACAATCACATTAGCCGAACTCCTAAGGTTACGACCAAACATGTGGACCACAGTAGGCAAATGCCTAGAAAAATTTGGAGTGAAAGACCCCACCTCGAAGCTTCAAGAAGGGATCAGAGAATTGGACAAGCCTCAACTAAACACTAGGCCAGTACCTTTAAACAAGGTTGGAGAATATTGCAAGGGAGAAGATGGAAATACCACACTACTAGTAGAATTCCAAGGAGTAGTTTCCAAAGCTATTCTTGACAGTGGAGCAAGAGTCGCTATTGCCACCAAAGAAATCTGGAAAAAATGGGGAAAACCAGCTTTGAGAGCTACCAGAATGAAATTGCAATTGGCAGATGGGTTCATGGAGAAGCCTCTAGGACTCTTAGAAAAAATAATTGTCACTTCGTGTGGAATTGAGTATGAGCATACGTTTGCAATAGTCGATTTTGACAAAAAGAAAAATTACAAGATCATCTTGGGAAGATCATTCATGCGACAATTAAAGATGGTCCAGGATTGGGGTTACGACCACATATACCTCAGACATGGCAAGACAACAACCAAAATACACCTAAAAGACCATAGTTACAAAGATGTGAACCAGACACCAGTGGAAGAATTTGATTCACCTACATTGGCAGGATCGAAGCTCCCAGCATGGTTAGGGCAACAAAAAGAGCTATGGATGTGCGGATCTTCACATTCTTGGAGCTTAAAAAGAGAGGAATGCGTCTTAGAAAGATCTATTGAGGACAAGGATTATATTCCGGAACCTTTTCCTGAAGATGCCTTGGAACCTCTGGAATGGGAACACATACTAGCAACATTGGATGTCTATACCATTACAGATAGTCCAACGATAAAATTTTGCGATAAGGATGGCTATGATGTGCTACCCTATTACATGGTAAGCCTTATACTAGGAGGAGATGAAATGGTAGAACCACCAGAACAAGAAGAGTTTTATAACTCCTCTGAGCATCTGGAGGTAGATAACGATGCAGATAATGAGTGTTCAGATAGCTCAAGCGAGTGTGGAGAGAAAATAGAGAATATCACGTTTTATGATTTTGCCAATCAGCACCCTACACACCAGGAACGCTATAGGAAAAAACAAGCAGAAAACAAAGCGTGAGAGAACTTGATGCCCAGGATTAAAGATAAAACTCACTATCTTATGCTTGTCAAAGCAGAGGATTGTGTAAAAGATCAAATATCAGGAAGATTCTCAAAAGTTCGAAGGGAAGGAACGCGAGAGGAAATAAAACAAGTACAGAAAGCTAAAACAGAAACAAAATCACAAAATCCTCAAAAATCAAAAAGAGAAACAACAAAAGACCCAAAGTGGACCAAATTGGAGCATAAACAGAAATACCAAGAACAAAAACGGTCTTTACGAGAGGTATGGACTACTGAGGGAGATAGTGATGGTAAGGGAGAGTCATAAAATGGAAACATGAATGTACCATCACACTATCGGAAATTCACCATCCAGGACAGAAAAATCATAATGACGACACCAGTCAGGGAAAGAACAAACCAGGAATCTTACGATGGGCCGAAAAATGCAAAAAGGATAGACCTCGTTGAACCAGGTGAAGAGCCTTAGCCGGGGTCTATATAGCAACTGATTTAGAGCCTAAAGAAGAAGAACGGTTAACACAACTTCTCAAGAAGTATAAAGATGTGTTTGCACGGTCCTACAAAGATCTCAAAGGAGTTGATCCATCGATATGCCAACATACAAAGAAAAACCTTGTATCCGCACATGTACTTTAAGGCACCGGATTGGGAAAAGATATTCCATGTTCACATTGATGCTTCTGCATATGCAATCTGGAGTATTCTGGCTCAACCTGGAGACGGAACAATGGATTTTCCAGTTTGTTACGCAAGCCGACAGTTAAATAGTGCGGAAAAGAACTACACAACCACCGAAAGAGAGGGGTTAGGAATGATTTATGCTGTAAAGAAATTTCGGCATTATTTGCTTGCAAACAAATTTGTGTTCTTCACAGATCATCAAGCTCTTTTGTATCTGGTTAATAAACCATGCAATACTGGGAGGATTGTATGCTGGTTTATTATATTGCTAGAGTTTGATTTCACAGTGGTAGTCAAAAAGGGTAAAACTCATCTACGTGCGGATCATCTTTCAAGGCTACACAACGGGGAAGCTCCTAAAGGAGTAGATGATGACATACCAGATGCTTATCTTTTCAATATTGAAATGATACCCAAATGCTCTCAAGAAATTGTTAGCATTCTTTCCTTTGGAGGTAGGTTTGATGACAGGGAAGACAGATCCAAACAACAAACAATTTGACAAACAAAAAACTTCCAGTTGATTGCAGGACTGTATCATCTAGAATCGGACCAAATTCTACGATTATGTATAAATCCGGAGGAATTCGAGTGTTATCTTGAAGAAGCACATGTCCAGGATTGTGCATTTCATTATTCAACAGTGAAAACACACTAGAGACTGAAACAATTAGGGATTTATTGGCCAACTATGTATGCCTACACACATACTTATGTTAACAATTCTACTATATGTAGTGCCACACGACCAGTGGATCACGCGACATTGTTTCAGGTAAACATTACACCTGCATGTAGTCAATATATCATTGATTTCTTAACCACAAGGACATTTCCTGAAAATATAACAAGAGCATGGAAAAGGGCTATAGAGTTGGAGGCTCGCGACTATAATTTAATTGGGCACCAACTCTATAAGCGAGGAAAGGACAATCGACTTAGAATCTGTGCAAGTGAAAGTGAATACTTGCTGATTCTAGAACACACACATGGCGGAATAAGTGGAGGCCATTTTTTAGGCGATAAGACGGCAAAAACTGTATTAACCGCAGGAATATGGTGGCCTACATTGCATATGGATGCTGACGAGTTCGTAAAGCGTTTTGACGCATGTCAACGCACCAAGGTGCCGATAAACAGAAATGAGATGCCACTATGGCCAACGATGGGAGCAAGGGCATTTGCAAAATGGGGCATTGATTTTGTGGGACCTATTTCACCCCCTACATATCGCACCCATACCCAATATATCATTGTGGCTACGGACTATATCACGAAATGGGCGGAAGCCAAGGCAACACAAAAAGCAGATGCACAAACCACTGCACAATTTTTGTATGATAATGTCTTTATATGATACGGATTACCAATAGAAATAGTCATTGTGATCGAGGAACACATTTTCTTAATGAAGTCATTGAATATCTGCTAGAGGAATTCATGGTCATAAATAGAAAATATGCTCCATATCATCCACAGGCAAATGCACAAGCTGAGGCCACAAATAAAACACTATGCACGGTTCTCACTAAAATTGTATAAGAGTCAAGAACATATTGGGATCAGCAACTACACTCAACACTATGGGCATACAGGGTAGCTTACAAAACATTGATAGGAACGACACCGTACAACATGGTGTTTGGCCTAAATGCTATATTACCCATAGAGTTTTTAATCCATACTCTACGAGTAGCGAAACGCTTAGAATGGACAGGGCATGAGCTCTCTTCAAGAGTAGATGATCTTGAAAATCTAGATGAACTTCGCTTGAGAAATGTAGCTTCGATCTATGCTACAAAGAGAAGACAAAAGGAGTTTTTTGACAAGCATGTGCGCATGAAAGAGTTCAAAACAGGTGATTATGTACTTGTTTATACCTTGAAGCAACATGCTAAGAAACTTAAAAAGCGAGGGATGGGACCCTTTGTGATTAGTGACCTATCACAAAGCGGAGCTGTCAAGCTTGCTACATTAGCAGGCGAAGAAATGCCAACTTGGATTAGTGGGTGTCGATTAAGGAAATATCATTTACCACTAACACAGGATATGCTTCAACAAATCCATCAAGAAAAACAACGAATGAAGGAGAAACAGAGGGTACGGGAAGAAGCCCAAGCAGAAGCAAAAGAACGTATTGCCAAAAAACGGCTTCTGCGACAACAACAACAATGTGGATCACCTTTACGAATAAATGCTATTCGACTAACGAATTTTGACGAAGACACAGTGGAGCCAATAATTGCAGTCAAAGTGGGTAGCAATCAAGTTGAATCGATGGCATTGCTTGATTCTAGAGCTAAAGAAAATTTTATCTCTTACAGATTATAAAACAGCTCAAGCCCACAGGTCAACTTCATCCTACTCCACAAGTGCTGGAAAGTAGTACATCACATTCACTGAAAACATTGGGCTGGACTATATTGCAAGTACATCAATATATTTACCCACACAAGTTTTATGTGGTTGAGGATGAAAGCACACAACACCCCATGTTGTTGGGACAACCTTGGCAAAAAGAGTATAATGTACAGATAGATTGGAATGCGAATGCAGTCAAGATTCAGCATGCACAAGAACAACAGGTGATATCCTTTGCTCATCAACCCCGAAAGAATCAGTTGCCAGCAATTCAATCACTGGATAAAGAGACAAAAGGAAGGGTGCCACTAAAGAACAACACGATACCCATGGTAAACAAACAGGTAACTACCAACATTGTTCACTACAAGTATAAAAATTCACAGACCGCAGTGAAGAGATCAGAGTTAGCAACACAAGAAAAACAAGTATGGGTGCGGAAGGATAGAAGTGACATTGCAGACAAACCACAATACAACAGAAGAATTCAACAGAAGCAGATAGTTTAACCAAAAACTAAGGGAATAAAACAGATATGGATCCCAAAGAAAATTCTCAGCAACAACTCAAATACGACTCGCATCTAGATCTCGAAATCGAAGCAACTCCCTTCAGTACAAGCAACATCGGAAGGCAGACAACTGCATATGAAGCCGGCAAACCGATTTATGTGGGTGCCAATCAGAAACAAAACAATGGCAACCAAGGTAGTAGCAATAAAACTACAAAGACCGGCAAAACAAAGCTACAAATGGAAAGCAAAAGAGACAAGGTCTATGGCCAATTCCTCCACGAAAATTCTCTCCAAGGAGACGACTACGGCCATATCCACAGTAGCGGCAACACTCGCGGCTGTTGCAAGAAAAACGATCAAACAAAGAGCGGTAGAGTTACAACTTTTACTTGCAAAGAAACTCCACCCACCAAATCAACAACAAATAGGAAACCTCGACAGCGAATGCCAATAAGCATCTTGCTTATACCCTTCTCTTACACAGCATTAATTTTTCCATGCATTGACCGAGTATGCATAAAATAGGGCCACATTACACAGCCAAGCATTAGCACAATTTTTTCAACCTATACATGGCACATACTCCGAGGCGATACCTTGTCGTCCGGGAGGACTCCGGCTAGGAGGAGGGGAGGCATTCTCAAATGCAAACCCAATGGCAGAAAGAGCAAAAAAGGGCATGTTTTTCGACTATTTTTAAGGGTTGTTGTTTGATTGCAAAATTTTTTGGACTAACCCAAGTACATATGCCCTTATACAGCATGAATCTACAGGTATATGGGGCCAAACTCCAAATCAAGCCCCTAGGTGTGTGTGTGTGTGTGTATATATATAAGTAAAAATAGCGATTTTTTGGGCAAAATATTGGTAAAATGGAGAAATCCGGTCATAAAATTGCATGTGAGTGTATATAATGTTTTGCGGTGATGTTTTTGATTTATTATGATTTTTGGGGATTTTTTGGGTTTGATTTGCTATTTTCCTTTTAATTTTGCTAATTTTCGGTAGAAAAACTTCAAAATTACAAAAGGCAGGTGAAAAACGGTTCTAATGAAAAACAAAAAATATGGGGATGACCAGTGACTATAGGACAACCTATGGTACAATGGGGGTGCAATTATGAGACTGGATCGGAAAGCGTGTTTTGGCCAGATTTTGACCGAAACGTCACATTTCTTGTAAACTGTGCAAATGGAGTCCAAATCAAGAAATTTTTGAGCCTAACACACATCTCGCAAGAAGTTGGGAGCACATGTCAAATTTCATGAAAAGTGGTTCGGGGACCCCCATTATAAGAATTTTTCACTGCATTTTAAGCTCATTTCCACTATTGACCTTTGAGAGAGAGCTCCTGCCACCTAGAGCGAACGGAACTTCCAACAGCTTCTACGACGCGCACGACTACCCGACGGTCTCCAGACATGAGAGGTAGGCTCACCACCTTGAGCTTTTCGCGCATGTTTGTCGTTTTGTCGCGAAAACTAGCGTAGGGTTCACATAGAAAGCGGGCAGTAGAGACCTACAAGTAGAAGTGGCCACCTAACGGCTAACCCAAAAGCAATGAGACTTCATCAGCAGCTTACCTTGGTATAGGAGATCAGTCTTGGATGCCCAAAGGCAATAGAAAACCATCAGGGAAAAACCCTAATTCGTAGATCCCCGCAAGAGGCCACCAAATGGGAAATCGGCGGAGAGGCGCCCAAATGCTACCAAAATTCATGGGTAGGAGCATTTCGACATGCTCGACAAGTCTATGTAGCCCACATGACCAAAAGGTGACCCGAAGCGGCACTAAACTTCAGAAACGGCATCAGACACACAAAGCGTCAAATAGCTCTCGCGGCCAAACCGCATGTCCGTTTGCCACTAAACTTCACGAGCGGCTTTCCTAGACCATCAACAACCAAGTCCTATGGTGGTAGACCACCACAAGTCATCGACGACATGTAAACGCAACCACGGGTGCTTCTAGAGCGACAAATTTCCAAATGGAGCTCCGGTGAAGCCAAAGTCGACAAAAACCATATGGTAAGGGTCCCCAAGGGATCGGGAAGCTATGGAGACCAACATCAAGAAATTTCATCTCCAAAAAGCACTCCAAAAGTCAGAAAATGGCTCGAAGGCTCTGAAATCCACACAGGGAGTTACTTTCTATCTATTTGACTTTTTTGTTGAAATAAGGCTTAAAAGGGACTCAGGGGGACTAAGCGCAGGCACCAGTAGCACCTTAAGTAAAAATTTCATCAAGAGACATCCTACACGTAGGATGTCTCAAGACCATTTTTGCACACAAACCCCAACATTTCTCATTGCACAAAGTTCATAAATAACCTTTACATGCTAGCCATCAAGTTTCATCACATTTGGAAAAAAAATGACCTCATATGTATGAAAAAACGCAAAGTCAAGGCATAGAGGCAATAATGGGCCATAGACCGACCAAAACTTGTCCAAATCACATGAAACTTGCACAATACAGTGAGGCGGTCCGGGGCGGGCAACAAGAGAGGCGACCTCTAAACCCCCCTCAAGGCTCCCGTGCTGCTCAATTGGGGTTGGGGCAACCACAAGCACAACACAACAACAAACCCACAGCCAAACCCAAACAAGATAGGGGCACCACCTAGTTATGGTATGCGAACTAGGACGCAAGAGAGATTTTGGCACAACCAAGAAGATGCACCACACAACACACACAAGCAACCTCACACCAAGACACACATGAAATGGACCAGAGAGAGCTAGAGCAAAGGGAAGAGAGAGAGGAAAGGATCTTGCGTAATACCTTATTTGTGACTTGCAAATGGAGATGTTTCGTTATGATGCTATCGTCAAACTTGTACGAAACTCACTCAATGCTTAGTGATTGCTAATCATTGCCAAAACACACACACACATTGTCTTAGGGTGTGGGAGACCTCTCACCACAATACCCTCTTACAATGGACACAAAACTGGCAATGAAAAACACACTAAAACACTTTCTAAAATCAAGATCAACCGATAAAAACTCAAAATACACAAGTCACCTTGAATTCACCAAACCGTATTGCACAAATGGAAGGACGAAGATTTGAACGTTGAATCACGCCTTTGATGCACCAAACCTCAATTTATTGATGATGAAGGAGCATGTACAATAGTGGTTTTGAGATTTGTGGAACTCACGCTCTCTCACTTGCAATCTGTAGCTTGAAGGCTTCTCTCACACCAAGCGTGAAGCTCACAAGTGGTTGCTACACCTAAGTCTCTCCTCACGCATAGAGTGTTGGGGTGCTATGTGAGATGTTGGAGATTGTTTTACAAGAAGGAGAGGGGCCTATTTATAGGTTCGATACCCCTCAATAAGATTATTGGAAATCCTAATTTACGAGCTAACAAATCAGGATTATGATTTTTTTGAATATCAAAACATTGTTGGCCTTCTTTGTCTGCTTGAGTCATGGGTGTGGGCTCAAAAGAGAGCATTATTGATGGTAGATAAGGTGAAAGTAAGTAAGGAGAGAGAGAGAGAGAGAGAGAGAGAGAGTGAGAGAGTTACTTTGTACATGTCTTGAGGTGAAGTGTCTTTTATGGTTAGGTCAATGCTATTTTGTGTTAGTATGTTAGTGGTTAGTGTTAGTAATCACTAGAAAGTTAATGATATATTTACAATGGGTAGAATGGGGTGGATGGTTGGAGTAAGATGGTTGAATGAAGTGAGCAAATCCTTGTGATGGTGAAGCTTGAAGAAGTTTTGGACTTACTTGTGTAGGTTCTCAAAATGACTATCGATCTTCTTCTTCGTCTTCTCTTCTTTACGCCACCGCCGCCAAGGTTGATCATCGTGATGAAAATGGTAATTCCGTTGATGAGATCTTTTGATTTGCAGAGGTTAAGCATGGTACACATGCTGAATTTATGTATATATATAAGGAGTAAGATGGAATTGTACTTTGGAGATAATAGAGAGAGGCATAGAGATGGTGTATGTACATGGAGAGCTCATATGAGAGCTATGGGAGTAAGTGGGGAGGTTAATGGTGAAGAAGGTGAGAGAAACCATTGAAGGTGCAGGTTTGAGTGAGGGATTGAGAGAAATGTGTGTGTGTGTGTGTGTGTGTGTGTGTGTGTAGAAGTGTGGAAAGAGGTGAGAGAAGACTATGGGCTACTTGTGAGAAAAGTGGGCAGACTGGGGTCCACTCAAAAAATCATATCTCACCGTTGGTAGCTCCAAAAATCATGAAAACATTTGAGGTGATTATTCAAAGCGTGGGCTACATTTTCTCTTTTGACCACCGCTCCAAATTCGGAGTGTAGATGGATATTAAAAATCCCACCAAAAGACCTGTTTTTTCTTCACAAAAAGTCTTCAGTGGCCCCCTCCTTTGTTGAATTTGTACAATGCATCCAAGAATGAGCCCCTCCTTTGTCATATCATAATACAAAGCATCCAAGCTGCCCTTGATACATGCATGGAGGAGGATTATTGGTGAATAAAGAAATATATACATGGTGGGACTAGTGTATGGACTATTCATGGACTTTAGCTCAATGAGCACATGGTGTTAGAATAATGAGTAAAAATAATAATAAAAATATGGAGGAGTTATGGATATGGAAAGATATTGGAATCATATGATATGGTCCCTCTTTGAATTATTTTGGGTGAAAGAGGAAAAGGTATACAAGTAAATAATATAATAAACGTGACCAATGAGTAGAAATCAATTTTTTGTTTTCACGAGGGTGAGGGTGAAAATGTGGGAGTGATTTGTATGAAGGAAAAATATAAGGTTAGAGTATGTCCATATTGGCAAAAAATATACTTATGGTGTAAGAGGATGAAAGAAGGCATACACAGGTTTAATAAAACACACACCTAAATATAAATATTTAAATAAAATACCAGAATAATTATAAAAATCTCTATATTTAGGCCATATATATAATGCAATATTTACACACAAATGGGCCATAATATTTTATTTTATTTTTTATTTATTTTTTTGACTCAACTAACCCAGTGACTAGCTAGCTGAGGATTTTAAGAAGATATGGAAAAAGCCCCCTAACTCACACACGCCTATTTACAATGAAATGGTAGGGATAGCCATAGTGTTTGGGTGAATTTGGTAGGGTGAGGTAGCTTACTATGGCAATTATGGAAAGCCGAAAAACGGCTATCATTAGCTCCCCTCCTTAGATAATTGTACATTCATGTACCATTTATCCGATCATACAACATGTAGATTGTGTAATGTCTGTCTTTGTCTGCTCTCATCTTTGAAGAACCTTTGTTGTATGATTAAAAAACCTTGTGTGATATGAAAGGTTCTCGAGCCAATAGCATGATGAAATGAAGTGACGGAGTAAACCTCCTCCATCGAGAAAGTTTCCATAAGCACCCCCCAGGATCAAAGATCTTGAAATATCTTTCCCAAAGCGAGATGTATGGTATGGAATCACTTACTGATTTTGATTGAAGAAACTTGTAGATTTTACTGTTGTCCATCATTGCATCTATCACTATGAATGTGATATAAAAGATTGGTTGCTCTTCCTCTTGTGTAAAGTTGATGTATCTGCTATGATCTTCAAGATCTTGTATGAGCAAATTCCTGAACTGTAGCTCATAAATTTCATTCAACCTGGGTAGGCTCATCAAGTAAAAAATTATATGAACTTTATGATTTAGGAAATCTTGATCCATGCTTCCAGCTGCTATTGGAAGATATTGCAGATAGTTTACCACATAAGTAGATAATAGATGAAGGTTTCTATTGCTTCCAACACATTGGAAGAGAATAGATTTTGGTACTGATTGAAGAAATATCCACATGTAGCAATCAACAAGTTTTTCATCTATGATAAAGACCAGAACCATCACAATGTGCGACCTCCATACAATAAAGAACCAAGTGAAGAAGATTTGGAAACATCCATTTATCACCAAGTATTCATGTCCTCTTCCACTTAAGAAGGTATGGTGTCCCCGATGAAAGGTATATGTGAAGAGAGGAGAAGTTGACCTTGAAGAGGTGAAACCCAATATGAAGATGATTGGGGCTTCAAAAGCTTGAATTTCCTTGCTAAGAGATTGTCCCATGAATGAAGAGCCACCCACTAAAACACCATTGGAGAGAATGATACCCTTCTGATAGTTTCCTTTTATGATTTTATCTTTTACTACTCTCCTATGTTCTTCATCCCCTTCTAAGCCCCCCCCCCCCCCCTTGGCAAGGTTGTAACTCCTCACATCGTACCACTTCAAAGGTTGATGGATTACTGTTTGATTTTGTGAAACATTTGGCTTCTTGCATGATAGGTTCCTCCATGCTTAACATACATGGGTCATACCAATGCTTTTCAACATCCTCAAACACTTCTTCAAGATTATCCTCACATGGATTCAACTCACACTCTTCTACTTTGTTTTGGAGTTGGCATTCTATGTACACAATCATCTCTTTATGATCAATGTGGTCTATGATCTCTCCACGTATGATTTCAACTTCTTCTTCACTCTCTTCTTTTAAGCAAGATACACTCTCAGAACATTCCATAAGATCAAGGTTACCTTCAAGTTCTTCATTCTCCATAGAGTCATGTTGCACAAAAGCTTCGTCTGCTCGGACTAGAAATTGATCCTCTGCCAAAAGGTTGGATGTATCCATTATTGAATCATCAATGCCATTTGAGATATCTTGTGTCGATTTTTGCATGCTTGTGATAAAGGTAGAAGAAAGAGATTCCACATTTGAATCTTGGCCACACACTTTAGCACTTGAATAATCAGTTGGCATGTAAGTAACTTCTTCAACATTTGTCGGAGTAGAAGGAGACAAGTATGGCAAAGGAGATGACTCCTTGATAGAAACACTTTCATGATGGTCGGTTCTTCCAGCATGATGGAAACCATTTTTGATGTAGAAGTACTTGTGAAACTTCCTTCGGGCAATAGTGACCGCTTCTTCAAAGGTAGAGGGTCCACTACAAGTAACCTTAGTCTTTAGGAAAGGAGACAAACCCGAAATAAATTGATCCATTTTTACATAATCTGGAAATGTAGAACTAAATCCACATCCTTCCCATTGACGAGAAAAAATATCCTGATAAGCATAGTAGTCTTCACCATGTTGTTGAAGTCTCCGTAGTGAAGCCCATGCTTTCTCCGTTGTTGGAACTTTAGAGAATCTAGCCTTCAAAGCTTTGGAAATTTGGGTATATCCATCTTCAATCTGAGAAGACATACTCCAAAACCATTGCTCAGCGTTGCCTCTAAGGCATAGCAATAGAAAATCCCCTTTTTCAATGTCATCCCTTTTACCAAGGATATGACAAACCATTCTAAAGTCAGCAAGAAAATCATCAACATCTTCTTTTGGATTTCCAAAGAAGATTGGGATATCATCAAAGGTATAGCGTGTCATAGTCTCTGAATGCTAGAGCCACACAAAGATTAGTTCCAAACAATCATCAACTAACTACACAAAGTTTTGAAAGGTCTTTCAACATGAATTCTAGACTTTTATGTGAAAACGTTTTTTTTCCTTTCTTATGTTATGCATAATCCGAACCATATTCTAGATCAATTTTTGTTTCCTTAAAATTAAACTCGGTCTGTTTTCATGATTCATAAAATCTACTTGATTATGCTGAAATTCAAGCATTCATGCAATACAACAACACTAAGCACACAATCACATCCTCAGTGGGGGCACCAAAATTGAGGCGGTCCAGGGCGGGCAACAAGAGAGGCGACCTCTAAACACCCCTCAAGGCTCCCGTGCTGCTCAATTGGGGCTAGGGCAACCACAAGCACAACACAACAACAAACCCACAGCCAAACCCAAACAAGATAGGGGCACCACCTAGTTATGGTATGCGAACTAGGACGCAAGAGAGATTTTGGCACAACCAAGAAGATGCACCACACAACACACACAAGCAACCTCACACCAAGACACACATGAAATGGACCAGAGAGAGCTAGAGCAAAGGGAAGAGAGAGAGGAAAGGATCTTGCGTAATACCTTATTTGTGACTTGCAAATAGAGATGGTTCGTTATGATGCTATCGTAGAACTTGTACAAAACTCACTCAATGCTTAGTGATTGCTAATCATTTCCAAAACACACACACACTGTCTTAGGGTGTGGGAGAGCTCTCATCACAATACCCTCTTACAATGGACACAAAACTGGCAATGAAAAACACACTAAAACACTTTCTAAAATCAAGATCAACCGATAAAAACTCAAAATACACAAGTCACCTTGAATTCACCAAACCGTATTGCACAAATGGAAGGACGAAGATTTGAACGTCGAATCACGCCTTTGATGCACCAAACCTCAATTTATTGATGATGAAGGAGCATGTACAATAGTGGTTTTGAGATTTGTGGAACTCACGCTCTCTCACTTGCAATGTGTAGCTTGAAGGCTTCTCTCACACCAAGAGTGAAGCTCACAAGTGGTTGCTACACCTAAGTCTCTCCTCACGCATAGAGTGTTGGGGTGCTATGTGAGATGTTGGAGATTGTTTTACAAGAAGGAGAGGGGCCTATTTATAGGTTGGAGACCCCTCATTAAGATTATTCGAAATCCTAATTTACAAGCTAACAAATCAGGATTATGATTTTTTTGAATATCAAAACATTGTGGGCCTTCTTTTCTGCTTGAGTCATGGGTGTGGGCTCAAAAGAGAGCATTATTGATGGTAGATAAGGTGAAAGTAAGTAAGGAGAGAGAGAGAGAGAGAGAGAGAGAGAGAGAGAGAGTGAGAGATTTACTTTGTACATGTCTTGAGGTGAGGTGTCTTTTATGGTTAGTTCAATGCTATTTTGTGTTAGTATGTTAGTGGTTAGTGTTAGTAATCACTAGAAAGTTAATGATATATTTACAATGGGTAGAATGGGGTGGATGGTTGGAGTAAGATGGTTGAATGAAGTGAGCAAATCCTTGTGATGGTGAAGCTTGAAGAAGTTTTGGACTTACTTGTGTAGGTTCTCAAAATGACTATCGATCTTCTTCTTCGTCTTCTCTTCTTTACGCCACCGCCGCCAAGGTTGATCATCGTGATGAAAATGGTAATTCCGTTGATGAGATCTTTTGATTTGCAGAGGTTAAGCATGGTACACATGCTGAATTTATGTATATATATAAGGAGTAAGATGGAATTGTACTTTGGAGATAATAGAGAGAGGCATAGAGATGGTGTATGTACATGGAGAGCTCATATGAGAGCTATGGGAGTAAGTGGGGAGGTTAATGGTGAAGAAGGTGAGAGAAACCATTGAAGGTGCAGGTTTGAGTGAGGGATTGAGAGAAATGTGTGTGTGTGTGTGTGTGTGTGTGTGTGTGTGTGTGTGTAGAAGTGTGGAAAGAGGTGAGAGAAGACTATGGGCTACTTGTGAGAAAAGTGGGCAGACTGGGGTCTACTCAAAAAATCATATCTCACCGTTGGTAGCTCCAAAAATCATGAAAACATTTGAGGTGATTATTCAAAGCGTGGGCTATATTTTCTCTTTTGACCACCGCTCCAAATTCGGAGTGTAGATGGATATTAAAAATCCCACCAAAAGACTTGTTTTTTCTTCACAAAAAGTCTTCAGTGGCCCCCTCCTTTGTTGAATTTGTACAATGCATCCAAGAATGAGCCCCTCCTTTGTCATATCATAATACAAAGCATCCATGTTGCCCTTGACACATGCATGGAGGAGGATTATTGGTGAATAAAGAAATATATACATGGTGGGACTAGTGTATGGACTATTCATGGACTTTAGCTCAATGAGCACATGGTGTTAGAATATTGAGTAAAAATAATAATAAAAATATGGAGGAGTTATGGATATGGAAAGATATTGGAATCATATGATATGGTCCCTCTTTGAATTATTTTGGGTGAAAGAGGAAAAGGTATACAAGTAAATAATATAATAAACATGACCAATGAGTAGAAATCAATTTTTTGTTTTCACGAGGGTGAGGGTGAAAATGTGGGAGTGATTTGTATAAAGGAAAAATATAAGGTTAGAGGATGAAAGAAGGCATACACAGGTTTAATAAAACACACACCTAAGTATAAATATTTAAATAAAATACCAGAATAATTATAAAAATCTCTATATTTAGGCCATATATATAATGCAATATTTACACACAAATGGGCCATAATATATTTTATTTTTTTGACTCAACTAGCCCAGTGACTAGCTAGCTGAGGATTTTAAGAAGATATGGGAAAAGCCCCCTAACTCACACACGCCTATTTACAGTGAAATGGTAGGGATAGCCATAGTGTTTGGTTGAATTTGGTAGGGTGAGGTAGCCTACCATGGCAATTATGGAAAGCCGAAAAACGGCTATCAATAGTCATGAGCACATTGCCAACCAATATGTGTGGTCACCTGCAAAAAATGATGAAGTAGACATCCTACGCGTAGAATGTCTAAATGACATTTTTGGCCCACAGATGATGTTTTTCAATTCCAGATCTATTCATATCACCTTCAAGAGCTCATATATCAAGTTTCAAGCCATTCTAATCATTTTTTACCCCAACACCTCCAAGATAAACTTTTTTAGCCCAAAAACACTACACATGGTCTTACCAACATCAATTCTTGTCCAAATCAATATCCAAGAGCAGGGCCATATTCCACAGGCCAAGAGCTACCCACAGAACAAATCTCAAGCTATTTTGATGAAATAGACATCCTACGTGTAGGATGTCTCCAGTTCAATTTTGACCTTCTGTGCAAGAAATGACATCATGAGAACCATTACCATGGTGCAATGAGCCCATATATCAATTTTCAACCCATTTGGATATCATTTTCCACCTGTTGTGGACATCCTACCCAATTTGTGAGCCTAAAGCCTGAATCTACCCAAAAATACACTTTTTGATTGCCAAACCCAATTCCAATCACATAGCCATGTTGCACAGGCCAAGGACCACCAGCATGTCAAGTTTCACCAAAAAATGATGAAAAAGACATGCGTAGTATGTCTAAATGATAAATTTTGGCTTGAATGACACTGTGAGCACATGCACAGTTTCCCAAGTTCCTTTTAAGTTTTATTTTCAATTTTCAAGTCATTTGGATAGTTAAAACTCAGTTTCTCAGCTGATATGAAAAAAATGCTAGCTTTGGACTACTGAGTGCAACAGGATCTATGGCAACCGCAAAATCACCGGCAAAGAAGAAGAGGATGACCATAAAAGATTACTTGGAAGAAGTAGAGGTTTTTGTCATCCTAGAAGGAACTCTGAAGCCAACCAGTACGTGGATTCAGAGGATTTTCTAGAGTCAAATGATCTGAAGATCTACCAAGGCGTGTTCAAAGATACCGAAGGAAATGTAATAGAGCTACCCATGCTACCTCGGGAGCTCAATGAGTTTGTCAGAAGCAAAATGGCAGAGTACCTGGAGAAAATAGATCTCCATAACTATTTTGAAGCTCTGCCATCTGGAATTGACATAAAAAGAGTATGGGAATTTGTGACTACAATCAAAGAAGATGGAGTGGCCAGAGTTACGGATCTGCAGGGCAAGCCAGACACGGTGATTGTAATCACAGAGAAAGTAGTGGCAGCCTCACTAGACCTCTCCAACAAAGGGGATAGTGTGACAAAGCGCCGAGACGAAGTCAAGGTGTACAGAGAAAAGAAGATCAACTACACCTTTGAAGACATTGCAAACTCCAAAGTGGCCATCATGAGTCAGCTGTATAACCAGTATTTCCACATGTGTACAAAGCGGCCACAAAAGTACAGAATGCCGCCTGGAGCAATAGTTAATCTGGTGAAGATGGGCCACAAAAACCCCACCTACATTGTGCCGGGTGAGCTGATCACGAAAGTGGTTTATGGGGCATTGCACGCCAAGGGAAGATGGCCTGACCCTCCATCACAAAATGATTGGCTAAGGCTCAAGGAAAATAAAGAGGATGAACCGCCCAAAGCACCCAGGGTAGCAACACGTTTGAAGCGCCGGTTAGAGACCGTGCAAGAGGAGCAGCCAGAGTTGAAGAAGGGAAAGAATGAATCCGTACAAGTGCCGATCAAAGAGACAAAATCACATAAAGCGGCACAGCTAGAGCGGCTAATGGAAATCTTCAGAGCCGAAAGAGCCCTCAAGGGAGATTTGAGCGAGCTATGGAAGCCATCACTAGAAGCAATGTCGGGATCATCCCGAAGGGTATTTGAAGATTACATTAAGAATTTTGAGATCCTGGATGCTACGGCAGAAAACATCCCTAACATCCCATTTACAGAAGAAGAAGTGGATGAAGTACGAGCGCAACTGCTAGAAGAGCAGGAAGGTCAAGAAAGAGAGCGGAATACCAAGGTGGACCGGGACTTCAAGAAGAAGCCACCAACTCCACCGTCTAGCCCGGAGTCCAGCCCACTGCCATCACCACCTCATCGTAGCCCTCCACAAACTCAACAAAAGGAGGAGCTAGACAAATCTGAAGATCAAGACGATTCAAGGCAAGAACAGAGCCAAGAGCAAGAGTAAAAAGAAGAAGCTAAGCCCAAAGATGAGCAGCCAGAGCCAGATGAAGCAAGGTTTAACATGTTTCTTGATCTACTAGCTGCGGGATATTCAAGAGAAGAGGCAGCCAAATTCGCATTTGACTTGGCAAGCACAGGACCCAAAGAACAGATGCAGAGCCTGCGGTTAGTGGAGCTCAAAGAGATGGCCATTGATACAGTGGACCTGCAGCCACCCACCAATGATTGGGATGTGGTGATGAACAAGCTAACCGTGCTCAGGGTACAATCAATGGCCACAGAAAGTGAGATGGCTAATCTCAAAGCCAATGAAGTTCTGATCAAATCTAAAGTTGACTCTCTCCAAAAACAAAGCCAAGGGCATATAGAGAAGGAAGCAGAGCTGCAAGCCAGTCTAGCCACGGCATTGCAAAGATGCCAGGAGATGGAAAGAGAAAATCAAGAAGCAACTCAAAGACTGCAAGGAGTTGAGGACGAATACAGAAAACTAAGCAAGTCATTGACAGATGCAGAGAGGGAAAGGGACAACCTAACCCTACAACTTGCTGAAGAATCCAAGGAAGTGGAAGCCATGCGGAATGCCAAAGAGAAGGCAGAGATAGAGCAGGAAGCTAGCCAGGATGAGGTAATCAAGTTAAAAGACCAGAATAAAGTCAAAGATCAAACCATCCAACGGCTACGGGCATCTCCTATTAGAGTCAGAGCTACTAGCTCGACTCACACCGCTTCAGAGAGTCAGCTTTATGAAGAACAAATGAAAGAACTCCAAAAAGAGTTAACCTTAGAGAAAAAGCAAAGGCTGATGATGGCCGAGGGGTCAATGGTCATGCAAACCCTCATGGAAGAAGAGCACAAGGCAATGCAGAATGAGCTAGAAACCATCAAGAGAAAGCTCAAGGAGGTGGAGAAGATAAATACCGATTTGAACGACCTACTTGTGAATATGGGAGAACAAGCTGAAGCAGAGAAGAAGACATTTCAGAGGCAAATAGACAAGCTGAGAGGCCAGCAGCAAACAAAAGAGAAGTTAAGCACAGGGCCAGCAGCCATGGAAGGAATAGACCTAGAGAATGTGGCAGATCCTGTGGACACACCCATGCAAGAGTAAATCCTTGTATCTCAAGAGCCACAAGATCTGACACAAGAAGAAGAAGAGAAGCTACGAAAGGCCATAGAAGCGAAAATCATAGACATGGCCAAAGAAGCCTTGGAATGGGAGTAGAGGGTCTTTAAATCAATGACTATTCAGAAGATAGATGCCAGCAACCTTCGGCATGAATGTCTACAACCCTCTCTCCCATATCCTATGCTAAAGTACGAAGCTGCCACAATCAACAAAAGAATCAGAGAGGAGCCAACAGTGCCACTGTACAAAGCAGACATCTCCAAGCCTGAAGGGATAAATTTGATAGTCGACTCTCAACCCAGGTGGAGAAAGGCATGGCTGACAAGGTATCCACAGTATCTAATCCATCTGGTAGAGGCACCAAAAGTCATCAGAGATAAACTAAGTTTCTTCCCTCTACCAAGGATGAGGATGTGGAAGGCCCATGAGCTATTGCAAAGAAGCCAACCTACTTGGCTAAACTACCCGAAGCCGCCAGGCTTGAAGGCAGGCCAAAGAATAAGTGTTCAATACATGGTGAAAACCCTAACGGGCGCCATCAAATTGTTCATTGTCTCACCTGACCTATCTTGCATTACGATGAGAAAGATTTGCAAAACACTTTTGGTAGTCTTTGAGACATTCAAACCACGCCAGGCGACAGACAGTATCTTCTTCTTTCAAGATACATACAGATGTGCATATGATCTGTCTAGTTAGCCATCCCATGAGGTGATACATGCATTGTATCAAAGGATCATCTTTTTGTCATCCTATCACCTCCAGGCCTTTGAAGAAGCCTTCTACACCGGATTCTTCACGATCAGCACTGACATATTCGGCCCGACGCTACTAGCTCAACATGCAAGATATGAGTCACTGCTCAAGATGAGAGAAAGCCTAAGATGAAGAAGCAGCTCAATAGCCATGTCGGGGACGACATGAACAAGGAGGGGGGGAGTGTTAGAAGCTAGACACACCCTACGGAAAATGACTACTCAACGCATTATTATTTTTTGTAATTATTCATTTATTGAGAAAACCCGACATTTCACCTTTGTAAATATTGGGGCTTACAGAAGTTTCCAGAGTGTATCCCAGTTTTGACACTTAGATTGAGTAGATGGTTAAATTGGAACATTAGGGTTTGAGAATTGTAAGGTACTTATACCACTTTTTGACCTTAATGAAAGAACCTTTTTTCATTTTTAAAAAAGTTTGATGTCTGTGAGTGAGCGTACTGTGTACGAGAGAGAGTGAGAGTTTCATCTTGACCCTACACGCACACCAGTGGTTGGAATCGAGTGCGGAGAACTGCAGTGTGTTGCCCCTGACGGGAGCTATGCGCCAATACCTACATTGCGCGCATACGGTCCGGTTTTGCAAGCTTCATCTGGTGATTTGGTGAGTATACGTTATCTGTTTTTGCATTGCAGCATATCCACGCGTTCGCATTGAGTAGAGCTACACATTAGGCACTTTAGTTTTTGGAAACGACGACCTGCATATTTTGGCCACACATCCTACGTGATTTTGCACCAAGTGTTTTGGGTTGGGATTTTGGTTCATAGACCTTAGAGAGAGCGACCTATTGGTGTTAGTAGGGTCTCCTTCAAGTTCTGTGGCGTTTCGAGATTGTTTGATGGGTATTCGGCTCTAGAAAGCATTATAGGAAGTTTCCTCTTATGCACTCTTGAAGTCTATAGCTTAGACATTGGGTAGAGACCTCTGTAGGAATTAGTTAGGAGTCGGTCGAGTGTAGGTTGACACCCTATGCTTGCTTCCATGCGCCTGCGGGTCGAGCTTCGTCCTTAGCTGACAAATCTTGTTAAGTGAGTTCTCGCTGTGCTAACGTCCATCGCGGTGTATCCGTCCAACACCTCGACTCTTCTTCTTCTTCAAGATTTGACAAATATTCTTCATAGTCATCCAAAATTGCTTCAATGTGGCGAACCGCCTGGCTCTTAACTGACTCCGGCTCCTGTTCACCGTGTATTTGCCGCTTTCTTTTGATGATATCAATTATCTCCTCGTGAAACTCACGTTTGGCAATGCCCAAAATATCACCCTATGTGAGTTCCACTTTGCTATTTAGAATGCGCTCCTCAAAAACTTTCTTTAAATCTGTAGCTAATTCAATGTCATATGTAAGCTTATATGAGGGTCCCCTGGGTTTACCTTACTTTTTGTCCTTAGGTGCATCCTCCATCACCACTTCAAGAGCGGGCTTAGGAGTAGGACCTTCATCTTGCTTGCTGTTGAATCTCGTTGTCCTTTTTGATGTCCCAGGAACTTCTTCATCTCTTTTCTGCTTTTCCTCCACCATAGCCTCATTAGCTTGAGACTTTGCAATGAATGCATCCACCAAGAGGGAATCCACTGGATCAGCCCATCCTGTGGTTTCTCGAATTGAATTCCCTACTTGCCGCAGCTTCCCATAAGTTACCTGCCATGTTTCTGTTGTCTTCAAAGCATAAAGCCATAATTGACCCTTGGTACCTGCACCATCATCATCACCCTTCCCGCAAACTTGCAGCCCATATGTAGCTGCTTCCACAAGAGCAACATTATGTTGGATCTCTTCCACTATCTTTTTCATGCCGCCCCTACCAAAGTTCAGGCAGAGCATCTCACCTGTTTCCCTAAGGTGTATCTTCTTGTCCTTCCAGAACACCATGTTCCTTTTATAAGCTTCGTCAAATTCATCACATTCTTTAACATACTTGTGGTCTTCACTATCACACCACATGCATCGGTCCCAGCCTTTGCGTAGTGGCTACTATTTAGGCTCAGATGCAGCTAGTCCTTCAAATTTAACAGCTTTAAAATTCAAATTTAATTCTTGAATACCTTTGACCAATTCGTCAAGAAGTGGCTCCTCCACTCTGGGTATTGCCAAGGTTGGTTTCTCCTTAGGTTCCTCTTCCGCAACATCCATGGTGTCAACCATGATCAACTTATCGACTCTCATCTATCGTTTCCCGATCATGTTGACTGCTTCAGTGACTACCTTCCAGTCAGACGTTGTCGAGAAATTTGCGGTCTTGCCAGGAAAGCACCGGGCTTATGGCTGTAAGAGTTTGTGAGAGAACTCAACAAAAACTATATGAAGGAATTAAACCATAGATGCCATGAAGATTAGGGTTTGGAAAGAAGTGCAATCAAAGAAGACTCACTCTTTCTCTCTTGCACTCACACACACAAAGAAAGAACACAAAAGAGAATGTCAAAACAATACGAAAATGAAAACATCAAGGCTATGGTCATATCGTATCATGGGTAATATGAAAGGGTTATTAGATGAGTTAATGGCATTCAATCTTGACTGACCAAATAGGCTACGAATTGTTCTTTGGAATTGTAGTTTTGTGCTTACCATAATATATATATTTTGTCTAGTGATTGGGATTAATTGTGTGTACAAATCCTCTTGGTTCATAGCAAGATAACTACGCTTACATCAAAAGAAAAATTATAGTCTATGAGAGGTAGTATGATGGGATCCGGTGATAGAAGTATTTCATTGAGCCTTTCAGGGCCGAAGAGAAACACTAAACGTTGTTGAAAGTGTATTTTATGGCTAATCCATACGTTAATTCAAATAGATCGTACAGAGTGAAAGCGATAGAAATGATCATCATGTGGGTTATTCATCTAAGATATAAGTATGTGAGAAATGTAGATATGAGAGAAGTGAAGAGATGAGAAGTTTCCCTCCCAAGCCCTATTCTTGCTCGTAGGCAATAAGGATACTGCGGGGAGAGATGTACCTGTAGCAAAGAGAACCTAGAGAGGATGAATTACTAAGAATGACAGAGATAGGTTTGGTTAAGGAGATGAGATTAGATACATATATATATGTTGGATTAGAGATGAAAATGAAAACAACAAGAAATCAAGAAAACATCAATGTAGAACACATCTTACTTGAAACCCTTCAGCACCATTATTGATGGGAGAGAGAAGAAGAGGGGAGAATTCAACATTGATTGACACGCCAAGTACAACACCTTCTTTGATTAGATTTGATCTTCCAAGGATAGATTGTTGCAAGAATGACTAGTCTCCCTCTAGGAGAAAGGGTAGGCTTGGGCTTATGTTAATGGCTAAGTACAATTAGGCATTACTACTCACTCCCTCAAGAATTCCTCTCATCAATGGCTTGAATGCTTAAGTTCCTTTTCAAGGAAGAAGAGGTCCCCTTTTATAGGTGAAGGGAACCCCCAAGGGTTTACACAAGAAGAGAGGAGGCAGTGTGAATAGGAATTGGAAAAGTTGGAAATGAGTTGTCCCTTCATGATGTGGGCAGACTGGGGTCCAGTATTTTGATCATATCTCCTCAACCGTGGCTCCAAATAAAAAAAGTAAAAATATGGGCAGAAACCTCAGCTCATTAGCTACGATTTTCATTTTAAAATCATTTTCCAATTCGGATTGGAACCTTGTGTAAAAAAATCATCAAAATAGGGTCCATTTTTGGCAGCAAAAGTCTTCCCGTGGTCCCCTTAGCCTAGACTTTCATTTAATTCCAAAGGACACCTCATGCCATATAAAAGCATGACATTGCTCCTTGACAAAGTTTTATAATCATGCTTGTAATAATGCATTAAAATAAGTGTATCTTTGAAATCATGCCACCTAGTGTCCCACTAGGATTTGATTCCCTTCTAGTAGCTATTTAAAAAGAAATATAAGAAAAGTATAAAAAATACATAGAATATATATATCTTGGAGTTTACCCTAGATATAGGATCTAGCTAGGGTGTGAGATGATAATAAGATAGTAGAAATAAAGAATCAATGCTTTTTGCCCCAAGTTAATGAGGCGGAGCTATTGAGCTTTTTCCATAGTATTTTCTGATGGTAAAGTAAGGATAGGTTACCCTTGAGAAAAATAATAGGATGAGATAGAAGGCTTATTATTATACTTAAATATGCATATGTACATTATAGGAAAGATAATTATGTATCTAAAAAGTTACAAGATAGATCTTGTAGCATGCGTTCCCACTATGTACGTGTCACAGCACGACATCCACCCCCTCTAAACCTGCACATCCTCCGGTATGTGCCACATTATTTCTCTGTAAGATCAACCCTCTTGTACATATTCCTTGCTTTCTTCTTCACTGGATGATTCCAAATCTCATCTTCACTTTGATCTTTACCTGTGGTTTGCTCTTCTTCCTCATCAACATCTTCTGGATCATTGTCTCCTCTTCTCTTAAACATTTTGATCCTTTTTCCTGCAATAGGAATCTTTATTTCTCTACCATCTAGTTCAGACAAGCTGTAAGTAGCATTTTCATGCACATGCTTTACAACATACGGTCCAAACCATCTTTTTGAAAACTTACGCATGACTGTGTGCTGGTTATCAAGGCTACTATCATACACCAAAACCCAGTCACCTTTGTCAATTGCTTTGCTCCTGAGTCGATGTCGCTTATCAAAGTATTCCTTGTTTTTAACCTTGCATTTTTGAGTCGTTCTTTTGCAGCTTCAATGTCTCCAGGTCTTCTCTCTAGCTGCCTTATACGCAGTGCAAGGAGATCTTCCCTGCTAAGCCCCTTTTGCCAAGGTAGTACATTCCATGTGGGAATTGTATCTTCAATCGGCATCACTGGCTTTTGACCATACATTAGCTCTGCACGCATGTAGCCAGTTACTGAGCTATGTGTTGTACGATCAACCCATAAATCATATGGTAATAGTTTTGGCCACTCACCAACTCTTCCTTCGCAAGCCTTTGCCAAAGCTTTGATGATAGGAGGATGCCCTCTTTCACTCTTTCCATTGCCTTCAGGGTTGTAAACTGTAGTAAGAGAAAGCTTGATTCCTAATATAGAAAAGAACTCCCTTGCTTCTTCGGCATCCAGCTCACCTCTATCTGCAGTGATTTTTCTCACACAACCATAACGGCAAATCACCTCATCAAGAAGGAATTTGCACATAGCTTTTGTGGTTTTAGCTCTTAATGCTCTTCCTTCAGCCTGGTTAGTTAGGTCCTCTCATGCAAGAACCAAGTATCTCATCTGCCAGAGTCCTAGAGGCATTGTGACTAGATCCACAACCCATTTATAGTGCATGTCTAGTGGATATGTAGGGTGCAATCCATCACGATGTCGAACATTTGAATACACTTGACAAGTTACACATGTCTCTACAAACTGAGATACATCTTTATACATACCCTTCCACCAGTATTTTTCTTTCAACTTGGAGAAGGTTGCCCATACACCCCTGTGTCCAGCCCATAGACTCTCATGAAACTCTTGCATGAACTTTACTTGAGTCTCTTTTTTACATATAACCCTTTGTGGTGTAGCACCCTTTTGTTTAGGATGCTTCCACAAGTAACCATCCATCAAAAAGTACCCATATGCTTTCCTGCGTATCCTCTTGAATTCTTGTTCAGACCAATCATCCTGTTTTGTTAGAGTACTCAAGTAGCTTCCAATAAGAAGCCAATCACCTTCATAAAGATCTTTCAAGAATGATTCAAGTAGATTAGTCATGCAGACATTGTTACCTTTCACATGAGAGATAGAATAGAAATTTGTGCCTACATTATCTCCCTCGTCAATCATTTGTGGCTCATCTCATACCTTGCCCTTGATAGCATATTTGCCACTGTATTGTCTTTACCTGCAATGTTCTTAAACTCAAGATTTAAGGACTTAATGTAGGCAATCCACCGCAACATAGCAATGTCTGGAGTTGAGCAGCTTGTAATCATCCCAAGAAGTGGTAGACAATCTGTTTCTACAACCACACATGCACCAATTAGATACTCTTTCCCACTTTTCAAGGCTGTAACCATACCCCCATAACTCTCTCTTTATCTGTGGATATTTTCTTTGGCGAGCACTTAGCACCTTTGCTCCAAATCTTACCACATACATGTGTCCTTCTTTGTCATCTTGCCCTATTTCCCATCCAATCCATGTAGGACTGGTGTCTACTGTCACAATTACTGGCCTTTGACACTCATAGTCTACCTTTCTCAAAGTTGTTGCTGACTGAAGCAACTCCTTTAGCTTTTTCATGGATTTTACATGTGCTTCTGTCCATTTAAACTTCTGATTCTTTCTCAGCAACTGATAAAGAGGATCAGTTACATGTGCATAATGAGGAATCCAAAAAACATAGAAGACACATGCTCCCACAAACCTTCTAACCTCAGTGATGCTAGTGCACGTTTCTTTCATTCTTTGGATGGCATCTACCTTTGTTGGACAAGGTTTCCTACCATATGGCCCGCACATGTGGCCCACAATAAGCACTTCATTGACACCAAACATAGACTTTTTCCCTGACAATGTAAGATTCACTTCTTCCAACCTAGACAAAATTTTATCACAATCATTTATGTGATTTACCACAAACCTACGACATCCCTTGAGATCCAAAGCTTCATCTTTGCCACTTTCTTCACATCCTTTGATAGGCAAATCATCAATGAAAGGCATTGTGATTTGAGGAATAAAGTCACGTAAGACCTTATTCATCCCATTCATCATATATGCAACCGAGTTGGTTGCTCCCTGTGGCAAGGTACACATCCTTACCAAACCCAAAGGAGTCCTCATGGTTGTCAAGTCTCTGCTTTCGATTGTAAGCTGAAATTGATCATACCCTGAGTAGAGATCCCCATTGAGTAGATTGCCCTCCCTGCAAATGCCTCTGCAAACTCATCCACAATTGGACCTGTACCTACATTTCTAATTGTCACCTTGTTCACTGGTTGCATATCTTGGATGAAGCGTAGAGAACCATTCTTCTTCGGAACTGTGAACCATTTGTTTGAGTATGGAGCACAAGAAGGCTCCAAGATTCCCATTTTTATTTTCTCATTCAGTAGCTCTACTAACTTTGGCAAATGAGCCTTTGGAACCGGAATAGGCCGTAGATTCCAAGGCACATGAGGTATTGTGAAAATTGCCATAGGAGCTACAATAGAAGGATCAACACATCCTATCTCATGTGGCTCAAATGCAAAAGCCTTACCATGCTTTGAAAGCATTTCTTTGAAGCACTTTGTCTCCTCCTGTGTTAGAAACTCCTTGCGACCAATCTGCAAGTCTTGGAAAGACTCCTTTGTGAAGGTATGCCCAATCTTTTTCGGATTCCTCAAACTTGGTTGTAAAGAAGCCTGCTCAATCTTTTCCCTGTTTTTGGGTGGTAAGGGTGAAGCTACTGGTTTCACCTTCTTTGCTACACTCTTGTATTTAGTTTCAACATGGACTTCTGGGCCAATTGTTTGGCTTTCTTTAAAGGCTTCTATTACTTGATACATTTCCATAGAGCAAACTTCCACAACTTCATTTTCAAGATGCAAATTAGACCCCATTATAGCATCAAGCTCACCCATAGTATCTACAAAAGAAACTTGTTCACACAAACCCAAAACATTTTCAGTAGGCTCTAGCAACCCACTCTTTTTCATGTCTATTTGTACATGATGCACATATTGCCTCTCACATCTCTTCAAATCTTCAAGTTTTGTAAAACATACTTATACATTCTTTGTTACCAAGGAGCTTGTTGAAAACTCTTCACCTATTTTTGGATCAGGCGAGACCCTTTTTCTTTCTGTACCACTGCAATCCCGCTTTACAATGGTACTTGGCCAAAACCCATCATTTCTCTATGATCATGAAACTCTTTGCTCACCTTTGGTAGAGGATGTTCTCTGAGGTTGTCACGATTTCTTTCATGGTTCACACAACTGTGAGAAATTGGACAGCTCGTTTACCATCTTTGCTACGTATCCTAGCATATGCTGAACCATCATCCATTACCTTTGTTTCCATTCGAACTCCCACAGTGTAGGGCTGTCCAAGGATGAGATGATATAAAGATGTATCCTGTACAAAGAAGTTTTGGTCAATCTTTACATCACCTATTGTTACCTTCACACCTGGACATGATGCATACAATTTACCGGATGAATTGTTTGCCACTTTTACCATCCAGCCATGATCTGTGTCCATCGGCCATTTGCACTTGTTGTAGAGACTCTTTGACATTATGTTTATCTCTGAACCATGGTCAATCAAGGCAACAAATGGCTCTTCAAGATCACCTACCTTGACCAAAGTTTCTATAGTAGCCCTTGCCCAATGACTTCGTGAATAGTAACTCCTAGGAATATCTTCAACTTCTTCATCATCATTTGAGAAATACACTTGCTTCACTCTCCCACTAGATTGGTAGCATCCTACCACAGCTCCATCATTCTCTTTATTTTGTAGTTGCATCCCTTGTGTCTTTGAGGTTTCCCCTTCAACCTGTGGATGAGAAACTTCAGCAAGGGTTTGCCTCTTCCTCTTGATGATGTCAATGATCTCCTCATGGAATTCACGCTTTGCAATGCCAAGAACTTCTCACAGAGTAAACTCAATCTTGCTATTCAAGATCCTTTCCTCCAAGACTTTCTTTAAATCTGTAGCAACCTCAATATCAGATTGTAGTTTATAAGTTGGGCCTTTTGTCTTACCTTTCGTTGGCTCTTTCTTCTTTCCTGTTGTAGACTCCTCCATGAGTACTTCAGGTGGAGATGCTCCTTGTGTTGAGGGTGTTTGAGAAGGCATTGAGTCGCTTCTTCCCCCACTTCTAGAAGCTATTTTTGATGGTCCTTCATCAACATTCTCACGTCTGCACTTCTCTTCTACAATTGCCTCATTTTATTGGCATTTTGTAATGTAGGCATGCACTGACAATAAGTCCACTGGATCATTCCATCCTGTTTCTAGACGTATGCAATCACCTGCTTCATGTAGAATCTCTTTTGTAAGCTTTCCCTTTTTAGCTAATTGCATGACATTTGGCCAAATTTGACCATGATGGTCACTCACCTCTTCATCACAAAAATGTTCAATTTTTACTCCATAAGTAGCTGCCTCAACTGAAGAGGTGGCATGCTTAGTTGCCATATCTTCAACTAAGGTTTGCATTCCCCCCTTCCCAAAGTTAGTTCTCAAGGGTAGACCTGTCTCTCTTAAGTGGATTTTACCATCCTTAAAAAAGACGACATCTTTTGACAAATCATCACTAAAATCATCACAATCCCTTCTTACATGGTCTGTACTATCACACCAAATACATCTATTAACAAACCCTTCTTTGGATTGTTGTCTTTGCCTAGGAAGTGGCCCTGATGGTTGGCCTTTTTCTTCAAGCTTTGCAAACTTCACCTTCAAGTCACGCATTCCCTTCACAAGCTCATCTAGCATGGACTCATCAAACTTAGGAGCGATAAAAGTAGGCTTTACCATTTTGTCAGAAGTTGAGGTGGAAGGACTTGTAGTGTTTACTACCATCTTGTCCCTTCTTCTTTGTCGTTTGGCAAGCAGTGAGATAGCACCTTCAACCTCATTCCAGTCGGTCTTTAGTCCTTCTTCAGCATCTTTATCTTCAAGAAGAAGCTCCAAATTTTCTTGAAACTCTTTACCTGCAGCTTGTAAGAAAAGATCTGTCTTCTCTGCATCTAGTGTGGCCCTTTCTGTTCTGGTGAGTTGTGCATAGCGCCGCTCAAATTCCCTAAGTAGCTCTGTTATTGATAGTCCTTGCTTTGGCTTGACTACCCATTCTAAGAATGTCCTTTTGGTCACTCTCTCAGAGTCCTCCATGAAATATTCCTCCTTTAAAGCTACTTTGAGTTCTTCCCAATTTCTCCCATGCCCATCTTTAATTACCCTAACATGCTCTCTAATTTCTGGAGCAACAACTAGCTCAAAGCTTTGAATCATCTCACCTTCTCACACGCGATGCAGCTCCATCTCCTTCACATACTCGCGTAAGTACTTGGTTACATCTTTTCCATTGAACTGATCCATTCTATTGACGACTACTTGTATGGCCTTCATTTCTGAAATCTCTTTTCTTTCAATGGCATGTTGTTGTTGCATGAACATTGTAAATGCTTGAAACATTTGCATTGTTGTTGGGTCAAAATGCATATCCTATTGCTCAACATGATCACCCATGGTTATCCACAAAATCTCACCCTGGCAGTTTCGCGTGGATTCACTAAAAATATGTCGAGAAATTTGCGGTCTTGCCAGGAAAGCATCGAGCTTATGGCTGTGAGAGTTTGTGAGAGAACTCAACAAAAACTATATGAAGGAGTTAAACCATAGATGCCATGAAGATTAGGGTTTGGAAAGAAGTGCAATCAAAGAAGACTCACTCTTTCTCTCTTGCACTCACACACACAAAGAAAGAACACAAAAGAGAATGTCAAAACAATACGAAAATGAAAACATCAAGGCTATGGTCATATCGTATCATGGGTAATATGAAAGGGTTAATAGCTGAGTTAATGGCATTCAATCTTGACTGACCAAATAGGCTACGAATTGTTCTTTGGAATTGTAGTTTTGTGCTTACCATAATATATATATTTTGTCTAGTGATTGGGATTAATTGTGTGTACAAATCCTCTTGGTTCATAGCAAGATAACTACGCTTACATCAAAAGAAAAATTATAGTCTATGAGAGGCAGTATGATGGGATCCGGTGATAGAAGTATTTCATTGAGCCTTTCAGCGCCGAAGTGAAACACTATACGTTGTTGAAAGTGTATTTTACGGCTAATCCATACGTTAATTCTAATAGATCGTACAGAGTGAAAGCGATAGAAATGATCATCATGTGGGTTATTCATCTAGGATAGTATGTGAGAAATGTAGATATGAGAGAAGTAAAGAGATGAGAAGTTTCCCTCCCAAGCCCTATTCTTGCCCGTAGGCAATAAGGATACTGCGGGGAGAGATGTACCTGTAGCAAAGAGAACCTAGAGAGGATGAATTACTAAGAATGAGAGAGATAGGTTTGGTTAAGGAGATGAGATTAGATACATATATATATGTTGGATTCGAGATGAAAATGAAAACAACAAGAAATCAAGAAAACATCAATGTAGAACACATCTTACTTGAAACCCTTCGGCACCATTATTGATGGGAGAGAGAAGAAGAGGGGAGAATTCAACATTGATTGATACGCCAAGTACAACACCTTCTTTGATTAGATTTGATCTTCCAAGGATAGCTTGTTGCAAGAATGACTAGTCTCCCCTAGGAGAAAGTGTAGGCTTGGGCTTATGTTAATGGCTAAGTACAATTAGGCATTACTACTCACTCCCTCAAGAATTCCTCTCATCAATGGCTTGAATGCTTGAGTTCCTTTTCAAGGAAGAAGAGGTACCCTTTTATAGGTAAAAATATGGGCAGAAACTTCAGCTCATTAGCTACGATTTTCATTTTAAATTTAATTTCCAATTCGGATTGGATCCTTGTGTAAAAATTCATCAAAATAGGGTCCATTTCTGGCAGCAAAAGTCTTCCCGTGGTCCCATTAGCCTAGACTTTCATTTAATTCCAAAGGACACCTCATGCCATATGAAAGCATGACATTGCTCCTTGACAAAGTTTTGTAATCATGCTTGTAATAATGCATTAAAATAAGTGTATCTTTGAAATCATGCCACCTAGTGTCCCACTAGGATTTGATTCCCTTCTAGTAGCTATTTAAAAAGAAATATAAGAAAAGTATAAAAAATACATAGAATATATATATATATATTGGAGTTTACCTTAGATATAAGATCTAGCTAGGGTGTGAGATGATAATGAGATAGTAGAAATAAAGAATCAATGCTTTTTGCCCCAAGTTAAAGAGGCGGAGCTGTTGAGCTTTTCCCATTGTATTTTCTGATGGTAAAGTAAGGATAGGTTACCCTTGAGAAAAATAATAGGATGAGATAGAAGGGTTATTATTATACTTAAATATGCATATGTACATTATAGGAAAGATAATTATGTATCTAAAACGTTACAAGATAGATCTTGTAGCATGCGTTCTCACTATGTACGTGTCACAGCACGACAACGTTAAGCCCAATTCTCCTGTTGAATCCTCCAGCAGCTGCACTAGACTTTTTTGAAGTCGTGGATCAGTAGCCTGAATGAATAGTTCAACCTTCTGATCCCTCATTGAATGTTGCTCTATCGAGGAAAATTGCTCAAATTTCTTCTCAAATTCTCGTAGTAACTCTTGTGCATATAGATTTTTAATCTTCTTCTGCACCCACTTCATAAAGCTTTGTCTAGTCACCCTATGCGAGTCCTCAAGGAAGTATTCCTTCTGAAGCGCCTTCTTGAAATCTTGCCAATTCTGGCCTTGAACCGCTTGAATTTCTTTTATTTGGCTCCTAAGTTCTGGCTCCACAATTAAATGGAATCCTTCCACTGCATTCTAATCATCGATTCCATTGCCTGCTCGTAGATATGGCAAAACTCGCTAATATCTTGGCCTTCAAATCAATGCAATTTCTCGATAACTGTGTGCCAAAATTTATGGATCCTCTCTTGCAAATTCTAATGTTTTTGGAAAGTCTATTGTTGTTGCATGTAAGCAAAAAACTGCTACATCATTTGCTGCATGGGTGCCTCTTGCGGTGTTGACATCCTTCTCTACCACACTGCTCACCCCGGCTCGTTTCACGTCCGGTTCACCAAGAATGTCGGGGGATTAGTATTCAAAAGGTGATCAGGGAATGCACTGGGCCTTTGGCTGTGAGAGGTGCAAGGAAGAGAGTTGTAGCAGACACAATTAATGGAGAGAGGGCTTAAAATAGACAGCTTGATCACAAAATCTTGAATACCCAAAACAGACAATGAATAATACCACTGCTTGAATTAAATGCTAATTGTAGAGTTTTAAACTCCTTACATCAGCATCACCTGCCTCAATTGACCTACCAAGATTATCTCGATGATTTTTCTCCCCTTCATCCATCCTTTGCCGCTTCAAAGTCGAGAAGAAGCACCTGATCTTCTCTTTGGATATGGTTGTGGGAGCTTGTTGCATGAGAGTTGGTTCTGGAGTTTAGGATCCGCTTAGAGTTGGTTTAGCATAGGATTAGACTGGTTTAGGAGGGTTTGAATGAGATTCGAAGAGTTTTTTGGGTTATAGTTCTTAGGCTTAAGATGTCTAATGAGTTTTCCGGAGGTTTAGAGAGCTTAGAGAGCTTACGGTTAAGATGGCTTGAGACTCAAGGTTAGGATTATCTTGGTTTGGAGATTCAAGGAGTTTTGGCTTAGAGTCCTTAAGCTTAAGATCCTCCAGGCTAATGAGTTTGAGAGGCTTATGGCTTAGAGCTTAAGAATATGGCTAATGAGTTTGAGAATGGTAAAACTTGGCTTAGCTGGTGAGAGATTGGAGATTAGGCTTAGCTTAATTAAGAGCGAGATTAGGCTTTGATTTAGGAACTTGAGATAGGTTTGAAAGCTTGGCTTATGAGAGCTTAATGATCCTCAAGGCATAGGCTTTGCTTAAGGCTCTTAATCATCAAGGTTTTTCTTCCCCGGGAGAGAAAGCTCCAAGAGAAGAGGAGATGGCCCAATAAAAATCACATGAGAGCTCTCAAAGAGAACCCCCCTTCTCTTTTATACCATTCATGAGCCTTTTTCTTGCTAAAAGGGGTCTACCCATTAGCGATGTCACTAATGGGTACCCCCTGATGATGTGGCAGGCGGGTTGCCGAGTAGCACTAAACCCAGCGCAAGCGGTGCGAGAAAGCATCGCGAGGAGATGTTACACCATTTTTGCTTCTGTGACGAGGGCGTATGAGCGCCATGCTGGCCAGCGCGAGTGAAATCTCTATTGCCTGCGGCGCTGCCGTTTTCGCCCTGCTCGCCATACCCTCTTTCTCTTCACACACCATGTAAAGTTTTAATTAAACCGGCGGGGGGCCTTGGGTTGGCTTGGGCGGGCGGCCATTTAGGTTACTAAAAAGCCCTTATTTCCTTGTAAGGGCACCACATTTGGTACACATTTCCGCCGAGCAAGGCATCACATTTGGCATGCATATTGTCTAAGCAATACTAAGCTTCTCCATGGTGCGGCCACGGCTATTGCAAGGGATGACATGCCTACCAAAGCAAAGCCGCTCATTTCCGACTAGCAATATCACTTTGTTGCCCGTTCTGGCATCATAGCTTCCAAGATGCAAGTATCAGTGTCCATCAAGGCTAGGCATATTATAAAAATTGCTTCCGCATCAGCCCACATTTGGCATACACATCGGGCACCGCACTGCATTAAGCCAGATGAATGTGACTAATCAGGGCGACCAGGGTGGTTCGAACCCGGCCCCCGACGATACTTAAATTGGTCATATCTTGCCAACCGAAACCCCGATTGATGAACTGAAAAGACCGACATTCTCCTGAGAGTGAGCACTTCGGACTCATGCATTCCTTTTATCTTTGACCTTTTATCAATAGGTGCTCAATCCGGTACGGATATTCTACTGACTCTACTTAAAACTGTCATAACTTCTTATCGGTAGCTCCGATTGACGAGCCGTAAAGACAGGCACGTAGAGCCTATCAAGTACTTCAACTTTGATTAATAAAATCCCAGCTATGACCACTTCAAGCATACTCACTATTTAGCATTACCAAGATATATTTTGGTACTTAGAGCCCCTTCTGGTACACTTTTAGCTTTGAAATTGGCTTGTTAGCAAGCCCTTATAACTGTTGAACAATCATGCAGGATTCAAATACACCTGATTGGCATTACTTTTCTCATTTTCTTGTCATGGGAGCGGAGTGGCACGACAACGATAGGTACTTTCACTAAGGAAACCGCCACTGCGACATTTGCCGACCTCATCCACAAACAGGTGGAAGAGCCCGCAAGGTTGTACCATTAGCATTTCCACTTCCTTGCCAAAAGACCACCAAGGTATACAATACCAAATCATGCGGTTGCCACAACCTTTATGCAAGCCCTCAAATCAACCACCAGGAAACCAATTGACCATGCACAATATGTTTTGTCCACATTGAAATGGACAAAGAAAGAAGGAAAAATCACATATCTGGGTGCACCAGAGGTTTTGACCAGGATTGCTTACCATGCCATTGGCATGGCCAACAACTTGCCACCTGCCCCAGATCAAAACACTTGGATAGTGTCAGCACAACCTTCTCCTTGAGCTACAAGATCTGCCAAGAGATCATACAAGTTCAATGAAGAGTCTACTGAGAGCTCGCCAAAAAGGCACAGCAGTGAAAGCTCCGATAACGAGGAAAGGAGAGCACGAATTGAAAAAATGAAGAGAAAAGTTGTGGCACCACACCAAGAGGAACTTGTGCAAAAGCACGCCAAATTTGAATGAGAGAAGCACTCTTACAAGTGCAGCCACCAAGCGCAAGGTAAGGACCCAACAAAGTGGGTGCCTAATGAGCTTAAAGGACCAAGAACCAAGAATCATACCAAGAAGCAGGTTCAAGATCCCACAGAATCCCTGGAAAAGATGTATCAAAAAAGCAGAAGCCTTGAAGCTGAGAGAAGCCCAAGAAGCAACAAGAAAAGCGAAAGAGGTGGCAGAACAGCAAAAGCAAGCAGAGGAAATCGAACAAAGAGTAGCACAACACGATCAGGGTGATGTGTCTCCTCGCCCTTCTTCACCTGTTTCTGAACAGCATGATCACCCTATGCTGAGCCCACCACCTTCACCAGCAAATAAAGCCAAAGAACTTGAACCCACCAAGGAGACAGAACCTGAACAAAGAGAGGCATTTGAATCTATAGAAGAGCAGGAAAAGAGCACGACGAAGAGCCAGAAAGGGCATCTAGTCCTGCACCATCAGAGGACAACAAGAATTTTGAGCAACCCCGAGAACAGGAGGTCGAGGAAACACCCTATATCTCAACACAGCAAGAGAAGGCTGAACTTGAACCCACCAAGGAGACAGAACCTGAACAAAGAGAGGCATTTGAATCTATAGAAGAGCAGGAAAAAGAGCACGACGAAGAGCCAAAAAGGGCATCTAGTCCTGCACCATCAGAGGACAACAAGAATTTTGAGCAACCCCGAGAACAGGAGGTCGAGGAAACACCCTATATCTCAACACAGCAAGAGAAGGCTGAGGCATCCACGAAGCCTCAGGATGACAAAATGGTAGAAGATCAGCCATAGCCACAAGGGCAACATCAAACAGCCGCCATGACGTCGCCAAAGGATACACAAGAATCTGCCGAAACATCAAGTCAGTTGGCACGAAACGAGGATTGGCAATCAAACGACGAGGTCATCTTGCAAGTAAATGAGTATGCTAAGCAAATATAGGACATGACTAAATGACTTCGCTCAGCAACACTAAGTCATAGCACAAGGGCCAAAGATTTAGAAATGGTGATTGACGCACTCCAAGGGGAGTTAGACGACACACTAACCGTCGTCACCGATTTACAAAGGCAAGTGCAAGAGTTGAAATCGGAGGTTGAACAACATCAGCTCACAAGGGATAAGCAGTAGAAAGAGATGGAAGAGCTTGGTGATTTTCTTACAAAATTGTTAGATTCATGCAAAGAAAAATATGAACAGTTGATAGAAGTCACAAACAAACTTCTAACTACAACACTGTTAGTTCAAAAAATCCAGGTTCAGTTGGATGTGTAAAATGCCTCCCTACAGTACTCAGAACAAAGAATAAATGATCATGCAATTTTCCTGCGGCAAATCAAAGAAAATCCCGCAGTGGCCTCGATCAAAGGCACAGATGAGGTCTACAAGGCATTAGAGAAGAAGAATAAAGACCTCAAGCTGGAGCTTAAATTGGAGCAGTCTCAGCACAGAGACCTGGCTTTAATTCTGGTCCAAAGAGAAGAC
This sequence comes from Adiantum capillus-veneris, assembly GCF_014529385.1. Taxonomy (NCBI): domain Eukaryota; kingdom Viridiplantae; phylum Streptophyta; class Polypodiopsida; order Polypodiales; family Pteridaceae; genus Adiantum; species Adiantum capillus-veneris. The sequence continues at coordinate 42,296,712 of NC_140931.1, forward strand.
AAGTTGCTAAAAGAAATAGTAGAACTTAAAAGAGTCAACCAACTATTGAGAGAGGGACGTCCGGAAACACAAGAAGAGGCAGGCACTTCAGAGCAGCCACAGGTAGAGATCCCCTCAATTTCATTTGTTGAGATGGAGACGTAGCCAGCCGAAGAGCTAAGTGGCAAGGACGAGTTTCAAATACACATAACTGAATCAGAAATAGTGCCAATGGTCTAGCTCTCAAAGGTTGAAGAAGATGCACTGAAGAAAAAAATAACACAAGAGATAGATGAGCAGTGGAAAGCAGCAATGTATTGGGACCATTCACAAGAGCACCTGCGGCCCTGCAAAAGGATCCAACTTTATGTCCTGTACCATGAGTAAGGACGTGGCAAGCACATGAGGCACTAGTAAAGAAGCAGCAAACTTGGCTGAATTACCCAAGATTGCTTGCTCCAGACAAGGGACCACCAACGGAGGAGTACATGGTGAAAACCCTAATGGGTGCCATGTCCTTCTTCAGAAATCTACCAAATTTATCATGTGCAATCTGTCGAATCCAGCTCACCTGCATTGAAGTATTCCATGAGCCAGAGCAAGCATGCACCCCATGGATGTCATTCCTCGAGGGTAACAAAGGGTTGTGCTATGATCTTAGTGTGCAAACTTCCAAAGAAGTTCTCTATGGCTTCTACGCCAGATGTATGCTTTTACCTTCTCACAATATGTTGGCATTTGAGAAAGCATTCTACATAGGGTTCTTCACTTGGCAAACAAAAATATTTGGGCTAGTGAGCTGCAACCTGACATCACGCTTTGTAGATTACTCAGCAGTGGAGCTGAAAAACAAAGTCACCATGCAGTTCTTGCAAGTGCCAGAAAAAGAGAGGAAGATTAGATACCAAAAGGCACTCAATGCGCTTAAAGACCGCCTCGCAAGTCGTCAATCTGAAGACTACTTCAGTCCATAAAGCTGTGTCAAGGGACGACACAGACGAGGAGGGGAGGAATGTTAGCAGCAAGCTAACACGGATACCACGAATACTATTTTTTGAAGCTCTCAGTGTATAACACTTATTATATTTTATAAATCAAGAATATTGTAACTCCTATTTTTTGGATATACCTTGTAATTGATGAGCCAGGGATACAAGCTTCCAGATTGTATCAACCTGCCATTACCTATCTTTAGTTAGAGCTTCCAAATTATTAGTTTTGACCACCAAAAACCATGGCTAAGGAATAAAAGCAAATTTTTGTAAGTTATTTGTAAGTTTTGGATAATGAAATACAGCGTGAGCTAACGGTGCTCACTTCTCTCCTTCTCGTGCTTCCTACTCCCTCCCCGGTTGTCACATTGCAGTTGCGTTTGTTGCATTTCAACCACAGGTAAGAGCTCTACGCATTGACGTAAACACATCACAGTAATTCGTAGCTTTTGGCGTTGTCGACCCGCACCCTAATTTCATCATAAATAGGAATTTACACTTCAAAATTAAAAACTAAGCATAGGCGGGGTATTGGGGCATCATTGCTAAGCATTTAGGTGCATTTTGGGTCGAAAACGGCTAGGTCAAAAATCCACTGATATTAATAATTACAATTTTGGAACCTAACCTAAAGTGGGGTTTGGGACCATAAGCATGTGTGTTTAGGTCCTATAAACTTGTCCTAGAAGTTTTGTTATGTTTGGATGTCATTTGATGTTATAACGGATGTGATTTGTTTGCCAATGAGCGATTGGCTTTTGGTGAATTCAGTCACTTGAGTGTACCTTGAGTTAGATTTGAGTTGTTTGTTGTTTTCCAAGAGATTGACAACCTCTTGTAGCCTCTATGCACTAGTCGAGTCAACTTCATCCCATGGATTGACAATTTAATCGTGATTCTTGCTAAAACTACAATAAGATAGGATAGTGAGGTTAGACTACCGTCCTATATAGCATTTTAAAACACTTTAAAGGGGGAGGTTATCCAATGCCACCAAGGGCGATAGCATTTTAAAATTCCCAGGGGCACTGTCATAAGGTATTGCCATCAATAGCATTTCAAAATGCTAGTGCAATGCAATCAAGCTTGGCACAATACAATGCAATGGGAAATCAAAATGTCAGGATCTCTAATTGGGTAGCTTTTTAAAATGCCAATAATAGGGGAGGTCAAGATGATGACATCAGCGAAGGTAAGGGATCTTCTGTTGCTTCTAAGAGTGTCACCTTGCTTCACCAAGGCTCCATCAAGGCTCTGATACCATGTCAAAGTTGATGATGTAGAAGCATAGATACCAAGGGGGGAAATAACGAGAGAGAGAGAGAGAGAGAGAGAGAGAGAGAGAGAGAGAGAGAGTAGGGGTGCTATAGAGACAGCATGTGAAATAGCATGGCTAGGATTACTACTTTAGGAATTTAGAGTATAGATACAAAGGCTATATCCCTCAACAACAGACAATGTGAGTGCACGATGTGATGTGTGTATGTGTGTGTGTGTGTGTGTGTGTGTGTGTGTGTGTGTGTGTGTGTGTGTGTGTGTGTGGAGAGAGAGAGAGAGAGAGAGAGAGAGAGAGAGAGAGAGAAAGAGAGAACACCGGATGTGCATGGACAAACTCACCACAAAGTGTGTGAGAGAGTCCCTTGTTCTTCTATCTGGTAAATAATAAGTTGGGTACAAGTGATGGCAGCTAAACGTCTCTGATACCATGTCAAAGTTGATGATATAGAAGCATAGAGACCAAGGGGGGAAATAATGAGAGAGAGAGAGAGAGAGAGAGAGAGAGAGTAGGGGTGCTATAGAGGCATCATGTGAAATAGCATGGCTAGGATTACTACTTTAGGAATTTAGAGTATAGATACAAAGACTATATCCCTCAACAACAGACAATGTGAGTGCACGATGTGATGTGTGTGTGTGTGTGTGTGTGTGTGTGTGTGGAGAGAGAGAGAGAGAGAGAGAGAGAGAACACCGGATGTGCATGGAGAAACTCACCACAAAGTGTGTGAGAGAGTCCCTTGTTCTTCTATCTGGTAAAGAATAAGGTGGGTACAAGTGATGGGCAACTAAACGTCTCTGACATATCTAACTAGGGTAAAAGGCACACTACCTTTACCCCAACAATCTCCCACTTAAAGGCAAATGTGCCGATAAGTGGTGTTGATATAGGACCTAGTAGTAGGTACAATAGGTATAGGGAGAAAACTCATCTCAACCTACACCCATTGGCTCTCTCAAAGTTGATATATGCCATCGTATAGGTTCTAGCAATGTGCAAAAGCATATATCCTACTAGTTTCAACATGCATACCCTATAGGTATCCTATAATGACCTATACTACTCCATAATGCATCATGCTAGTATCAGTTATCGTGCTAAACTGAACCCCAATTGCAAATGCTCTCACTACAATTTCTTTATTGGGTCTCGACACTAAGAGGTCGTACATGAGAGTCCCTGTTAAGAGACAAACCAAACATGCATCCAACTAGTCGGACACGTAGCCAGACACCACATTTGTACTCTATTAGTTTTTTGAGCTAGTGTAGTAATACTCTGTGAAAATCTTGATTCAAGAGTAGTGGATCAATTCCCTGAGTTGTAATGCTGTCATAATATTTGTAAAGGTTCATGTGAACTGGCCACTGGCCATTTAGAAAGACCAATAACTTTAATGAGAAAGAAGGCTTATCTTTAGAGAAGAAGAGAGCTTTGTTGTACATACGCTCGAGCTACTAAGCTGCTCCAACTTGTATTCGACTTTTCTAACGATTGGGCGATCCTCCTAGGTGTCCTAGACCTCCTCCTAAAGTTTCGTTGCATTTCGAGTCCGTACGAGTGCCAAAATGGCGTGATGACCTAGAGCTGTGAGAAAGGACATAGGCAATTTCCCTGATCATTGAGTGATTGGTTTGATTGTTGAGTTGGTGTGTTTTCTTGTTAGGTTCACTTCTTGAGATTGACGATCCCAAAGAGTATTTGTGCCCCATTCAAGTCATTTCCTTGAGTATTGAGATTATGTTAGTACCAAAAAGCTATGTTGCAGACGTCCGTCATGGCAACCCACTAACATTGGCATCGTTGCCGGTGATATGATCCTTAGATGGTGAGTGACCTAGTGCATATTTAGAGCGTTCTTTTTGAAGATTTGTCTCTCCATTCCATTTACATTTTAGCACTGGAGCAGCTAGACACAGAGTTTAGTGCTTGATAGAGTCTAGAAGTCGGGGACTTGCTAGATTTGTTCTCGAGAGGTAAAGAGGGTTGTGAGTGAGATAGCCAAAAGCATTTCATTCTTTGATTTTCTCTATGCTTTTGAAGTGCTATTCCATTTTTTATTTTGAATTTATTTTTTATCTTTTTGCTTGTTTTTGTTTCATGTTTCATGTTTCATTTTAGTACTTACGAGTAGGGTAAGTAGAAACTACCACCATCAAATTTGGGCTAAATGATTGAAGGAAAAAAGAGTGAAAACCATATTTTGGCCGAAATGACCAAAACTCTAAAATTCTAAAAATTTGACGGTAGAGACCTGAAAAGTGATCCAAATTCAAAAATTTGTGGATCTAAGGTATCAACAGACTCTCTAGAAGCAATTTGGAAAGTTTGAATAGAATCTGTTGGAGGAACATGGATCGGGATCCATATACCCCAGAGACCATTTTTGGTGAAAAGTGATCAGTGACATTGTGCATCAGGGGGAAATTACTTTGATCAAGTTTGCTTGAAAGAAAAACTCAAAAACCACATTAGAATTGACTATTAGGGAAAAAAATAGCAAAAACGGGGATTCATACACAAAATTGGGCAAATCTTGAGATTTTGGGATCCAAATTCAAAAAGGGGTGAGATTTGGATTCTACGGGGCATAGAGAACCAACATAACAAAATTCATGAAAAAATGCATTCAAACATGGATCGCGATCCATGTACCTTTTGACATTTGGGGCTAATATTATTTGACAAGTACATTCCTGATAACTAATGGAACAACTTTGCCAAAAGGGACCATGTCAAAAAATATAAAAAAGTTGTTCAAACTAGCCAAATACAAAAACTAGCCAAAAAACCGCAGGACAGCCAGAAAAACTCACTTTTGATTAGGAAAAAGTTGGCCAAATTCAAAAATATTTGGGGAAGAATATCACCATAACATGGAATATAAGATGACCAAGTATCATGTCAAATGAGGTCAAACATGGATCGCAATCCATGTACCTCATCAAAAAAATTTGGCTAAGATTGAGCAGTAGGTAGCTAATATCATTTGGAACAACTTTCCCGAAAGAACTATATGCAAAAAAGTTACCAAAAGTGGTCAAAAGAGCCAAAACAGAACATTGTCAAAACTTCCATAGCAGACTGTAGAAGTCAGTTTTGATTGGGCAAAACTTATCCAAATTCAAAAATTTCTTGATGAGTAGGCTACAAACATCTTAAGCTATCAACACACCAAAATTCAGATCCAAAAGTGGTGATCGCAATCCATGAACCCCTGAGAAATTTTTGGACAAAAACTTTTCTAGCCTGTAGCAAAGACCATTGTGAACAAAAGTCCCCAACATCTTGCTGACTACCTTAGCAGAGGGTTTATTCAACCCAGTTCTTTCACCGTGGGCTTCTCCTATCCTATTAGTGAAGAAAAAAGATGGCAGTATGCATTCTGTGTAGACTACCGTGGCTTAAATGCAGTTACGGCTAAGAACAAGTACCCATTGCCATGAGTGGATGAGTTGTTTGACAAACTCACTAATGCTCGCATTTTTACGAAAATAGATTTGCGGTCGGGTTATCACCAAGTCCGTATCCGACATGCTGATATACCCAAAACTGCATTCCGAACAAGGTTTGGACACTACGAGTTTTTGGTGATGCCCTTTGGGTTAACCAATGCACCTGCAACATTCATGACACTTATGGATAGTGTCTTGAAGCCGTACTTGGGCAAGTTTGTCATCATTTTTCTCGATGACATTCTATCCTATAGTGCTTCTGAAGAAGAACACTTACAACGTCTCAGGCAGATGGTCGAGTTGTTATGAACAAATAAAATATATGCCAAGGAATCTAAGTGTGATTTTTTGAAAGAAGAAATTCACTATCTAGGGCATGTTATTTCAGCTAAGGGGCTATATATGGATCAATCCAAAGTGGATACCATCTAGAAATGGCCTTCACCTAAAAATCTAGAAGAGTTGCTGATTTTTTTGGGATTTGCAGGTTTTTAACGAAGGTTCGTTAAAAACTATGCTAATATTGTTGTTCTCATGACAGATCAACTAAAAGGCAAAGGCAAAGATTTTCAGTGGGGACCCGCTCAACAGCACAGTCTTGATACACAGAAGGATGCATTAGCTACAGTTCCCATACTAGCTATTGTAGGTCCTGTTACAAGACGGACGGCCAATTGCATTTGAAAGCAAGAATCTTGATGCAGCTCAGTAGAACTACTCTGCTTATGAGCGCGAACTCTATGCAATAGTGTCTGCCTTAAAAACACGGAAACATTATCTGTATGGTGCTCAGTTTGAGATTGTGTTTGACCATGAAAGCATCAAATGATTTACACTACAAACGGATTTGAAGGGTCGGAAAGCCAGGTGGGCCGAGATTCTTCAGGAATATGACACAAAGCTCAGGTATCGTAAAGGTCGATACAATGTGGTGGCTGACGCTCTAAGTCGTATGCCGGAGATCAATTCTCTCTTGTTCACGGAACTTCGTAGTGAATTTTTGGATTCTCTCAAAGGCAAATATGAGCATGATGAAGCATATTCCAAAGTGTCGTGTCATGTACAAATGAGGGATCCTTCTCACTCCAATGATGGTAGTGTAACGTTAACCTCCACACCTAGTTCTCCTCTATCGAGTGATGAACTACAGCGATGGAAGCATTTCACCATCAACAATGGGTACCTACTCCATAAGGGGAGAGTTTGTGTACCGACGGACACAGATATTCGACGCCAAATATTTTATGAATGTCATGATAGTCCAAGTGCAGGGCACCCGGGTATTAGAAAAACTTATGCTCTCGTACGATGATAGTTTTACTGGCCAGGCATAAATAACTGTGTTCAAGCTTATGTATTGCATTGCCAAAAGTGTCAAGTTAACAAAGGAGAGTGCCTGAAAGCAGGAGTACTCTTACATCCGTTGGAGATTCCCAATGGAAAATGGGAAAGTATCTCTATGGACTTTATTGTGGGTTTACCAACCACTATACGAGGTCATGACTCGGTATGGGTGGTATTAGACAGGTTGACTAAGCTATGTAAGTTTATTCCAACCAAATCAACGGTTAAGACACTAGAACTAGCCAAGTTATTTGTGGACAACCTATACAAGTTGTATGGTTTGCAAAGTAACATTGTCAGTGATCGTGATCCCAAGTTTAATAGTCACTTTTGGAGGGCTATGTTTAAACGATTGGGTACACAACTGAACCTCTGTATAGCCAATTATCCAAAAACAGATGGTCAAAATGAACGAGTTAACCAAGTGCTAAAGGATATGCTAAGAGCATACGTCAGCAAAAAACAGTCAGACTGGGAAGAATACTTACCTATTCTCGAGTTTACCTACAACAGTGCTAAGCATGTTACAACTGGATTTAGTCCTTTCATGCTCATGTATGGGTTTCAACCTAGGTCACCTGTTACGGTTGGGTTGGCAACCGAAAAGCTCCAACAGGTTAAGGATTTTCTCCAAGACCACTGGGCCAACACCTAAATTATCTCCCCGATATTGTGGACCTTTCAAAATACTCAAGCGAATAGGTGATCGTGCCTACAAATTATTGCTACCTACACATGCTCGTATTCATCCGATGTTTCATGTAAGCCATTTACATAAGCGATTACATGGGGACGACAATGTCATTGACCAACATATTTTGGTAGATTTCATTAAACCTCCTATCTTACCGCATGAACCTGAACGTGTTCTTGATTATCATGAGTTACGTACACATCATCATGTACGTCAACAAGCCTTAATCAAGTGGAAAGATCGACCTGAGGAAGATGCCACTTGGGAAAACATTAGTGTTCTTAAGAAGAAGTTTCCCACTTTTGTTTTCGAGGACGAAAACTCTTCTTAAGGGGGGAGTAATCTCAGGACACCGGCAAGGCCGGGCTAGGCAATGTGGAAAGGGAGTCCAATTAGGGCAAAGGGCCAAGGGCCATGCTATATAGTGGGTGGTTGGGAGGTGGAATCCTAGGTTCTAGTTCCCCTTGTCTAACATAATGCAACTCTCAAAAAGGACCTACATTTGAAAGGATGCATGACATTTGATCAAGTCACTAGAGAAGTTGTTTATCTAGTTGACAATTGCAAGGCCTACGGAGAGGTGATTGAAGATACAAACAACGTGACCAGTAATGCCTCATCTCCAAAGAGTGAATCAACAGTATTCTGTTTTCTCGAGATGTAGTGTTTGTGGAAGATTCTGTTCAGCCCTTGCTCTCATGTACTAGAGACAGTAATGTAAGCTCACAGGACATTTATGACACTTTGTTGCCTCGTTTCCGTGGTGGAAATACGAATGTAAGTTCCAATGAGGCAAATGTACAGCCTATAGGGGTTTTTGAAAATGTTACAGATCAGCCTATTACTGATACAGATGTACATGATGTACTTGATGAGGAAAGGGCTGAAAATGAGCAGGCTAGAGGTATGCCAAAATGGCTGGTGCACACTTTGTACTCGTTCAGGCTCTCGCCATGCATCTTATGCATCAGATTGTTATGCTTTGGCTGTGTCTAGTTTACATGATGTTGAGGAGCCTCTGTCTTTGGATGAAGCACAGAATTCAGAAAATTGGATGGCTGCCATGCAATCAGAATATGATGCACTTATAGAAAATGACACATGGACTTTATGTGATTTGCCTCCTGGAAAAAAGCCCATTGGTACGAAGTGGGTTTACAAGTTAAAACGCAAGCCAAATGGTGAGATCGATCGCCATAAGGCTCGACTTGTTGCAAAGGGTTATGCACAGGAAAAAGGCATTGATTATGAAGAGACTTTTGCTCCCACTTGTCGTATGACTACTGTGTGTTTCCTATGTGCATTGGCAGCTCATTTTTGTTGGGATGTACATCAATCATACATTGTTACTGCTTTCTTGAATGGTGACATATTTGAGGAAGTTTATGTAACGCAGCCTCGCGGTTTTGTCATAAAAGGACAAGAGGACAAAGTGTGCAAATGTAAGAAGGCTTTGTATGGGTTGACGCAATCTCCTCGTGCTTGGTATGAGAAATCTGACACTCATTTGGCTAAACAAGGCTTTCGTAATAGTCCAACGGAAAGCACATTGTATGTAAAGCGTGAGGATGATGTACTTCTCATTGTGGTTCTTTATGTTGATGATTTGCTGATCACTGGACCAAATGTGAGACATATTGCTGAATTTAAGGCTGATTTGAATGCTACTTTCAAGATGAAAGATTTGGGGTTGTTGCATCATTACTTGGGTATACAGTTTAAGCAGTGTGATGGTGGTATTGCCTTGTGTCAGAAAAGTTACATAGAGACATTGCTATGTAAGTTTGGACTTGAGGATTGCAAACCTATTGCCACTCCCATGGAAACAGGTTTGAAATTGAGTCTACATGATGCTGGCGATCATGCTGATGACACTCTTTACCAAACTGCTGTTGGCTGCCTCATTTATGTATGCAACATCAGGCCGGATATTCAGTTTGCAGTCTCACAGGTCAGCAGATTTATGCATAGCCCAGGGTCTAAGCATTGGCAGGATGTCAAGAGGATTTTTCACTACCTTAGTGGCACTTTACATCTTGGCTTGTTTTATCCCAAGGGGGGATCATTGCCGCCAGACTTACATGCTTTTTCGGACTCAGATTGGGCTGGTTGTTTTGACACGCGAGTGTCCACAAGTGGTTTTTGTTTCATGCTTGGCAGTTCATGTATATCATGGTTGAGCAAGAATCAACCTACTGTGGCCACTTCGAGTTGTGAGGCTGAGTACAAGGCAGTCTTCACAGCTACGGTTGAGTGTGTATGGCTCAGACGCCTTATGGTTGATTTGGGTGTTGGACAGGACACTGCCAACACTATCTACACTGACAGTCAGAGCACATTGGCAGTTGCAAGGAACCCAATTTTTCATGCTCACACAAAGCACAGTGAGGTGCATTACCACTATGTCAGGGAGAGGCTCTCAGCAGGAGAGATCAGCTTGGCTTATGTGCCAACACAAGATTACCTTGCAGATCTTTTCACAAAGGCATTGTCTCGTGAGAAGCTTGAAGCTTTCCGCAAAGCTTTGGGCTTACTCCCCTTTGTGGACTGATCATGTCCTTAGGGCATGGCACTTCCCTTTACTCATGTGCCTTACTCATGTGCCAGCTCCCATTCACCGCATCACTCCAGGGGGGATTTGTTACCATATACATGTGGTAGTGATGTGTGTGAACACACTAGGACTGTCGGGGTGTTTTTTCCCTCTTTAGGAGGTTTTTTCCCCCGTGCATTGTATATACGCCCATCACTCTAGGGCTATCTATCTTTCCATTGCACACTAAGTTATACACTCTCTATTGTGTGCCTTGAGATTCCTTCGTCATCTCCAAGCTATGTGTGTTTCTCTGCAACCCTAATTCCAACAACTGTAACAAACTTGGACACCCCAAGTCAAGATTTTGCCGCGGCACAACAGAGATTCACTTCAAATTAACTAACAAAACCAAAAGAGAATATGCCCCAGCGTAGTTTTGTGCCAAGAGATATTGGCCCCAAAGACTGGCGACCCATTCAGTATTTATTTTTATATTAATCTGGACACAAAGTCTGAGAGCGAGCACCTGCGGGCTCAGTTGTACTTTGCTCACAGATTAATATAAAAATAAATACCGAAAGGGGCACCAGTCTTTGGGGCCAATATCTCTTGGCATGGAACTACGCTGGGGCATATTCTCTTTTGGTTTTGTCAATTAATTTGAAGTGAATCTCTGTTGTGCCATGGCAGAATCTTGACTTGGGGTGTCCAAGTTTGTTACACCCGTACTCATGATGTGCTAATCCACTCAAATTCTCCTCACTGCCTCTTGTTCCCGAGGTGGCAAGAGGAGTCATCTGATACTTGCCTGAATCAATGTGTGTCGCGAGAAAAGGGATTGGATTTCTTGGTAGAAGAGAAATCAACTAAGCTCTGATACCACTGTAACAAACGTGGACACCCCAAGTCTGGAATCTGTCGCAAGCCAGAGAGATTCACTTTAAAAGCTTCACAAATTAAAATCACAAAACAACTGAGTCGACACGGCCCCTGGCGTAATTCCGTGCCCAGAGAGATTGTCCCCAAAGACTAATGCCCCTTTCGGTATTTCTTTTTGTATTAATAATTGAGCGGAGTACAAGTGCCCTGTGCTCTCCATTGCTCACCGGCTCGTCAGCACTGAATCACACAGAGAGAGCCCTACGGTCTTAGTTAAAGGCCCTTGGCCTTGGAAAAGCAGTTTACATGAAAAGCTTTAGTTTCAAAAGCATAGGCTCCCAAAAGCTAGCATCCAAAACAGCCAGCACAATTACGCTTTTCCATACAGTCTGACACGTCACCTCAGCCAGCACAATATATAGAAATTCCGTACGGGCAGCCACATCAGCAGGGCAGTGTGTTTTACAAATTTTCAGCCAGCCTTCGCTTATTCTTTCCTTATTCCTAGGTGTCCCCAGTGCCTTATCGACAGGTACCCATAAGTTGGGAGACCCTATAGCATGCCACGTCATAAGTTTGTGACAATCTCTCGCACATCACCGTGTGGGAGTGCAGAAGACAGAGTATCGGCATTGTATACTGAGTTCAAGCAATATAAAGAAATACCAAAAGGGACACCAATATTTGGGGCCAGTGCTCTCTTGGGGTGGGACTTTGCTACTCCCCATCTCATGTGTCGTGCATCTCTTTCAGCTCACTGTTATTATGAAGTGCTTAAAATTGTTCAGTCTGCTCTTTTCTGTTGGCACGTGGTGCCCATCCTCGTGACAGTGGTTCTCTTCTTCCTGTGAAAAATTCCTACTGCCCAAGATGTAGGTCAATGGGTTAATTGTATGCTCAAGCGGTAAGCAATTTGGGGAGTCTACTTTGGCGTGAAAGGATTTTATGAGGTTTTGTTAGCAGATATGGGTGCTAGGGATGATTTTCTTGAAATGTCTCCTCTCTTCTTCAATACGCAAATGACTCATGTTTTGCCGTGGGCTCTCACCAAGGATTATCATAGCCTTGTTTGTCACAAGTGCCCCATTTGGGTTGAGATGGTTGACTTTCCTCGCACTTGGCGTCACTTTCTTCCCTTGTTGGCTGTCTAGTTGGGCAAAGTCATTTTCCCTCCTAAGTTGGATGCAAACACAAATACGTTTCTGTATTCTGTGGGATACGGACATCCTCGCACCAACAAGCATTTTGGTTGATTCTAGGGACACAATGGTTGGAAAGCGTCCATTCAAACTCAAATAGGGTAAATTTACAAACTCTTGCTTCCGTTGTGGCAAATTTGGTCATATGCAATCTGAATGTCAGAAACCAAATCTGTAACCACCTCCTTCAGTTGTCCCTACCCCTCACTCTCCCTCACCTTCGAAATCTTCTTATGAGGTACAAACCAAAGGTGCTTCAACTTCTTCCACGATAGCTGAGGTGAATAAAGGCAAAGGGAAGCAAGTACAATTGCCTGCACGTCCTATTTCTCCAAATGTTAAAGATAAACAGAAAGCACAGGTTTCAACCTCTCAGGCTTGGATAGTACCAAAGAAAACTGTTAAAGCTCGTATTTACTATTCCGGAATCTTCTCATAACTATTTACCCCCTTTGAAGAATGTTACTTACAAAAACTCCTTTGTAATGACAACACTTCTTTGGCTAAAGCCTGGGACAAGGTTGTTCGCTCCTACAAGGAAGTTGTTACAAGAGAAGTCTCTTCATCGCAAGGTGCCCTTATTTTTAGTCCTCCTGGTCCAGGTTTTGACAGTCTCCTCACGTACCTACAACTAGGAAATACATGCCAATGGCACTAGTTCCTAAGTTTCTTTTTTCCAAGTTCCTCCCCCACTGTATATACCATAAAGGATACATAGTTCTTTAAATTTCATCTCCTATAATGTGTGTGTGTTATGCAATCACGACAAGTGGCGGCTTACCTGGCACTATGTACATTGTACATACATGTCACGCGGACATAGTGGTTCTTCAAGAGCACAACCAACATCAATTTTCCAAGCAAACGTCTTACTTTGCGGGCTATTGGATAGCTTGTGCAGGATCAGTTGGCTATTCTGGAGTGATTATGCTTTTTCGACATGAGCTCTTCCCGACCTTGGTCTTCAATGACCTGCTTGGGCAACGGATGGTCAATGTATTGTTAATGGGGAAGTCTTTGAATTTGGCAGATTGTATGCATACATAGCCTTTGTTGTAGGGCACGGTTGTGGAGTGTTGTCGCCTCGTATTGTTGATGTTCCAATGCATTTCTCTGTGGGGATTTTAATAATGCAAACCTTGTGGATAATACTAATGGGCACTCTCACATGCTTCATATATAATGACAATCATGGAATCACTTTATGTTGACTTGTGATGGATTGGATTTGTGGCCCCTTTTGCATGCGGATGATTCAGGATTCAGTTTTCAACGAACTCAATCTATGTATCGCGCTGGATTGGATCGTTGGTATCTTTTCGCATGCAGGAGTATGACGACTTTGTATGTGATATGCGGATTGATTATGCTATGTGTCTCTCGGATCATTTTCCCACATGCTTGAAACTCCATTTTGGCTCCTTTTCTATCAATTACTCCCTACCTAGGAATAGACTTTTGCATGTCAATAATGCTCATCTCAAGCTTTTTTGCACCATGATTGTTGACATTATCTTGCCTTTGACTTCTCAGATGCATGTTGATATGGATACAGCCTGGTTTTGCTTTGTTATTTGTGTTCAATGTGTTATCCAAGATTATGGCAGGCATTATTTGTCACAATTGAGCGAACAAGTTACACAAGAAAAGGATACTTGTAGTAGATTGATGCACTTGGCTGACAATTCCTCTCTTGCTGAGTTTCAAATGACCGAGTTGCTCTCTGCTCGCACTATATTACGGCATAACAATGAGAGGAAATTGGCCAAATGCCAAACTCGAGCTCGTCGCGACGACAGGCTTTTGCAGATAAAGAATGTGCCTCTAAACAATTCTTCAAGCACTTACATCATTCCAGGCAGTCTCAAGCTATAAGAAGAGTTAAATTATCGTCGGGGGAGTGGACGAGCTCCTTACGAGAGCTGGCTCATGCCTTGCACTCTCATTAGGGAGGCTCCCTCTTCTCCCACGCAAGAAGCTCGTCAAGAACGTCGCTTGTTTCTATCTCATGTTACTCCCGTTCTTTCGATGCAGCAGGCTCAAGACTTGGAAGTTGTTTTCACTGAGACGGAAGTGTATGCCATCTTGCTTGATTTTGCTTGTCTTTTTGGGATTATCTAAAGATGCCACTGTTGATCATGATGAATACGGTCTAGGAACAACAGGAATTGCCCTCCTCTTGGAAAGAAGGCTTGCTTAAGCTGATACCCAAGCATGCATTATGTGAAGAGTTTTCTCATTGGTGGCCTATTACGCTCATGCCTGTAGTATATAAATCGATGGCCAAAATGCTTGCTAACCGACTCAAGTGCTTTTTGCATGAATGTTTACATCAATCTCAATACAGTTTTATTCCGCGACGTTAAATTACTGATAACCTCGCCAATGTCGTCATTAAAATGGAATATGCGAAATACACTCGACAGGATGTCTTGGTTATGCAAGTTGACATTGAAAAGGCATTTGATATTGTTCTTGGAGATTATATTTTGGATACTATGCAGCCGCTATCACATGTCGTGTTTTATATGCACACAACACTTCAGCAAGTTTGTTGGATGGATCTCTTACAGAACCTTGTCCTTTGGGACGTTCAGTAAGGTAGGGATGTCCTCTCAGTGCTTTGCTTTACGCAAATGCTACACACCCCTTGCTTAAGTATTTGGATTTCTTGACCTCCAATGGCACATTGCATGGCAAAACATTACCATCTAGAAATCACTTTATCGATCAGGCCTATGCGAACAATTCTTTATTTATGCCTCGCAAGCGCTATGAGGATGTACAACACATTATGCATAATCTTCACTTGCTTGGATTGGCGGTAGGCCTCAAAGTTAATTTTCGTAAATATAAGCTATTACCTTTGAAAGATGTGATTGGAATCAGATATTGTAGCTAGGGGAGATTGTTCCTCCACACACCATAGTTCGCTATTTAGGTTATCCATTGGCTTGGGATGCATCGACCGCGTGGAAACTGGACTGGCATTTGCTCTCCAAGTTAAATTATTGAAAATTGCCCATTTGGCCATTACATGTATGTCTTCAATGCATTCTCGTGGCGTACGTGGAGTTTTATTTACCTCTACTATCCCGGTCTCAGTTGCGCTTGCAGTCCCTTATGTCTAGTATTTTGGAGCATTTCTGGCGGACCTCGTCTCTAGCACGAAGGTCTTCAACTTTTATGTATGGACAACTTGCGTTCTCCCAAACGGCTTGGAGAGCTGAATATTTTGGACTTGCGGTGTCATGTTTTGGCCCGGAAAGCTATGCTATTGCCAGTCTTGGTGGAACACCAGCAACCTTGGACACTCATGGTATCACATTTGTGTGCGCATATTGTCACGCCATCTTTTGGTCATTGGTAGCCCACATATTGGGATGTCATTTTTGGGAAGCTTAAAGGATGCATTCCAGGATGTCCCTTTACTTCTTCTCTCATTGTTGACTCGAAGGTTGTCACTTCGCATTTGGCATGGCATGGTAGACAATCCCCTCTTAGTAAGCGTACTTTCTTTCCCAAGAGGGAATCTGCCAGGTGCATCAGGTGGTAGATGACACGAGTCATGTTTTTTCATCTGCTGATGCGATGTCCCGTTTTCGGTTGGGTCTCCACTATTCTCCTCTTTGACGGGAGATTCAAAGGATGCTTGTTGTTCACTCACCCATTCCTCCTTTGGATGAGGACTCCCCCCTTTCTGATTGGAATCTTGCTTTCACCAAGCTGGAATGCATTTCAGTTGGCAATGTTTATGCCCTCCTGCAATCTGATGTGTGGATTGTGCATCATAGTAATCAATTGTGGTCACTCTCCAAGTCATCCTTGTGGTGGAAACGAACAATGTCTAGCATTTGCAGAGTCGTCTACCTCTAAAGGAACGTATTTTCTTGTGGCAATGCTTAGTGGGAGCTCTACCTGTTGGCAGCTTATTGCATGCATGGCATATTGCACCTTCTTGTTGCCTGAGATGTCATGAAGCTAAGGAGACTATGCCACAGTTATTGTGGGGTTGTTGCTTGTCCAGATCCTTCATTCGGCAAGTGTCGGCTGCGTTTTCCTTCCACCATTTTCCACAGATGGTTTTGGCTTTTTGGGGTGCTTCAGTCTCGGCAATCTCAGTTTGCGGTGTTTTTATAATTGGGTCAAATTTTGGGTTCTGTGGGCCATTTGTGGGCCATTTGGCACCATAGATGTTTCAAGGCACTGATGTTGATCCTTTTCCCTTTTTCAAATTCTCGCTTAGTCAAGCACTACATTTTGCACATGATGCTGGGGACATCACTCTCGATGCCTACACGATTTACATTGACTGTTTCTAGCCTTCGAAGCCTCATGGTGCTCCACTTTTTGTCTCTCTTATTTTTTGAGGGTTTTCCTCGCTCTGAGGTTTCCCACCTGTAAATTCCATCAACAAGATTTACATGCGAGAGAGAGAGAGAGAGAGAGAGAGAGAGAGAGAGAGCTGTGTGATTGACGTTAATTTTTGAGTTGATGCACCAGGACTCGCAGGGCTGGGACTTAAACGACTGCTCCCAATTTAATGATGACAGCCAGCTGGAGCAGTTAGGTTCTCCTTCCCTAGCCAATGCCGTTCTTGTGCATACACCCATGTCGTATGACCAAACGCCAGCTACCGTTCATGCCGGGATACACCCTCCAGTAACTTCCATTGGCACGTTGCCTCGCCCTATCCTCGCTACTTCAAATAGGCCACACCCTCCAAGCGCTTCAGCCTGCAACTTCCATATTGTGGAGGGTTGAATTTTGTGTTTCGGCCATCAATGCTGACATTTCCATTGCCCATGCACCCTCCTCGTCCAAATCACTTGTCGTACAACATCACTCCAGCTAGGATGTCACGGCCAAGAAGCACACCTCTTATACCTCACATGCATGGACTGAGGAAAAGTGTGCCAATTCCTTTACAAGTTAATGGCAGTAATATAATTTCCTTTACGCGGACCAATGGTTTGCACCGTCTCCTCAACTACATACTCCATCAATTCAACCACATAGGAGAATTGATATCGAGAGGGACACCGACACCAATGATCGTCTCAATGACACATCTGAAGGCCTATTAGCTGAGGATATTCAGGTGGATGAACCTGGGCTTGTGGAGGAGAATGAGCGAAACAGTATTACTTGAGACAATTGGGCTGCAAAAGGGACTGATGTATTGGATGCAGCTAAGTTGGAGATGGAAGACATCATCGAGCATGGAGGGTTGGCCATGAAGATGAGAACCAAAAAACCCCACTAGGAAGACAATCGGACATCAAGTCAAATGTGCATTGCACTAGCAAGAGATGCATGAACAGATGGAATGGGTTTTCAGGGAGTGAAAAGCAATATACGACTACGAACGCCACATTCCATCGGATCATAGTTCCTATTGGCAGTTATCTATCAAAGAACGTAAAGCAAAGAAGCTGCAACTAGCTTCTCTAGCGAAATGTGTGCGGCAATTAAAGTGAGATATGGAGACTCCAAGGCAATCAATCCTGCGGATGGGTTGTTCTATACATCCTCTGATTGCAACCAAGGCATATGGTATGAATTCTCCTATTGTTTACTTCTCCTATAGTTAGTGAATGGTTGAAGCTGATAGTCACTTCATTTAAGGCTTTTTGTTGCCACGCAGATGCGGCCTCGGTGGATGCAACAACAATAGAAGAGCTAGGGGAGAATCCGTGGGAAAGTCCACCTCCAGTTCCCGGAGCCAACACAGAGAAGGAAAGAACTAGCGGTCACAAGAGGAAACAACCAGCACAATTCGCGGATTGGCAAGGACCTTGAGGAGGTGAATCCGCAACTTGTGGATTGGTTTGAGCAATCGGACAACAAGAGGATTGCTTGGAAGAAAGAGGTCGTCGAGAACAATTGCCAACAGTTTGTTGTGAACCTTGAGCTTCAACGTAGCCTCCTTGAGCTCGAACGTAGACGGAGTGAATAGAGGCGAGAGAGCGAGCAGGGATTGAACGTGGGCCTATTTGAGATCACATCCTCCATAAAAAGCCAAGCAAATGTGCTTAAGGATGACCGCCAAAAGTGAAAAAATGGCAGACAATGGAGGCTGATTTTTTTTTGCGAATGGTTCTGTAGATTTCTTTCTAGAAATGGTTTTAATCTTGATATTCATGAAACGGTGCTGCTCATTATTTTGTTGCCATAAAGTACAGTTCTAGAATTTTGCAGATCCATTTTGTACTTTACATCTGGTTTCAGAAAAGTTGTTGATTTCGTGGAAGTGTAATGGTGTGTTGGCTGTTCATTTTCATGAGCTATGTACAAGCTAGCTGGCTGTTTTTTGTGTGCTCTGTTCACTGGTCCCCATATGATTACTTGTTCTCCAAAAACTATTGAAGCCAGCTATTTATGCTTGCTGGTCATTTGTAGCTTCGTAATCAATAACTAGTATTTATGCTTATTGGTTGTACAGGCACTAGTGACCACTAGTATATTACACTGACTAATATTTATGCTTGCTGGTTGTACACGCATTGATTACCACTCCCTAAACGCCACCTCTTGCTTCATTATATGCCATAAATTTAGTAATGGCTGTGAAGAATGTACGTTATGGTAATATATGGGGTGTTCAGGATCACTTCTGCTGTTGATGCGCAAGTTGGTGTGCTAATTGTAATATTGTACATTGTTATGTGTGCTCAGCCGGAACTCCAATTCAGCGTTAAAGAGTTTCAACGTATGCATACAAATTCAATGCTCCAAGCGACAATAAGATAACAATAACTGTAAACAGCAATGCATGATAAATCATCCTAGCATAAGTCTAAAGCTTTACATCAGCATGAAAGTGCAGACTTGTCATTGACAGATGAAGGTATATATAATTGAGCTCTCAATTAATACTTACACAGCTCTGTTTATACAAACAAAAGCATCAAGAAACTGGCATAGAAGGAATACATTGAAACAATCAATACAAGCTTGCCATAATAGAAGCTTGCAAGCTTACAAAAATCAATGGACACCTTGTCAATTACCATAGTACACATTTATTGATATGTTTTAGCCATTACAAAAGTTGAGGTGCAACTTGCTTCTCAAGCGTTTCCCTCTTCCAAGAACTTCCCAAGAGAGTTTCTCTTGGCCAACGGATTTGCACGAGCCGCATTTCTAGGGGGGTAAGCTTCCTCTCCAGCCACAGATCTATCTCGTTGTCTTGCAAGGAGTCTACATTCACAGCTATGTTGTGCAAAATACAACAGGTAACTACACATTTTGCCACATATTTTGACTCGGGGTGGGTTATTTTCCCATTCAAGTACTGCCAGCGTTGCTTGAGGCGTGCATTTCCTTTACTATTCTTGTGGAAGACGGCTTGAAATTGATGTCCTTCTTTCGATTGGTGTCTAGGTTAGGGTATGGCACCATAGTACATACACCAATCAAAAAATTGATAGCCTCCATTCCCTACGATACACTCGCGAAAGGAGTAGTTCCCATCTACAAAATGTGGGCCTAAGAGATATCTCCCACACGGCCATAGAATAAAGAGTTTTGCATCACTCGCTTGTCATTGGTTGATCCAGGCCACCTTGCAAAAACATCTAGGAAGCGTAGATCCATGTTGACCACGTATTGAACGCACATGGAGTAATTCTTGTTCCGATCAAACCAATCATTGGCATCACCATCAACCGGTCTGGCCATGTTGACATGAGTCACATCTACTGTTCCGTAGCAGTTTGGCAAGCCTCTCTGTGATTTGAAACCCTCCTTCACATGGGCCATTTCAAAAGCGCCTCTCGGCCAATGAATGAAGAGGTTCTTGTGCATGAGCAAGCCATTGGCGAACTTGTAGACAATCTTGGAGATGGTTGACTTGCCAACCCCAAGTACTGGCCTATCTCAATCAATCTCGTGCCACTTGCTAAGCGGAATATGGCAATTGCTACCATCTTCTCCATTGAGATCATCCTCCCGCTTATTGTCCTCAATGGATCGGGGATATTATGCTGGTGAAGGTGCTCATGGAGGAACGAGCCAGAAGGGAAACCGGCAATTGAACCATCTCTTTGAAGTGTTGATCATCTCCTCATGTGGCCATAACGTAGAAGTTCCACCAGTCGATTGTGTGAGGCTAAACGTAGAAGTGAGTCAAGCGGCCAACGGATCGCTCTTTGATCACCTTTTGCGCAATTCCATGTAGTCTATCGTTGATCATTGCCAACAACAGAATATTGTGACGGCCACATGCAGATGATTGGTGGGATTTTCTATTACCATGAAGGACTACAATTGGCTCTACTTCCTCACAATCCACCTCCATGTCGGAATCGGTAGCATGCATTTGCTTCACATGGACACTAACAGGGCCAATAATTGATAGAGTGCCTCCATCTGTCACAAGACAGGCACCACGTGCCAATAAAAAGAACAGACTAAACAAACTTTTAGCACTTCAATAACAACTGAACTGAAAGAGAGAGAGAGAGAGAGAGAGAGAGACGACACGCGACACGGAGTGGCGAAATTCCACCACAAAGAGTATTGACCCCAAACCTTGGCGCCCGTTTCGGTATTTCTTTATATTGCATCATCAAAGTACAAGCCGGTAATCCAGACTCTCCACCTTCTCTAGGAAGCATGCTAGAGAATGAGCCCATGGCCTCATATTTAAAGGCCCTAGGCCCAAAAGCAGTTTACATGAAAAGCCTTTAAACTCAAAAGCTTCTGGTCCAAAAGCAATGCCAAAAAGCTGCCAGCGGGTAAATCACAAAATTTCGTACAACTGCCACGTCAGCAGTCAGCACAAAATGCAAAAATCCATACAGTCTATCACGTCATCATGTCAACGCAATTTCCGGATTTTCCGTACAAATGCCATATCATCAGCTGCTACGCAAGTCTTTCTTTGTGTGTATGGATCTTTCTTTATTTTAATCCTTTATGTCACTTGGGCCCCCTCAAACAGGGTCCCATAAGATGGTAGGACTTCTTCTTCTGTTGCTTGTTCTTGCCCCTCGGCCGTGATTTGAAGGTTGGCTCTACTCTTTACTGACTTGACACGTCAGCAGTTTGTGACATCTCCCCTTCGTGAAAGAGAGTAATCGTCCGCGATTACAACATATCTGCAAAACAACTCAAGTTAGCTTTAAAAGAATCTCGAGGGTCATTTCGAGGGACAATCAGTTTGCTATTTTTTTGTTAAGGAGTTGGCTTCTCCTTTCGTCCAGTTCAAAACTCTTGATATGCTGGCGTAGAAAATTAGCCATCACACCCAGACCGCACTAATCTTCCACGGGTGTCTTGATGCTCTAAAATTACATACCCAGGCAATCTCATCCAGCTAGGAATATTCAGTAGTTGGCACATCACAATGCAACACAAATGCTCACATATGCAGTTAAAAGACACAACAAACAGCACCGCTAAGCACTCCTCCGAGAAAAACGGTCTGCGGTATGAAGCTACTCAACGACTACCTCGCCACTTCCCCCGCAAATAACCTAAAAAGGTCCAGGCCATGAGCTCAAAGGACTATACAACCAAACGCTCCGCAGACCGTAGTCTACGTCGCTTGGAGGTTCAAGCATACAACCAAATGCTCCCCAAACATCGGCTTGCGTCGTTCGGAGGTTTTCTAGTATACAACAGAACGCTCCCCAGACATCGACCTACGTCGTTCTGAGGTTTTCAAACATACAACGAAACGCTCCCCAGGCATCGTCTTGCGTCGTTCTGAGGTTCAAACAATACCAAAACAGTATTTCTCACTTCTTCACCCAAGTAAAATCACCAATCATTGAAACCAATATTAAAACCAGAGTAAAACAATTCAAATCAGCACCAAAACAGATACCATCCATTTCAAACAAATTCCAAACAGGATCACCAAACAACAAGTTCAAATAGAACTTAAACTAAAAAAGCAATCTCAACATCAATCGAGCTCGAAAAGTCGACTGACTTTCCAACCTGAAACCTGCACAAAAAATTAGGGTTAGGTTCCTTCCATAAGGTCGTAGCTGACTGCATCACGATCCATAAGCCCTTGGACAGATAGTGTTCCTGTGGCGGTGATGGTAGTCCCAAGATATAGCAATCACATCGGACCTCCAAGGTTTTTAGCTCAAAAAGAGACACCTATTGAGAGATGTCTTCAAGTTATAGATCTTCTAGGGTTTCCATGGCAAGCATTTCAGGAGACCCCACTCTACCAGAAGTTGCACTATAAAGGAAGATGTCAGAAACAATATAACTTCGGTAAATTTTCTTGAAAGCTTTCCAAGTCCTTGGAGTGTGTGGCTTGGTAGCTATAGACTTCCAACATGGCATGGCACTACCTCTAAGGAAAAACAACGACTCGAAACAAATCCTCGATCCTTCTCTTGCAAGTGATCTTTATGGCTTATGCACTGTAAGACATGACGGTGAAGACGGGAGCGCGCCCGATGCGCAATGAAGTAAGAGTGGAGGGGCTAATAAGCCTGGGGTCGGAACACGAAGCTAAAATTTTCAATGAGCTTTGGAAGTGCGATCTTGCTATGTCTGCTCTTTGATAGGACCGGTATGCTTTTAGAAAAGCACACACCTGATGCTCTAATACCATTGTCACAAGACGGGCACCACGTATCAATAAAAAGAACAGACTTTTAGCACTTCAATATAAACTCAACTGAGAGAGAGAGAGAGAGAGACGACACATGACACAGAGTGGCGGAATTCCACCCCAGAGAGTATTGGCTCCACACCTTGGCGCCCCTTTCGGTATTTCTTTATATTACATCATCAAAGTACAAGCCGGTACTCCAGACTCTGTACCTTCTCCAAGAAGCATGCCAGAGAATGAGCCCATGGCCTCATATTTAAAGGCCCTAGGCCCAAAAGCACTTTACATGAAAAGCCTTCAAACTCAAAAACTTCTGGTCCAAAAGCAATGTCAAAAAGCTGTCAGCGTAAATCACGGAATTCCGTACAACTGCCACGTTAGTAGTCAGCAAAAAATGGAAAATCCGTACAGTCTCCACGTCATCATGTAAACGCAATTATTAGATTTTCCATACAATTGCCACATCATCAGCTGCTACACAAGTCTTTCTCTGTGTGTGTGGGTCTTGCTTTATTTTAATCCTTTATGTCACTTGGGCCCCAGCGGACGAGGTCCCATAAGTTGGTAGGACTTCTTCTTCTGTTGCTTGTTCTTGCTCCTCGGCCGTGATCTGAAAGTTGGCTCTGCTCTTTACTGACTTGACACGTCAGCAGTTTGTGACATCATCAAGCCATCGGGCAACGTCATGGAAATTTCTTTTTTGTGAGATGACGGAGTCGTGAAATGTTTGTTCGAGAAGTAGTTCACACCAATGTGTAGCTTGGAAGAAGAGCACCAAATGCTGGTGTATGGGCTTCACAGCATGAGATCATGGAGCGCTCTATGTGGAGAATCAGATATTAAAAGCAACAATACAATTTACTATAAGTAACAGTGCAAGAACTGGCTGATAGTTGTGTGCATACTCCAGCTTGAAGTGGGGAACTACAGGCTTAATCAGACTTTTGGTGAAAGCGTGCTAGAGAGAGAAGAGAGAAGGCTACCCGCCAAAAAGTGTTTCTCTTTTAAATTCAAATGGCTCCACGTGAACCAAAGCTGCCTGGTTGTGGATTGGCAACATATTGCCAACTCGATGTCCATGTGAACAAGCTCCATGCAACAATAACATAAGAGTGGATGTCACCAGGATTGATGCGCGATAACAGCAACAGCAACATGGCAGGAGAGAGAGAGAGAAGAGAGAGATGCTTTGGTTTTTTGTATATAGCATCGACAAAAGAGAAAATATTGCCAGGATTGGCACACGACACAAGACAAGCAAGGTTCAATGACAAGATAGGTCAGAGAGAGAGAGAGAGAGAGAGATGCTTCTTTTTGTTTGTGCTAATTTCTCGTGCACCGCTGCCTGTAGCTACCACAAAGGGGGACATGCCATCCATGAGGGGCGACATCGCAAAACCAAGGTCCAACGACAAACGAGCACTTGCGAGGTTATGCTTAAGGAGAAAAAAAGGAAGGGGTGAGGGAACTCGAAAAACAGCAACATTCCTCTACATCCATTTATGCCAGAGTATAATTCTCCTCTCTCTCTCTCTCTCTCTCTCTCTCTCTCTCTCTCTCTCTCTCTCTCTCTCTCTCTCTCTCTCTCTCTCTCTCTCTCTCTCTCTCTCTCACACACACACACACACACACACACACACACACACACACACACACAAACACACATAGTCTATCGCTGGGCCTTGGTTCTATAATGTCATCCCTCGTGGATGTCATGTTCCCCTCTGTTGTAGCTGCAAAGAGCAGTGCCAAAGAAATTAGCACAAATGAAAAAAAGCATCTCTCTCTCTCTCTGACCTGTCTTGTTGCTTGCCCTTGCTTGTCTTGTGACGTGTGTCAATCCCGACATGATTTGCTCTTTTGCTGCTGCAAATAAAAAATTAAAGCATCTCTCTCTCTTTCTCTCCTGCCATGTCGCTGATTGTTGCTGTTGATCTTTTGTCGTGGACATCCATTTTTCGTTGTTTTTGCATAGCACAACAAAAAAAGCTCTCTCTCTCTCTCTCTCTCTCTCTCTCTCTCTCTCTCTCTCTCTCTCTCTCTCTCTCTCTCTCTCTCTCTCTCTCTCTCTCTCTCTCTCTCTCTCTCTCTCTCTCTCTCTCTCTCTCTCTCTCCGGGTGAGACCACAGAATTGAAGGCAAGCAACACCAAGAGCTCTCATAAGATGACCACCCCAAAAAGTGATCACTGCTAGAGACTATAAGGGTACCTGGCTAGCTTCAGTGACTAGTGACTAGCCAAACCAGTACAAGCAAGCAGCTACTACAGCGACAAGAGAATCAGCATGCGAAATATAAATATAATAACTCCGCATGTAGTCTCACGAACAAGATCTCTACAGCCTTCGCATCATTTGCATATAATATAGATATTGCACGCCTAATGACCCAATGTTTTGTGGGCTCTCTCGGATGTGGCACCCTTGAGAGTCGTCATGTGGTGATAGTGTTCACCTGCTGGGCCGGTGCAGCAGGACTTTTCGGCACTTAGTTTTTTCGCAAGGCTCTTCATTTGCACAAAGGGCAATATGTTCAATCGCCAAAATTGATTAAACATATATGTTTGTTCACGGGCAAGTATTCATCTCACGCGTCCACGAAGAGAGGCACGAGTCAAACCACTGGACTACAGACCATGATCGTCAAAGGCCTGCAAACGTTGATGGTGCCTAAACTTTTTTTTTACAATCTCCTTGATATGTCACATCTTTCGTCTTGCTCCATCCTGCTAATCGGCACAATTCCTAAGCCACAAACCATAGTAGACATCTTGAAAATGTGGCATCTTACATCTGGGATTTCACTTTGGCCATGGAATAACATCCCATGGAACCATGGAACTAAGCAATCGTGTCTCCACACCCCAAGTATTTTGACTACCATTGGCTTCCTTCACCATATGCTTGAATCTCGGGGGGTGCGTAATCATGTTAATGTATAACGTGAGTTCGATAGGAGGGGTTTTTTTTTATAAAAAAAATTAGACAAGTTAACAGAGATAGAAAAAAAATCGTAAAATAAGGGGTGATTTTATCCATTCAGGCATGTTAAAAGATGGATTTTTTTAATACCCCGTAAACACACGTTATATAGGGGGGTACTGAATGGTGAAACCCCCAAGGCTTGAATCTACACATATATGGAAAAAATGAACTACTACTCATTACGAATGTGTTGTGAGCAATGAAATGCCTATTTGTGTGTACCAAAGGTCGCATTTCATCTGGGATCAACAATAACTCTATGTAATTGAGGTAACCTTCTCGCACAACTACTTGTATTGCCATTTGCTTGGCTACATGTATTTGAAACTATCTAGGGTTGACATTGGGAACCTTTGTTCATACACGTTAAATTACGTGTTATTTTGGTTTGCAAATCGCCGCACCCCCTTTGCCACTGGATGGTCGTCGGTTCCTTGATGTATGAATACTCTGGTTTTATTGCCTTTTGTAAGAACGTAGTAAGATGCACATAGGCGTTCTCTCATGAGGATATGGTGCTTTCCACAATGAAAGCTATCCTTTACCCCTAGTCATTCCCACAGATTTGACTTTAGAAAGTTGTCTCTCCATCATGTTGTATTGTTTGGTCTTTCATGTAAAACCCTCACATGGCATGAGGAATTATTGCCAACTTCAATGGACTTTTTTGGCACGTCCTTTATGTCCACACTAGTGGTTATTTTATCTTCAAGATTGGAGAAATCTTCATTTGAAGATAAGAAGTCTCCACTTCTGTAGCATTTTTTGAGATCTCTATAACCTTAGTTTTACTCATGGATGCCACATGCTACACAAATTTGGTTGGTGAACTCTCTGACTAATTGG
Organism: Adiantum capillus-veneris; assembly: GCF_014529385.1. NCBI lineage: Eukaryota > Viridiplantae > Streptophyta > Polypodiopsida > Polypodiales > Pteridaceae > Adiantum > Adiantum capillus-veneris. The sequence continues at coordinate 42,323,480 of NC_140931.1, forward strand.
AAGTCAAGTGAAAGTGAATAAAGTTAAATTGATCCCCCATTGTAAGTGTGCCATCTAGTAGTAATTGAATATCCCCTTTGAAACCTGAGACAAGTGGAAGCAAAAATCTATTGTATGTTTCTCCGTAGGAGAGTGGGTTTTATAATATTATACCTTGAAGGAGAAACATAAAAAGAAATAGTCACCAAGGCTACAAACAAAACCTGAATGTACAACTGCCTCGATTGAGGAGATGTAATACTTGTGGAGGGGATCGTCCCACTCCATGGTGTAACACTCAACCAAAACCACAACAAATTCTAGGGCAACAACCACCTCTTTTGAATGATGGTAGAGTAGTAGTCAACTACACTCAGCCAACGTATGTGCCACAACCTACAAGAAATCAGTACTCCATGGATGAAAATATGCTCATGTTCATAGCCATTCAAGAATATGGTTCGAAGAACATTCTCACCAGGCCAAAACAACCATTGGCTGGATCACCAACTATGAAACAAGAAGGTCCATGCTATGAGTGTGAAGGTGACTATTGGGCACAAAGTTGTCCAAACAACGGTCCACAATTGGATTCTGTGAACGTTGTGGAAGAGACCATCTACACCAACATTGTGCTAAAAATCCAGACTACAAAGAGGTGTGATGCCTTCTTCAAGCGGATCCGAGGTAGAACCCAGAATTCCTTTAAAGGTGATGACTCAAGATCAAGCTCAAGAAGCTGCCAAAAATGTAGTTGTTGAGGAACCACATTGCCACCTCAAACAGAAATCAAAAACATATCGGTGAGAACAGGAAGAGAAATGTGGAGAGCCAAAAAAGACAAAATGAAAGAAAAAATGTTACAGGAGAAAGTTTCTTTGAAAACTAAATTGAATCAAACAAGAGAACAGCTTAGACAAGAGCAAGAAACGAACAAAAACGCAAAGGGACCTAAAGAGTCAAAGACTAACTCGGGAGGTTCTCAGTCTTGGTCGACAAAGTTTTTGAACCCTTAGATGCAATTTTGAAGGCCTATGAAGCTAGGCTAAAACCTAATCAAACCCAAGAGTATCGATCGATGGCTGACATATCCTCATCCAAGGCATGAAAAAGAGAGGTTGCAAATGTACAAAGAGCTCATCCACGCAACCCAAGCTATTATGGGACCACATGTTTCAGATGCTCCAAAAATAGAGGTGCTAATCCACGAAAAGTTCCAAGAATTGGAAAAGTCATGGTATTGTAAACAAATACCAAGAAGAGCCAAGAGTTGAGGCACCTTTAGCTACAAGGGAAGTAGCCAATACCATAGATGGGGTGGTCTCACAAGCAGTGATGCCTATTCCGGAGGTAGAAGAACTATGGGAATCAATCAAAAACCGAAAAGATGGTAGTGCTCCCTTACAGTCAGCACCTATCCCTAAAATAAACATGGATCATGAATTATTTCCAAGGGATATAAGATCTCTATATGGGGATGTCGGGTCTATATAGCATTTGAAGAGAGCAAACCACGCTCTCTACAGACTTTGCCAGGTTTCAAAGGAGAACTTCAAACAAAATTGAGGTTAAAATGGTACCTTCTCAGTGAAAAGCCACACCAAAAATGATGGATACCAAGAGCTTGCATGAATTGATGTCTTCTCCTATACAATGTACACTTTATCTCTCAGAGCTACTAAAAAGTAGACTGCATCTATGGGGCCAAATGGGGAAAAATTTGAAAAACATGGGGTTGAAAATCCCTTCACATGACCAACTTGCAGACAAAAACATGGATGACAACTTGCCTAAGAAACCATTTACAAAGCCAGTACTAGTAAATAAGGTGGGTGACTACTGTGAAGGAGAAAAAGGAAACACACCACCTTACTACTTGAGTACAAAGGAGTAAATATGGTTGCTATACTAGATAGTGGGGCAAGAATTGCCATTGCAACCAAAGAAATATGGAAAAAATGGGAAAAGCCTACTCTTACAAAAACTCGACTGACACTACAAGAGGCTATTCATATTAGCGACGCTCACACAGCGACGCTCAAAAAAAAAATTCCCGGCGTCACTATGAGCGTCGCAAATTTACAAAGAAATTTGCGACGCTTATAGCAACGCCGACTGGGCTAAAAAAATAACAGAGCGCGCCCAAAAACTCAGATCTCATATCTGAGTTTTTCGGCGCCCTCAAGCAAGGAGCAGGTAACGCTCTCCCTCTCTCTCTCTCTCTCTCTCTCTCTCTCTCTTTTTCTTCTCCACACACACACACACACACACACACACACACACACGAGGAGCGGAAGGAGAGCCAGGTATGCTCCTTCCCTCTCCTCACTCTCATGTTCCCTTCCCCTCTTTCTCTCTCCCTCTCTCTCTCTCTCACACACACACATAGTGTTTTTGAGAGAGAGAGAGAGAGTACAAACATAAACAAAAACGCACACACACATACATAAACAAAGAATGCACACACACATTGAGAGAGGAAAAGAGAGAGAGAGAGAGCATGCATAAACAAAAAACGCACGCATTGAGAGAGGAAAAGAAAGAGAGAACATGCATAAACAAAAAACGCACACATTGAGAGAGGAAAAGAGAGAGAAAACATGCATACGATCCAAAAAAACGCACACACATTGAAAGAGAAAGAGAGAGAAACTAATTTAACGTCGTAGGAAACTAATTAAAATTAAAAGACCTAAAGATCTAGCCGACGAGGAGTTGAACTCAAGACCTATTATTCAAGAGGGAAATGGCATAACCAATCTATCATACTTGGCATGGGTGATAGAAAGGTTATACCATTTATCTCTTTTTATTGGCACACACATCCACACACGCGCACACACACAAGAAGAAGAGAGTTATAACGTCGTAGGAAACTATCCTAAAAGACGTTAAAGATTAGGTTAGATGTAGACTTACGTTAAATTAGATTTAGGTTTATTTAAGTTAAATTAGATTAGATTTAGGTTTATTTTTAATTAGATTTACGTTTATTTACGCTAGATTTAGATTTACGTTATATTAGATTAGATTTAGGTCTCCATAGACTGCGATGCCTACATGAAGCGGGTGAAGATAGCCCTCAATGGAATATAGGGTATTGTTGCCTTCACTCATGGTGGGCTCCATCGATCCAAAAGTACTGGTGAAATGTCTTCAGAAGATAGGGAAGAAGGTGGATCTTCAGGGCGGCAAGAGTCACTACATCCCCGACACAATGACCATCTAGACAACATCTAGTCATTCAACAGCAACTTCAAAGTTAGTAACAAGAGCAAGAACGGTCTAAAGGGCCAATTGCTGTCGTCAGATGTGGATGGAGATGAGGCAGCTTCACCGCCGGAAGTTAACTCTCACATCTTTAGTGATGAGAATGCCAACTCTTGCCGAGTTATGTGAAAAATTATGTGTTAAATCAGTTTTAAGGTTCTTATAATCCCTGTTAGTTTAGTTCTTTGTTTTTAATATAACATAATTTACGTTAGATTTAGATTTATGTTATATTAGATTATACTTAGGTTTATTTAGGTTTACCCACACACACACACACACACACACAAGAAGAAGAGAGTTTTAACGTCGTAGGAAACTATCCCAAAAGACGTTAAAGATTAGGTTAGATGTAGACTTACGTTAAATTAGATTTAGGTTTATTTTTAGTTAGATTTACGTTTATTTAGATTTACGCTTATTTACGTTAGATCGAGTCCACGCAAGAATTACTTACGGTTTAGGGTTTAGAGTTAGATGAACAGTGAAAAGATCTACTGTGAAAAGATGTTAAGATGCTGTGAAGTGCTATAGCTAGAGAAGAGGCAAAGGGGTTTTGTCCACTACATGCAGTATCATGTAGACGTGGGTCTGTAGATTTCTTGTACCCACAAATATAGGTATTGACCAATAAAGACGAGATTATAACCCAGTGGTTCTCATCTCCGTGCACCTCTAGACCGAGGTGTGCGGGGATTGGACATGACTAGAGAATGTGAGGTAAAGAGAGAGAGAGAGAGAGAGAGAGAGAGAGAGAGAGAGAGAGAGAGATAAAACGAAGAATGCCAATAGAATATTAAATTTTTTGTCCAGGTTATAAGATTTTTATCCTCATTATGAGTAGTGACGAGGATGTGGGACCGTCCAACCGAAACACCTATCTCTCAACGAGGGTCTTATGTCCTTGTAATCAATGCAAGCATGCTGTGCGACGGACAAGACGTGTTTCTTTGCAGCACGTTCGCGAATTTGGCGAGTTCGATCCATCTATTATAGATCGAATTGTTGCCAATTATAACTCGTCGGACTCTGACGCTGGCCAACAAGCAGCAATCTTGCAACCCAATAGACGTGTTCGCAGGCGCTTTGGTCAAGCAGCATATGTGAGGCCACAAGATGTAGCCTCTGACAGCTCGAGGGATGATCATGCAGAGCACATTCCCAACGAGGCAATGTTTGAGCCCGAGATTGATGAAATGATCGAGACGATCATGGATTCAGAAAGGCTTATCTATGATGATATGAAAAGTGAAGCCGATACGCCATTGTATAATGGAGCACGTATGTCTAGATTGAAAGCACTCCTGGTTCTTCTCAACATGCAGGCAAAGTTTGGATGGAGTGACACTAGCGTCACAGCGCTTTTCAGGTGATCTATTACAATTAGTTTACTTTAATAAAACTCTAAATGTATAATGATCTGATAGATTTTTACACGACTGTATCGTATTTTTATGTTGTGTAGATTGCTTAAAGAGCACATACTACCAGCTGACAATGTGATGCCAGATTCCCGAGATGAAGCAAGAAAGATTTTGCCAAACTTGGGGATGGATTACAATTCTATCCACGCTTGTCCTAATGACTGCATTCTTTTCAGAGGGGAATACATAGACATGGAGAAGTGTCCGAAATGTGATTCCGAAAGATATCGAGTAGATCTCCACGGGACAAAAATTCCACAAAATGTTTTGCGACATTTTCCTCTGCTTCCTCGCATCAAGCATTTCTTCGAATGTAAGTCCATGGCCGCCCTAGCATCATGGCATGAGGAGAATAAATGTTCGAATGGTGTGCTACGAATTCCTGCAGATTGCGCAGCCTGGAAACATATAGATGGAACACGGTCGGATTTTGCCAGGGAAGCTCAAAATTTGCGCTTAGGCCTGGCTATGGATGGCGTAAATCCATTTGGTCAAAGATCAACATCTTACAGTGTATGGCCCGTTGTCATCTGTTGCACAACCAATTGAAAAGCGCACAACAATGCGGTGACGAAGTGACTGAGGAAGAGTGGGAGTACTCTCGGGGTTGCGCGACCAAGGTAAGTTTGCAATGTACGACATGCTAGTGACTTTATTTCTAAACGTTTGAACGGCCACTCATAATCTTTGTTCGTTGTAGTATAAGTCATACACAGCAGCATGGTGTAAAGGTCGACATTTTAGGGTGGAACGAATCGACAAAAAGCGTTTTACTCAAGATTGTGGAATCATGGCAAAATTTGAACAGTCTAGTCGACAACGTTCCTCTGATGCAGATCCTGTGGTGGCGGAACTCGCTTACTTCGGCACGCTGCAAGAGATTTTGAGGATCGATTACAAAGGATTTTTTGTCGACTTGTTCGACGTGCAATGGTTCAAGATAATCATGGAGGGTCACAACGCTACTGTGCGTAGAGGAGAGTCTGGTTTTCTTGAGGTGGATTCTACTAAGAAATGGACTGACCTAAGAGACACTTTCGTACTACTAGAGCATTGTGAACAAGTAAGTATGTAAATAGTTAACATCCCTCTTTTACAAGTTATGTGCTTGAAAGCTCTCATGTAAGTTATGTGGCTCTGGCAGGTAATATTTCATCCTACAAAGTCTACATCAAACTGGTGGTACGTCATAGAGGTAGCCCCTCGTAGTGCAAGGACGTATGAAGGCTACCATGTGCCAATCACAACGGCATCAATGGAGGAGACCAGAGAAGATGCTAAATCAGAAGCCGCTGCGGTGGTGCCAGACGAGCATCAAGATGCTACTACTCTATATGGGGTGCATGCAGAGGAGCTACAAAATGAAACAAAGGATATGTGTTTAAACGGAGAGCTCTATATAGATATAGGAAGTTATGCTGAGTTATGCGAGGATGAGAGAGAGATCTCTTAAAGCCACAAATATTGTATTTGAACAATTTTGCTCCGGGTTGTAAAAGCTCTGGCTCTCTAAGTACCTTCCATGGCGCTCACATCTTTTGATTGAAAATTCTGAGTTTTCGACTTGCCTCTTCTATCACTCAATTCATTGCGTCATTGTATTTATATGCGTCATTACGTCATTGTATTTAATGGTCTTTGCGTCATTGTCTACTCTATTCATTCAATATTAAGTTTAAATATTCGTGTGTTTAATTCAGGTATGGATGATGAGGAGTTTCTTTCTTCTTTGTCACCGCAGCAGAGACAGTGGTACGCAGAGCGTCATCGCGCGCTCCTACTCCATCCGCATCTCCCTCTATTTCGGAGCATTCGGCGCGCTCCGAAGCTTCGGCGTCGACGAGACGAGCTTCACACTCGTCTAGACACCGGCGCTCTAGTGGTGGCGGTGGCGGTTGTTGTGGGGATTCCGCCACCGATGCCTCCACACCGCCTCGTGTTCGACGAGGCTCTTTACCCTCCCCTTCTTTGCCTGCCCCCACACCAGCCACAGCATCACCATCTACGCCAGGTTTTGCACGGCTGACTGTTCCTAGCAGCTACACACCTCTACCTACTCCACCAGGGGCCACCCCACTCGACACTCCTCGCTTCGGGGCCCAGACGCCGGTGGAGACACCTGACGTCCGTACCCCCATCGACACGCCGCTAGAGACCCCTGCCGGGACACCCAGGTTCACGCGTCACCGGCCAGAGGGCTTGCCTTACTCCGTCGACTTTAGCGGCGGCATCATCATGGATGATGACGGCAAGAAGGTGATCTCGCGCATGCGTGGTCTTTGCTCTCAGCTGTTTAGACACTACATACTAAACAAATGGAGTGAAGTACCAAGTGATTTAAAAAACAGAGTCATCAGCATACTTCATGATGAGTTTCCCGTTCCAACACGGGATTATCGCTTCAATGAAGACCTAATGAAGATTCGAATGCGCGAATACTGCAAACACAAGCGTTCCGAAGTGCAAAAAGCAATCAAGCATGGGTGGAACAGGCCAGATTGGCTGGCCAAAGAAGATTGGAAGAATGCGAAGAAAGCAGCGCGCGAGAATCCCGACAAGTGGAAGCAACAAAAGGATGCAGCCAGAGCGCGAGTAGAAGCAGGGAGCTCGCACCACTTGGGGAGCGGTGGATGGGCATCATTTGAGGCCGATTTTGTAAGTGTTTTCGCATTGCTCTTTATGTTCGATAGTTTAGGGTTTATGAGTTTTTTAATTCTAACATAATGAATTCTTTGTATGTTTTGACAGTGGTCGATGACAGGATGTGATCCCACACGCGAGTACGCAGGCAGGAAGGGCTTAAATGCCCTGATGGACATTCTTAGTTCTCGCGGCGGCATGGTTAGTATTAGGGTTTACTCTTTTCTATTTTTTGTATTGTTTTATAAATGTCGTTATATGTTTATACTTACTGAAAGCTGTCTTATTGTCTTATTTTGCAGAATCCGACAGATACACCGCTTGGACGCGATGAGACGTCTGACTAAACGACGTCAGTTTAGCCGTAGCTAGATAGCATTAGTTTAGGGTTTCTCATAGCTTATGTATCATGAGACGGATTTTATACGTCTTTTTGAACCATGTATATTATTACATTTGTCACCGCAGTTCATTTTGCCAATCAATTCTTTATGCCTATGATGTTGTACAATTGTCATTATTACATTTGCCAATCAATTCATTTTGCCTATGATGTGTACAATTGTCAATTTTACGCTTGTCAATTTTGCAAACAATGCGTCTTGTGGGTGACTATTTTGGGTCTATTATCTACCCTTGCACTTTTTTTAAAAAGTGAATCAAGTACAATATGGTTGATGGGTGGCAGGGCATTCAATGCCTTGTCACCAAAAAAAATTCTCTCGGGCGTCGCTATAACCGTCGCTATTTATGGCTCTAGAGCCTCGCTATAGACTTCTGTGTAAACGTCGCTATAACCGTCGCTATGACCGTCGCTATTAGCGTCACTATTAGCGTCTCTATATAGCGACGCATATAGCGACGCCTATAGCGACGGTTATAGCGACGCTCTCGTAGCGACGCTATTAGCGACGGTTTTAGCGACACCGGGGATTATAAAAACCCAGTGTATTTCCGTCGCTAACAGCGTCACAAGAGCACACAACCTCTTGTAGTGTGAAATTGCAATTAGCGGATGCATACATGGAGAAAATGATTGGAATATTAGAACAAATCATTGTATCCTCATATGGCATAGAGTATGAGCACACATTTGCCATAATGAATTTTGACAAGAGCAGCAACTTTGACATCATATTGGGCAGACCATTCATGCGTCAGCTCAAAATGGTACAAGACTGGGGCTATGACTATATCTACTTGAGACACAAAGAGGTCACTACAAAAATTAGGGTTAAAGATCATAGTTATAGAGATGTAGAGAGAACCCCGGGGGAAGAATTACACTCCACATCTGAACAAATTGAGATACCTGCTTGGTTGCAAAACAAAGCGCATATTGGGATGTGTGGAGCTTTGGAGTGTGGAAGTCTTATAAAGGAAGATTGCATCCTAGAGTGTTTGATAGAAGATGAAGCTTATATTAAGGAACCATTCCCAGAGGAGTTATTTGAACCCTTTGGATGGGATCAAATATTGGTGACTCTTGATGTCTGCATAAATGAGGCAACCAACACCAAATTTTGTGATGAAGATGGCTATGATGTAACTCCCTTATTTACGATAAAGGTGTTGAAGGAAGCTAATAAAGTTTTTGAGTATAAAAGCAAAAAAGGTGAGACAGATAGTTGCATCATGGAGCATGGTGCCAAAGTGATAACAAAGCAAGCAGAGCAACCACAAGAATATGTCATCATCGACATACCTGAAGTATCGACAAAAGGTGTTTCAAAGAAACTGGCTTCAGAAAGAGTGCAAATGAAATCAGATGAAGAAGAAAATTTTCCAAGTTCAACGTCAAATGTTCAGCAAATGCAAGATCAAGACAATAACAAGGATAAAGAACAAGATCGACTATCTCCTACAACAATCAAATTCAACATATGGAAAGAAACAGGACTCAAAATCATATATTCGGCAGTGATAGATCCAAAAGCAACAAAGAATCTAATGTCTTATGAAACATGGATAATGATGGGAAAGGCACCAATCAACGAGCTAGAGGACATAGTGTACACAAGTTTTTAAATGGCAATTCCTAGCGTTGGCATGGCGGAAGCCGTACTCAAGTTGAGTACTGAGGAGTGCAAGGATATTTTCCACATAATCGAATCCCATCACATCAAGGAGAGTCTAGTCCTGACAAAAATTTGGAGGAACATCTTCTTTTAAAAACAATCAAAGCCTTTAACAACGTCAACAATAAGACTCCATGAAGCTTCTCAAATTGATGCGGAGAAGACATTGCCAACCATCACGGAAAAAGGTAAAGCAAGGGTAAACTCTGAAGTATATCAACCTCGCAAGACGAATTTACTCTCAACGAGCTTCCATCAAACTTTTTGCCAAGCCTCTACATCAAGAGACAAACCATCGACAATGCAATGGAAACCAAAACAAAAAGTGTATCAACCAAAGTTTCCATCACAAAAAGGAATCAAGAAGAAGCCGAAGGTAATTAACCAAGTGTTAGTATCCAAAGAGCACATCAAAGTCAAAGACCCAATTTGCATACATGAAAGACAAGTTCAACATCAACAACAAAAGGTGACAGGGTGGGTAGCATCAAATGAGTCAATCACTACTCAAGGCTACTTCCAAGGAGACATTAATGTTTGGGACAAAAACAGCCTGGATGTACTCACCTCAAGAAAGAAATTCTGCAAGGAGCAAGCCAAGCTATCAACGGAATACAAAAAACTCACGCAAGAGAAGGAACAACAACAAAATGCGGAAAAAGAGATCTTCCAAACAAGCAACACGACAAATATGGGTGCCAAAGTCAGCACTACACAACACAAACAGGTGTAGCATCGGATGATTCCAGTCAAGCTACTCAAAGCACAAGGATTTTATGAAGGTAACGCTCAAATATGGTTACCAAAAATTGTAGCTCAACCTAGAAAAATGACGATCAATCAAGAAGCACAAGGCTGCACCCAAAGACACACAATCAATAGATAGAGCCAACAACTAGCCACCACCAAGGCTACAGCAATCTACAGATGGATACCTCATCATCAACTACAAAATTATGGCTTCTACAAAGGAAACAATCAGTTATGGCTACCAAAGCCTACAGTCCATCAAATCATTGAGCAAAAGAAGCAAATGCAAAAGACGGTCACACAAGGAGATGGGTTCAAAAATCGCTAGTGGAAAATCAATCACAAAGAACCCACACACAAATTAAATCGCTTCTCATGGGAGATAAAGCACAAACTACATCAGTCCCTACAAGAGGTGAAGGACTTGTTTCACAGAGCAGTGGGAACATACGACAAGCAAGTCAAGAGGAGCTAAAGTATGCCAGCCTAATCGACAAAATGGTGGCATCCAGAGACCAACACAATGGAAGAGGCCTAAATTTCTAGAACTTATGGAATTGGGTTTCTAGCCTGGAATAGGTAAGTCCAAGTCGCCATTAAAAATACATGGCATAAAAGTCAGGGTCGGGCACATAAGCCACTAAATGAGCGAGCAACTTCATGTAATATTCTATGTGTTCTAAGCATCTTAGTTATTCTAGGTATTGATCAAGCTGGAAAAGTTGAGCTTAATCACGTTTTGTCGCCCATGTTGGTATAGGTGAGCATAAGAGTCGAAGTCATTGTAGTATAGTGGTAAGTGAAGGAGGAAGTCCAAAAGACACTCACGCACTCAACACAGTGAGGAATGAGTGGAGAAGCTTCTACGTCAAAAACCCTTCTTGGAAACGTGGAATCTATTGAGATGTCCTTTGATGTTGCATGTGCTATATTTGTTCCTTGAAGCACCCATCATCTCCATCTCTTACACTACATGCTTTTGTTTGACAAATTTCTTGTATGAATATAGAATGTCCCATAATTGGCACTTGCATTAGGCACTCTTCCTTTGTTTCTCCCAAGCACTCACCTTGCATGATAGGTACTTCAAGTCCAAATGCTCAACTCCAATAAGAGCATATACCAAAGGTACTTTTTTCCCACCAGGTGTTTTTCCTTTTGTCATCCAGGTTCTCAAGCCCTAATCTAGAGACACCCATCACCACATTCTTGTATATATTCCTTCTACATCAGCAGTAAGGAAATGGCTATCCAAGTCATTTGTAAAAGAGAGCAACCTCTGTAGATCTCTTTATGCTTAATTAAGAGAAACTTTTATCTTCAAGAGCGACAACAGACTCCATCAAAAAATGGCAAGTTCATGAATGGCCTACAATCACAAGCAATGATCACATCAGCAAGAGATCTCTCAACCCAAAACATAAGGAGATCAACAATGTTGAAGCTAATGAAGTATTTCAAGTCAACCACAAAGGCAGACACATCAAGAGAAATCTTCACAGCCAAAAAGGCACCAACAAGAAGAATGAGCAATAGATGCAAAATTCCCTTGACAATTGAAGTCCAACACACGCATCAAAAAGAACACATCAAATATGAAGAACTCAAGGAAGGAGGGAGCATCATCAATGATAACACACTTTCCAAGCTGAAGACCAACCTTGAATACAAAGCTGAAGACAACACTGCGACAAGACTGCACAAGTTCGTGTCAAGGGACGACACAATTAGGAAGGTGGGAATGTTAAGAGACAGACCAAACAGGCACCCAACTGGTCGGACACGTAGCTGGACATCACATTTGTACTCTATTAGTTTTCCGAGCTAGTGTAGTAATACTCTGTGTAAATCTTGATTCCATAGTAGTGGATCAATTGTTGTCATGATATTTGTAAAGGTCCATGTGAACTAGCCACTGGCCATTTAGAAATACCTAGGTATAAAGGTCAATAACTTTAATGTGAAAGAAGGCTTATCTTTAGAGAAGAAGAGAGCTCCGTTGTACATACGCTCGAGCTACTAAGCTGCTCCAACTTGTAATCGACTTTTCTCTCTTTGCTCTTGCATTTAAGTGTAAGCATTGTCAGTTTTGTTGTGGTTTGTGACTACCTGTTTATGAGTCTTAATTGCAAATTTTAGTGCTTAAATCACTGTTTTTAGTCCTTTTCACCATTGAAGAGTGTTCCTAGACCATAGGGTAACCTTTCTAGACAGTTTTGTTGCAGTTTTTAGGACCTTTTTCATGATGGATTGTGATTTTGGTACGTTGTTGGATTGCAACCAGGTTTGGTAGGATATTGCCCCTAGGTGTCCTAGGCCTCCTCCTAAAGTTTCATTGCATTTCGAGTCCGTTCGAGTGCCAAAGATGGCGTGATGGCCTAGAGCTGTGAGAAAGGACATAGGCAGATTTCCCTGATCATTGAGTGATTGGTTTGCTTGTTGAGTTGGTGTGTTTGCTTATTAGGTTCACTTCTTGAGATTGACGATCTCAAAGAGTTTCCATGCCCCATCCGAGTCATTTCCCTGAGTATTGACATTATGTTAGTATCAAAAAGCTATGTTGCAAATGTCCGTTGCGGCGACTCGCTAACAGTCCCAAAGGCTAATCAAAAACATGTAATCTCTACCAGCATATCCATGCCAATCTCATCAATGCCATGTGTAGTGACCTTTGTCAATCTATCTGCAGTAGGAATCTCAACGCTCGTTGCATTACCACTAGAACTAGTCATGTATAGACGCATCAATGTTGACTTCATGCTGACTCCAAGGTAGTCTCATTGTCCATAGAAATTGCATCCACATGTCGTGGAATCACCATATCAGCCTCTAGCATGAGCATATGAAAGAACTCCATATTACTCGTCTCGATTCTCCATGGTAGAAGGCATCTCTGTCCTAAGAGGATCAATCTAGTGTGCCTTGCTAGAGCATGGCCTCTCTAACTCTGCATCTATAGACATGTTGTGCATAGCACTTTGGAGCTCATCCATGAAATATTTGTGTCTAGTCTCTCGCTGACATGACTATAATGTCATGGAATCACCATATCAGCCTCTAGCATGAGCATATCAAAGAACTCCATATTACTCGTATCGATTCTCCATGGTAGAAGGCATCTATGTCCTAAGAGGATCAATCTAGTGTGCCTTGCTAGAGCATGGCCTTTTTAACTCTGCAATTATAGACATGTCATGCATAGCACTCTGGAGCTCATCCATGAAAGGTCTGTGTCTATTCTCTCGCTAACATGACTGTAGTGTAATCAAATCATGCCATCTTGCACCTCGGATGCATGCATAGGGTAGTCCAAGCCAATCCTGGCTCCTACGGTAATGACTAGCAAATTGTAATGCATCTAGAAGAACTAAGAAATACGTGATATCCACTATCTCTCAACTATCTCACCAAGATCAAACTTTGTATAATATCAAGAACATAATGCACATGTTGTAGCATAAAAGATGCACGACTCGTAATGACAAGCATACATGTCATGCACCCTCTATGTCATATGATGATACATCAACTAGATGCACACGACAAAGGCTCCCACTTGCAAAAGTGCTAAATCACTCATGACATGATGTGACGTGCAATTCTGCATACTCAGCTAGCAACCATTAAGAGCAAGTGGCATCCCTATCAAACATAAATTCAAGAGGAACACTCAAGATAAATGTGACATCACCGTCACTCGCATACAAATCCACCTCAGCCGTCTATGTCGTCAAAATCGTCTCTGCATTATGTAGACATCTATGCAGCTACCTCATGCATATAAAGCAACATCATCTAATGTACCTTGTGTGACCACAATGCCAACATCTCAAGCGTTGACATAAATGAGATTTCTATCTTACATGAGTCATCATCGTGGACTTAGAACTATCACACGCGTCAACTGCCATAAGTGAAGTTATGGCTCTACATCATGTACAAGGGAAATGTGCATAAACCAATTCCAAAGAGAAGTGCATCAAACTTGGAACAAAAGGATCTCCCTGTACAAATGTGGTGCATGTGAGAAGAGGGAGAAGAGGAGAGAGAGAGAGAGAGATAGAGAGATGTGTGTAGAGTAGCTCATTAGCACTCTTAGTGCTCAAGCGCAATTACGCATAAAATCTTATGTAGTAGTGTAAACACACTGTGCTCTACAACTGTCACATTGATGCAAGTCTCCACTGCCAAAAGTACATAGAACCTGTATACATTAGACTCACAATCATAATATTTGTCGATCAAAAATAGTGCATACCATAAGTCTATTTGTAGTCACTGCAAGCATACACAAATCTCACTATTGTGAGAGCGAATACAAGAACACTAGTTCATGTTCAAAAAACGACCATATGCCCATCAATGTGGGAGAGAATTTGACCACAACAAGAGAGAATCATCATCTCAATCCAATGACCACAAAAGTGTATGGAAAATAAGCCAAAACTATGGCAAGAAATCTACGGAAAATTGGACAAAGTCTCCTCTACAAAATGAGAAAAATCTCAATGCAAGCTCTCAAACCACAAACTGCATCCAAGATACCGAAGTGGAAGAAGCTCTTGACCACTATAAACTAATCAAAATTTCTCAACAAAAGGATGTGGCAAAGTGGGAGTAAACCTCATGTGCTATAGTCTACAAAAGAGAAGTCAAAACCATAAACCATAACACTACTCAATTTCGAAGAGTAGAAATTCAAAAATGGCTTCACATTGTGACATACAATGGCAATCTACATTCAACATACATTGATGGAGTGTTGGCACATAAACTTTCTATGAACTTGTTTGTTGTCTTAAACTTGTCATATCATCCTAGCTTTTTATATTTTTTTGAAATTTTGGGTTTCCTTGATTTGTTAGCCTTTCTTCAATGTTTTGATTAATTTTATGAGTATCACTTAAGATTATTGATATTGGATTAAGGGCACTCAGAATGGCTTGTGGCTCTCCACCTCTTTGACCTCTTTAACTTCAATCATAGGTATCCAACTAGGCACAACTCATCTTCGAACAAATTTTCATACTTTCTATCTAGCCCATCACCATATTTCAACAACATTCTTACCCTCTTCTTGATATGTCATGCCCAAGCCCCCCCAAAGGGTAAAGCCATAGTGTATTTTTTTCTTTTTTCTTTAACTAATTTGTTTTCTTAAAATGTTAAAAAATTTCTTTGACCATTCACTTTTGAAAATGTGTATCATATCACGTGAGTTAACTAGAGAGGATTATTAATTGTTCAAAATGTATACTTTTATGTATACATTAGAGGGAGTGGGGGTTTGCCAAATAGGCTCATATTGTAACTATAAATGTATATTGAGGTATTACAAATAACCTCTTGACTACACATGATATAGGAAGCTTTTGATAAGTGACCACCCCGAGGGAAATTTCCTTTGGTAGGTTAATTGGATTGTTAGAGAAAAGGTTACAAATTCCATAGATCAAACACTTTGAGTGAAAGATTTTAAAGTATACAAAATCCATAGGCAAGACACTTTGAGTGAGATTTTGAAGTGGTGATCGATGGGAGGATTCTAAGCTTTGGAAGAGAAGTTATAGAAAGAGAGGGCCAAGATTTAAAATAATATATAGAGGGTAGAAACTGAATTGTATTGGGTTTTTTTTTTTGCAATATTGACTGCTATGAGTGATAATATTTGTTCATATCAAAATGATTACAAAGAATCCTTGCACAAATGGAGCAAGGGAATCATCGCTACCACTACAAGGGAATCCACCCTAACATTAAGACCATTACAACACCAACAACTGACAAGGAATCCACCCTAACACTCATAGACTACCAAATCAAGAAAATCAACATAGTTATAATGTTGAGACTAAACAGGGATGCCACCAAGCCAAAGTAGGCTACCACCCCAGCTAAGCATGTCTACCAAATTATAAAATGAGGAATGACACTTGGAAAAGTCAACACCGTCGCAAGGCTACACATATGGACTAGAAAAAAATTACCCTAGGTCTGCATCCCCACAAACATACGTCCACTAGCTTGTAGTCACCAAAAATCATCCACCCTTGCACGTTTGCAAAATGCGAGTGCTTTATTGTCAACAAGTGGAAAGAGTCCCTCTTTTTCCACCATGAGGATGGGGGACTGCCCTCCTATAGTCCAGTTTCTAAAAAGTGGGGCATCAAAAGAAGGGGGAGAAGATACCTCCCACATTGATTAAAGGCCCCCCCTCCCTAGGTTGTTCCTCAACCGCCCTACAACAATAGCTCCTCTTCCAAGGACAACAAGTCAACACACAAAAGTAGATATACTAAGGTAGGAATTGAGGGAGAATTTGGCCACTTCTAAAGCAATATAAAAATATCCTTAAGACAATAGGTGCCTCAAATATGGGAAGAAATATCACTTATATTGCACTTACCCTTAGAATCGTGCTCAGAACATGGCTCCTCGATCATCCTTGGTTCATGCTCTAGGAAAAGAAGGTTACCATCAAGGAGTACCCTTATGATGTGCATGGGGAAAGGTACATAGGCATGATGCTTTCATTTTGTTTGACACTATTTTTACACACAAGTTCATATCCATGGAGTTAGTCACAAAGCTTGAAATTCATGTCCTTTAGATGGGAGAAGCGACACTAGCTGATGGAACCTTCAACAGCTAAGAGATTCTAGTCACTCTATTGATGGTAAGCATAGATGACATGTAGAAGGGTATATAGAGAATGAAGTTTTCTTTGACCCTCCACACAAAAATGAAGATGTTTTGTTAGGGGAACCATGGTTTGATCTTATGGCAACCTTTCAAAAGTTCCCAAATAGAGTTGTTTAGTTCCAACAGAAATGTAAAAAGGTAAAGGTCCATGTCAATGAGACAGGGAACACTATGTCTATGGTATCTAATGATGGTTTTATAAGTCAAAATGAAGAACTTTGTTTGTGCTTAGATGATTTTTTCCAATGATTCTTTTCTCTCTCTTTCTCTCTCTCTCTCTCTCTCTCTCTCTCTAAATTCTATCCCTAGGGAGTCATGCCACTTGAAAGAGGGTAGGATGATCAAAGGATAGAGAGATGTCCTCCCAATAAAACTCCTTATTGAATTTCATTGGGTCAACATGTGGAGACTATACACAAGTTACTAAGAAAAGTGTATTGTAAGACCAACAAGAAATTCTAACACAAGTAAATGACCTTGTAAGCTCTTTAATCTTTCTACTCATATATTCTTCTCGTGCAAAAGAAGGATGATTCATATAGAATGTATGTGGACTATTGTGCACTAAACAAGGTAGCATAAACTATTCTATAATACAAAGGATAAAGAATTTATTTGATAAGCTACAAGGAGCTTGTACTTTAGTAGAATGGTTCTTAAAAGTGGCTACCATCAAACATGTATTGTACCAAAAGATATTCATAAGACAACCTCTGTATTACATTCGGCTTGTACAAATATATTGTTATGACTCGGCTAAAAATTGCTCTAGCCACATTCGATCGTACAATTGAAATCATTTCTCACTGGGATAGGGCTTGCATGAGAGTATTCTTTAATGATATCATAGTCCAATATAAGTCATCACAATAGCATAAAGAACACCTCAAGGCAATCTTTCAATCACTATGACACATTGCCTCAATCATAAGAAGAGAACTTTTTAGAAGAGATTTATAATTTATGTCATATTATCTAAAAAGGATGGTATCAATAAGGACTCCCAAAATCTCGATGGAATAAAATTATGGCCTGAGGCAAGGAATCTACATTATCATGAAATAAGAATTTTATATGTAACTATTGGTTAATTGATAAGAATTTTATATGTATGTATTGGTTATTAATGAAATAATAATTTTATGTATCTATTGGTTAATTGATAAATTCCCATCCATAGCTGATCCACTAAATGACTTAAACAAGAAGCACATTAAGTATCAATGGACTACTACCAAAACAAGCTTTCTTTATGCTCAAAGGAAAACTCGCATCTCAACTTGTGCTAGTGTTTTCTAATAGTTTCTAGCCACGGTGGAATATTTTAATTGATAATGACAACTCACCATACATTGTAAGATGTTGAGTGCTACTTGAATGGGTTTATGCCAAGCTGAGGTGAATATTTCTCGAATCTTACATAAAATTTGTCCACATGTCATGGATGTGCTTCCAAGACACATTATCGTAATAATCCTTAGCATATCACTTGAAGATCGATTCTCCTTATGCCATGATGCTAGAGCGGCCATTCACTTGCATTGGAAGAATTGCTTGCTGTAAGGTAAAAGAGAAAAATGTATGAGCACCTTCTGCAATACTTTTTATCCTTGAAGATCTTTTTAGTATTTATATGCTTCATAGTTAGTAGGTTTCTTCATGTCTACATACTCCCTCCATAATCCCCTCCTCTAAACATAGTGCAAACATTAGAGCAAGCATGAATGGAATTATAATACATCCTTAGATTTTGTAGGACCTTTCTTGCATCATCTCTTGATGCTAGCATCACATTTTTAGTTGGTCATATGCGCTCCTTAAGCAGCCTACATACAGGAAAAAATTCACGCACCTTTCAAAAATGATCATTGCATAATTGCACTTAGCATAACGAAGACAGACACCAAAAAAATTATATGATACTAGTGTCACTCTAGCCAAATTTTGCTTGCATATTGAAAAGGACCAAGAACATTTTCAACTAAAACACTCCAGCTCCTTCATAGACCGGTGTGTCGGTCTCACGTTTCATGTCATAAGAAAAAGGCCTCTTTGATTCCGTGATTGTTTCAATCATTTCATCGATCTCTGGCTCAAAAATCTCTTGGTCAGGGTGATGCTCTGAGCTATCATCCTCTGAGCTTGACAGAGCTTCAAGCATAGCCACTATGTTTTATGGTTGAGCAAATCACATGCAAACACGCCTTGTGGGTTGTAGAATTGTTGCATAATATCCACCATTTGAGTTTTAAAAAATTGAGCACTTACGATTCTTAGTATAAGGTAAGTCCAAAAGTAAGAAAAACGTGTTTTACTTATATCATTCACACGTACCGATGAATTGTAATTGACAATAATTCAATCTATTATTCATGAATCACACTCACCATATTCGTCGACATGCTGCTGTGCAACACGCCATATTCAACTCACACCCATTTACATTGATTACAAGGGCATGAAGCCATGGCTGAAAGATAGGCATTTTGATTGATCGGCTCTACATCGTGGTTGCTATTCATATTATTTGTGGACACAAATCTAAATATTGAGGTAATCTCAAACTTTGTTGCAAAGCTTAAATCAAAATCTAGAAACATCTTTCTAATTACACCATAAATCTAATCTAAATTTAAATTGAAAAACTCAAACCATAAACCTAAATTCAAACTCAAAATGCAAAGTGTAAATTTAAACCTAAGCTTAAATCGTAAACCAACCTAATGTGAAGATGTAAACTCAAAATTTAAAGCAATATAAATCTAAAGATGCAACCTAAACCTAAACCTAAACCAAAAACTCAGACTTAACTTGAAAAATACAAACGTAAACCTACAACCTAAATCGTAAACTCAAAACAGGAATGTAAACCTACAGTTTATACCTAAACACAAATTAAAAATTTACACATGCACTAACTCAAAAAATGCAAATTGTAAAACTTTTTTAAACTTAAATTGAAAGTCGCAAACCGGAAACCTAATTTAGAACTCACTGAATGATGCAAACTAAAAACCTAAATCTACACTTAAATCAAAAAAGGCAAACCATAAACCTAAACCTAAGTTTAAACCATAGACCTTACTTGAACTAAAAAAATGCAAACATAAATCGTAAACCTAAACCTATAACTTAAACTGCAGACTTAAAACTAAACTTACGATCTAAATTTAAATCATAAATTGTACTTAAACACAAAAATACAAACCATAACTCAAAATCGCTAGCCTAACCCTTAACCTTAACCTAATCTTGAAACTAACTTTGATCTAACCCTAAACTTACAATATAAATCGTGAAGTTACAATTTAAATATAAACCATAAACCGTAAAGTAAACCTAAACTCAAAAATGTAAATTGTGACTAAAAAACACAAACCTAAACCTGAATCAAAATCTTAAATTTAAACCTGCAACCTAAAGCATAAATTTAAAATTAAATCTACAATCTAAACCTAAAACTTAAAATCACTTGAAACTTAGAAGTAAATTTAAAACTAAATTCACAATTTAAACCTAAATCGTAAACCATGAACTACACGTAACTCAAAAACCCAAACCATAACTCTAAATTGTTAAAAACTTAAACTTAAACGCAAATTCTAAATCTCAAAATTATATTGTATACTCAAATGGTTTAGGTTAACATATCTTAAAACTAAAAACTTAGCTTACAATATAATCGAACGCAATTTAAAAATTTAAAAATAAATATAAATTTAAACCCTAAATTCTAAACATCAAAGTAAACATAAAACTAAAATTTATAATTTAAATTTAAATTAAATATCAAATCTTGCATGTATACTTAAAATAGATTGAAAAATCAAATTTAATGACAAAAACAATGTAAAACTTCAATGCAACAAAAAATGACATAAAATAATAAAGAGCCTTCAGATAAACTTTTTTGAAATGTTTAAAATCTCAATTAGTTTCAATCATCAAAAAGTTAATTAAGAAAAAGAGTTTTTTGAATTTGTGTGCATACGTACTTATGTTCTACTACATGTATATATAAAAATGTAGTGTATGCCTATATATAAGAGTGTATGTGTGTTTTTTGTTTGTGCACACAATACATCGAGGAGAGAGAGAGAGAGAGAGAGAGAGAGAGACTTACCTGCAACATGGTTTGAAGAAGGAGAAACTCTACGTCTTGTTGCGAATAGCTCAAAATATGCTCGCAATTTACTTCAAAAAATGTATCCTTTCAAGACGCTTTTATTTGTGTTAGTATGTACGTATGTTTCATAGTCACTATTTATGATGTGTATATTGATGCAAATATTGACACAAATAAAGATTTCAATTAAATGGCCAAAAATCATTGTACGCTTAGCATTGATACGTTGAAGGACCTCTAGTAGTGTCTTTCCAACAAGCCTATGTAAGTAAGAAATAAGCAAATTGCAAAGACTATCTCCTAATTTTGGATGTTGCTTGAAATAGTGCCACGCATGTTTCTACATTGTTCAGTCCCTTTATGTTAATGTGTGCAGCTATCAACCTCGTTCACCATCTTGGTTAGATTGGCCAATGAAAATATTTAACAAGTCAAGGACTTTCTACATAATCATATGTTCATGTTACATATTGTTTGTTTCAATGCTAAACAAGTCAACGACATATCTAAAAACTATGCTAATGAAAATAAGGATTGATTACTCTTGAAGAAAATGACCAAGTTTTTCTACGTGTATCGAAACATTACAAAACTCTCAAGATGGGTCCAGTTTCAAAACTATCTTCTTGCTATTGTGATCCATTTAAGGTTATCAAATGCATTGGCAAGGTCACTTATATGTTAGATTCCATCTTCTTCAAATGTGCATCAGATGTTCCATGCTAGTAGTTTGAGGAAACGGATGGACATAAATGATAATGTCATAGACACACCAAAACAACTAGTTTTCCACTACCGAAACAAATTTCGGATTCTCTCTCATGTATGGGATCAAGTTTTGGTGAAGTGGAAAAACAGGCCTGAGGAGCATTCCACTTGGGAAAACATTAGTTCAATTAAAAAATTATTTATCATTGTTGTTTTTTAGGATGAAAACTATTTGGAGTAGTGTGAGGGCAACAGGCAGGCAAGGGCATGGCGGTTAAGATACCAGTCCGAGGGCCTAGGAAAGGATCCTCGTATAGCCTATGTGAGGCTATATAAGGATGGGAGTGGTGAAGCTAGAGGGCCACACCCTATGCCCTCACATTTACAATTTTTCTCATCTTAATGCAATATTAATTCTCTCTTTTATTTACAAACTAGACTATGGTGTATCCAACTTAACTATCGTGGTCTTTAAGTGATTAGCACTTCCTAATCACATACTAGATTCTACTCATCATAGTCTTTAGGTGATTAGCACATCCTAATCACATACTAGATTTTAATCACTAATTCTCTCCTTAATTCACATTCGATGCACTTTTGCACAACATACCAGCTTTCATGGCGGTCAACAAAATTTCAATGAGCAATCCCACAATTTAAAATCTTATTTTGGGAGTTTATTTACTTTATACTGGTAGCCACATACTAGTAAGTTCTCCATTTTATTGCATGAAATCTTCCCCGATTCCTTCGGTGCTTCTTATGGCAGAAGCACACAACAACAAAACTCATCTCCGCAGTTTCAAACCCAGGCACATCCACAACTTAATCCCTATGCTCACCATCTCGCCCACTTGATTTTATTTTTAGAAACCGACCCCTTTAGAAAAAAAGGTTGTGCAACCGCTCCCGACCCCTCATTTAACGGCGTGACAACCGTCGGATAGCTTCCTCGTCCCCTGCTTTCCCTTCATATGGTTTTTCTTTCTCTAGTGGGGTAGAATCATTGTTGATTCTCATCTTCATTTTTTTTTTAAAATGGTAGGCACATACTGGTTATTTTTGTTTTCAAAATTATTCAAACATAAGAGGTCCTTCACATCCATTGTTATGATAAAATTTATCATTTGCGAGCAGCACCTTTTGTAGAGTTTTTCACCCCTTTCACACATGAATCTTGAAAGGGCATGTTCTTCTTGGAGGCTTCTTCGAATCCTCTCATCAACAATAAAATTTCTATAAACTTACTGATTAAAAATGGATAAAGATTTTTTTCTTTAGAAGAAGCTCATCGAAGCTTCCACATCTTATCTCAATAGTCATAAAATCCGTACACTCTATGGAAAAATTGAAATAATAATTATTCATTATCAAATGTAAGAGGATAATATATTGCTAGTGGAGAAAAGAATGTATGCCTCCCTCTCCAATTGTTTTATAATGCAACAAAACAAGTTTTTCTTTGTTGTTCACTGTCTTATGATTTGTCAAGTTTCAAGTTGAATTTAAATTTTCCTCTCTCAATATCATTTCTTAGCATTTCTGCGTGTTTGTTGCAAGCTACATCCTTTATGTTTTTGCAACTAGTAATGGTAATATACTTGTTACTCCTAAGCTTAAGGAGCTATGAAATGAATGTTGGGGGGGAGGGGGTCCACAACATTTAGCATTAGGATTATCTATGGAACGTCTTCAAGAGCACGAAATAAACGTCATGCTAGGACGTAAGCCCATTAGTAACTCGTCGTATTGGTTGTCACCATGAGGCAATGAGGTGCAACATCAGCTTAGTTACTACTTCAACCGTTCCTTCATTCAACTTAGTGTTCACCATGAGCACCTTCGATCTCCTTGGTGAAGAAGCACATATGCATGTGTGAGGACCATCGTGCATTATATTCAATTTCTATTAAGAACTAAGGGCTAATGGGTTATTTGATCAATTAAAGGTGCACTCTATTTTACGATAATATATTCACAATATGTCATCACATCAGGTTTGTGTCAGACTTGCGAGCATCCCTAAGACAACCTTCATAACATGATCTAGCCAATACAAGTTTTTGGTTGTCTTTTGAAAAACAATGGTTTGAAACCATGTTATTGTCTTCCTCAATGATATACTTATTTACAACGCTATTAAAGATTGAAGCAATTTGTCTTGTCTGCCTAAGTCACATGCAAACGAAAGTAAATGTGATTTTTTGAAGACAAAATTTTATTGCTTAGGACATAATATCTCTTCTTTGATTCAAATGGATAAATCCAACGTGGAAGTTATCCTTAAATAGTCTCATCCTAGGAATTTTGAAGAGCTCCAAAGTTTCTCGCGCTTGGCATAATTTCACCGAAAATTTGTCAAACTATGTAAAGATCAGCATTCGTATGATAGATCTATGGAATGCACAAGGGGAATTTTTCACATGGGGAGAAACTGGCACCGAACTTTCAAAAACTCAAGGTAGCTTTAGCCAAAACACCCATTGAGCCATCATATTTTCCATGAAGCCATTGAGGGTCAAAACCAAAGAAAGTAACTGTTGGAGCGGTTCTACTACAAAATTGTAGATCAATTGCCTTTTAGACTACAAAACTTAATAGAGTGTAACATAATTAGAACTTTAGGCAATTATCTACCCATTACGCAAGTGGTGACACTATTTGCATGGAACATAAAGTTAAAAGAATTACGTGCTCAACAAAATAAACATAATTTAAGGATTGAGAAGTTAAATCCACTAAGATTCTTCTATCACTCAGGACCAGATGCCCTCGATCATATCGCTAAATTCTCTCTGGTTCAAAAAACCGACTGAACGTTTGAGATGTTCTAAGAGGTGATGAGAGCAAGACGAGATGTCAAAATGAGGAATCGATCTTGCTGCAATGGTTTGAATTCCTCCACATGCGCGTCTCATCTCTCAAGGTGGGTTGAATAAAATATTTCAGATTGGTACCTGCTCCCCAGGAGAGCATATGTGTACAAACACTCAGGGCACGAACTCTTTATGAGTAGCATGATAGATAAGGTGTTCACCATTTAGGAATAAAACGACCTGTACCGTCAAACGACCTGTACCGTCAAACGGACTATACCATTATGTTCCAGACCATGTCTTGCAACAAATATCACGTTAACACAGCAAAGCACTTCAAGGCAGGATGACTTGCATTTAGATGGCAAGTGTGGACATGGTTTTTAATTTGCCATCTATCATACCAAGGAATGGCTCAGTTGGGTAATTGTTGATCCGTTTTTGACTAAAATATACTACTAAATCAATAGTGAAGAGCCCCAAATTCACATGGCTCTTAGTGGATAAGGTAAATCGGGTAAATGGTTTGCCTAGCAACATAGTAAGTGCATGCAATCCAAAGTTCACTTTGGGAGAGCTGTGTTTTAAAAGGCTGGACATGCCACTTGATCTCAGTACACGCAATCATCCAACGATGGATGGTCGGAGCGAAAAGATCAACCAAGTGCTTGAAAAGATGCCAAGGGCATAGGTGAGCAAGAAACAACCAATTGCAAAGATTACTTATCAATTATGGAAAATTCTTACAATAATGTCAACCATACGACCACAAGGTTTAGTCAATTCATGCTTATATACGATCTTCAACCAATCTCATGAGCACTAAACCAAAAGACACAAACAAAAGGTGGGCAAGGTGTGCGATACTCTTAAAAACAGTTCAAGCCCTAAGCTCATGCACTTGACTCAAATCTATTCTAGCTAGTTGCTAGGATGCACTAAACCCATATGGTGACCTTTTTCAGCCATCCTTTCCTCATATAGTGCAAAGCTTCATCTACTCTATCTCTTGAGAAAGGCCAAGAACGTCAAATCGAAATTTTCCGCGGCAATAAAGATAGATGGCAATGATAAAATAGCAGCTGGGTCACCTTTAAGCTTGACATCAAGCACATGCGTCTTTCCAATATGCACAAGAGTACCCGATTTATTATAGGTGTCCGTCATAGCATGTCACCAATGACACATCAGATTTAACACATCACAACCTTCAAAGGCCAAAGAAAAGGGGCGAGATGATTATGTGTGCATGGGGGGGCTTGGGGATCTTTTTTGTTTCAGAGAAAGAACCTAAACCTGTTCTTGCAGAAAGAATCCCCGTAGAAGGGAAACAGCTTCAAAAAGAATCTTTGAGAAAGAAAAAAGCAGGTTTAAAAGGGAAGAGAGAGGAAATCACTACTGAACCTTCATTGCTGCCAGACCCCTTGTTGCCACCATTCACGCACCTTTTGCCACATTTTCAGTACAAACATCACAAAAATGCCCATTCAATCTGCAAGTCTTCTTTTCAAACACTTCTTACGACAATTCGACAGTACCACCGACAACATGGTGCAATCTTAAAGTCTCGTTTTTAAGATGGGAATGAATGGTGCAATACATCAGTCACACATCAAATCATAAGTTCACTTTTTTTTTACTCCTACAAAGCCTCTACACAGAGATAAGGTGCCCACAGATTTGAAGGGACACGTTACTGTGACAATACCTCAATTCACCTCACAACGTGTTGTTGTCCAGAGTCAAAGCCATTACACAAAGTCATGAAGTGTGCTTTTTCTTCCTCCTACATAGCCTCTACATAGATATAAGGTGCCCACAAACTGCAAGGAACAAACTAAGGCAACAATACATCAATGGCCTTCTAACAGCTCGAATTTCCTCACATGCAGCATCAATGCCGTTTATCTAACTCTGATTGCCGCTAGCGTTTCCGTGTACTGTTTGCAAATTTTCAGCTTGTCATAGACCAAGCTTCCATCTGTATCAGCTAGCATGTCTGGCAACGGTCCTCTCTGTTGAAGACCTCATAAACGTTATAGCAATGAAATATGAAGTTAAGAAAAGCTAGGTTGATATCCTTACAGCTAGCAGGTCTTGAACTTTGCCTTCTCTTATAGAACGCTCCCGAAGCACTGTAGGGAAAGCGGAAGCATCCTGCTGAAAACTTGAGTACATGCGTGTATCCCTCAACCGCATCAGCACTCCATCTACTCTAAGCTGGGAAAATATTGCAAAATTTGCTGTACCTCAGTCAAAAATCTCAAAAAGTATTGTGCATGTTAGAACAAGTTAGATTGCATCCTCACCCAAAATCGTAGCAAAAGGAACCAACAGCTTGGCATAACCCTCTGCATGGAAATATAATTTTAAAGTGAACGGGTTCTAAAGCTCTAGATGGAATATAACTGGCTGTAAATGAACATACCACTTTTACTGTAAGTAATGAGACTCCATTGTCTGCCAACTCATCTTCATAAAGCACCACCTAAACACCAAAACCATATACTGAGCCACAAAGGTTCACTCATAACTTAAAAACTTGGTTTTCCCAAACCCAAAAACTCTACCTCATCATAAAATACGATAGGATCTCGTGCTTGCAAGGATACAAGGTCAATGTGATCTTCAGTTTCTGACCACTCAAGCTTTAACCCTTCTGCCTGAAAGGAAAACCTCTTACGAGATATGTTCAACTCGTTTACCATGCAGTAAAAAGGCATCAGCTTTTCTATTACAGGCACACAGTAAGGTAAATATTGATCATTTACATCAATCACATCCTACACTCTTGAGAACAAATATGCAACTTCAAGAAAAATGCATGAGCAAAGCCTCAGTAAAAAGTAAAAAGAAGAAGATAAAAAGTGGTTCAACAAGTTCTGCGACAGTAAATGAAATGCACTGCCAATCAAGAAATAATTGTCCAGCTCAAATTGAGCTCACAATGAAGAATGATCAAACCAAATCATGGTGTCAGCGCCTACCTAAAGCTTCTCCACTAGACACACACACAACCAAAAGAAAACAAATGGTAGGATGAGCGAGCTCAAGGTAAACAAAAGTTATGTCAACTTAATCACAAATAGCCGTTTCACACATGAATAGTGAGCCCCTTGCGTCGTCATATAATCCCACTGTCAGGCTAAGGCCATTACAGGAAACAGGAAAGAAATTACATGCAGTACAACAGGGTTCCTGGTAGAGTGCAACTAAATTTATGATCAAAACAGAGTTCGTAACTTTGTAACTTAATTAAACGTTTTATTTTAGTAAAGCCATTGCAATCTTCATCACGTGGAAAGTACAAGATGCACAAAAGATTCAAGAGTAGCCAAAAAATTGAAAGATTGTTTCCTATGAAAAAATACCACTTTACAAACGTAAATACAGAACTGTCTCTGATTAAGCCTTACTTTGTCGTACATATAGTTGAAGTCAGGAAGACGCCCCGTCGTGACCAACTAGCCCTAACCTGCAAATCTATGGCAGCGGGGTGGTGACGACTCCTTCCAGCACGCGCCCGTGAATCGGTTTGCACTGCTCTATACTACAGTCCATCTGCTGCCAGGAGATTCATTTTTCCTGCCACATGCACCACGAGTCGCTGCAACCAAGGTGGTCTATAGCGCACGCACACCCCCCCCCCCCCCCAAAACAAAACTCCTTAATCTTACTCTGTTATGAAGACAGGGTATGTGTCAGAGTTACTGCACAATACATCATAGCCGCTTGTATGCTTCTATGCTTTCATATGGTGAATATTTTGAGAGCACAAGCTTTTTTGACTTGCAAGGTGATAAACGAAAATTATGGTTCTTCCTAAGAAAGAACACTATTGCTTTATAGATCTTATGTCGTAAGTTCATAAATTGAAGAGCTTCAAAAGCTCCAAAGACCCAAAAATGTCTTCTACCAATCACAAAACCAATGGTGAACACGAGACAACAGTATATCTGCTTCTCAAGTCACATACCACAATCAAAACTCCCTCTCACAAGGACCATACTTGACATTTGAGGTGAACAACACAGTATTATCTACGCTACTACACTTTTTAGGGTTTTCTGAAAACACTAGCATGACTTTTGAGGGCATAGAAGCAAACCTGACTATCGGTGCTGCAGGCAAATGACTCACTGCCACTGTAAGATGTCGTGAAAGTATAGTCATAATCCAACACAATCTCTTCGCTTGGTTTGCTGAAAGCAGAGAAAGGGGTAATAAAATAACCGTTGTTCATTAACAGTGGCAACAATCCATTATTGGTGAGGATTGATGGTCAGACCTTCGCATCTTCCATTTAGCTGCAGCAGGAACCTCAACAGGAGGTAAGCCTTCCTCCTTCCAACTGCGCAATGCATCAAGAGCATTGAAATGGATACAAATTCCTGAAGCTTTGTGCACAAGTTCTAGGGCACTGTCCCCAAAGACCATCTCTGGCAGATGAGACGTACCCAGCAGTTGTTCCCATCTGCATCAGAGGCCCACCTTGAGTTAATACACTTGTAACTTGCATAAAGGTATCAGGCTATTCCATCAAAGAATGAGGACTAAACTCATGCACTGAGTACCTGGCATATCACCACATGTATCAAAACCTAAAACAAAGGAGCTTCATATCAATCACTGACAATTAAGGAATTAAGCTATGCAATTGAGTCAGGGATCAAATACCCAGCTTTAGAATTTTTAGAAGTAAAACGTTTAGAGGGGCTGTCACTCTCTGTACACCAATTACACCTTGTCAGCTCTCACAACCTCAAGTCCATTATTGTCATGTGACTACTGGCAGGGTAAACCAGGGGGCTGATTTTGAGTGGCATGATGCAGAGAGAATGGTGGAGCAAAAGAGACACCAATTACACCTTGTCAGCTCTCACAACCTCAAGTCCATTATTGTCATGTGACTACTGGCAGGGTAAACCAGGGGGCTGATTTTGAGTGGCATGATGCAGAGAGAATGGTGGAGCGAAAGAGAGGGGGGGGGGGGGGGGGGGGGGGGGGGGGGGGGCCCATTGAGCAACATGTCCAGCACACTCATTCTGCACGACCCTAACTGAGAGGAGTCTTTATTATGCATGAAGGCTCCTTCCCCTCTACCTCATGGGCCTATGTCCTACTTCAACTCAACACATAAATCTTTTATTTTTTGGAGCTGATTTCTAGTACTTGAAAAGATCCTTCAGAAGGCCCAAATGGTACCAATTCTGAGGGCAAGTATATAACTGAAATACATAGCAGGCCCAAAGGCAAAATCTGGAGACACGTGTACAACTGGCCACATGGGCATAGACTGAAAAACTGTGTAAACTGAAAAAGGGCCAGGGGGAAAAACCTCTCTTAAAGAGAGTAAAACGTGCCCTGGCCACCTATGAAGGATGACGGCTGCCTTTGAAAGGTAGGCACTTCCCACCAAAAGTTCACTCTGCAACTGTACTCCAAAATCCCAAGAAGAACAGAAAGGCACCAGCAGTATCAGCGATAAACAAACTGAACAGCTGCTAGGGATCGGGTGGGAGCCCACCAACCAGTACCATCTGCAGCCATGAATGTGAGGAAGCACAGAAGAAGGGTAGCAGTCGATGACAAAGACGGTATATAAGAGGCAACTGAAATCACCAAGAAATATGCTAAGGGAGATACAGAGGAAGAACCATCGGGGCACTGAACTGGAGCTGCAAACAAGGTCTCTAGAAGATGGTCCACTTGCTAAAGGTGGCTCCTGTCCCAAAAGACCCGGTACACAGAGCAAGGAACCAACCCATCCAAACCTCGTCAAGAAAAGAACATAAAGAAAAACAAAAGAGAGAAACAACACACATATAAAATGGAAAAACAAAAACAAAAAAAACAACAATCCATACTCCAAAACAAGCTTCACTTATGCACACGCTCACCCCCAACCACACACCGGAAGGCAAGTTTTAGCAGCACAGAATCTCTCCTTTGGCCACAGGCACTTATCCGAGTTGCCTGGTGCTGCTCCTTTTGTCACGAGGCTGTGACACCACTAACCTTAGTTGTTAGTTTCTTTCCCTTGATTTTTATTTGATTTTTGGGCCTCTCTTTTGAAGTCACAAATGGCCGGACAATGTATGGCCAGTTTGAAACAGCCGACAACCGAGAGTTTCACCCGCAACAGTGAAGGCGCTAGGTCAACACAAGTTGGTCGGGCCAATCGGCACTGAAATCCGAGCAGTAAAAGGTGGACTAGGCTCAGTTCAAAGTCATTTAGGCCCCACGCTACACTTTATAAGTTGTGGGTGGACACTTAGCGACCAATGAATAATCTGCAAGTACACCTCTATTGGGGGCACCCAAAATGGGAAAGGCTGATTTTCTATCATTCCAAAGCTACTGTGTGTGTGAGTAGTGGGTGCAGGTGATCACAGATTCAATGGACACCTTGCCTTCTCCCCTATTCAATGTAGCACGATGATTCCGCTCTCGTGCACCTCTTTCCCCTTTCAATACAAAAACGTGATGCCCCGCTCGAGGGCTTTTCATATGTATGTACAGTTGTGTAATGCGTGATTGCCGAGGCAAAAGCCTCTTGCACAGGTACTGGATTAGCTAATTGCTAATCTCCCGCAGGTACAGGTGAACTCAAATAGATTTCACGCGAGAAATCTCGTCCGATTAAAAGGGCAAGTAGCCCTAAAGGTGCGGGAGCTCGAGGGCTTGCTATGGATACGACTGACACGTGAAACGGAGCCCGAAACAGTAAATTACAACATGCTGTGTTTTTGTACAGGTTTAGGGTTTTGACCCTAATTGATCCCTAATACCCCTAAAAGCTTCGGGGAAGCGAGGGGATCATTGACCAATGTTCTGGTGCATTTTTGGGGCAGAAAACAGAGAATTCAGCGTGCTGTAGATTCTCACCAGGTTTGGAAAGTGCTCGAATGCGCCGGAAAAGTACCTTTTGAACGGGATTTTGTCTGTGAAGCCTCCTACTACGGTTATGCTGCCGAAATCGGGCTACTCTTTTTCAGCCCTGTAAAAGTGGGACAGCTCGTAGGAATTTACACGTTTTCTCCCAAGTTTAATAAGAATAAAGAACTATGGAAAGGGGCGCCAGTCTTTGGGGCCTACAGGGTGTCACTGTCTGCTTGGGAGCACTCTAGCTGCCACGCCGTGGTTTATTTGAAGTGTTAGTTCCAGTCGCAGGTTAATTTGAGCATTTGGCAGATAATTCCCTAGGCTGAGTACTAATACAACCGTATGGGAACACTCCCCAATGCCTACACGCAGCAGACATTGGCTATGCTCATGTGCAATCAGAAGGTATGCAATTAATCTAAAGTGCCTGGACGTGCACGTCCTTCGCACAGGCTCACAAGGGTGCCGGAACACTTCCTAGGCTATCCTAAACCCTAGAAGTAGGAGTTACAGCTTGTCCACATATATCACATAGGAATAGATGTGCACGTGACATCCCTCCCTTTTCAAGGTGAGGTATTGGTACGGAGTTGTATGGCTTCCGGGTATTCTGCCAACAAGTCAAGAAATCTGCGAAGAAATCTTCATCATCCATTCATTCCAGCCATCATTGGGCGGTAGCCCACTCCAGAGGGGGTGGTGAGTTGTGGTTTTCTATGGACACACCTATGCACTCATCAAAGGAGTTCACACGAGATATGGCCATGCTCATGGCATATGGGATTCCAACATTCCCAGAGACGACACCACCATCTTGGGTGGACACACTTACCACTTGACCTTGACACATCAGATCACTTGCTTACACAGGAGCAACTACATGGACTTAGGGAGAGGAACTCGGATCTCTTCTTGGACAGGTTCATTGCTTGGATCTACAAATTGGAGAGGGACTTCAATGCTTTGGACTCTCTTGGAGAGTTAACCCGCAAGGTGCGGGAGATCAGGCATCCTGCAACTACATCCGCAGTCACCCGGAGCTTGGCTTGGATGGTAGTGCAGTTGCTCTTCTATATTCCTGATCATTTGGATTGCTACCTTAAGAGTTGCTTACACTCACCCTCCGTAACCTTAGAGCAGACTTATCTCCCGACCTAGGCAGTCGGCCACTCCCAGCTCATTCACATTGAGAGCCACACCGAGATGCGGTTTGTTGGCGTTGTTGGCGCGGATTTTGTTTTGGTTGACATCAAAGGATTGCAGACAGGAGATATAGGCAAGACGGCACAGACACATTAGTCTAGCCTTTCCTCTTCTCAAAGATTATTCACAGTGCAAACTGCTCAATCTGGCTTCCCTTCTTCATACAGGATGATCATGTCACAAACTGTTGACATGTAAAAGCCCTGAAGAATGGAGCCAACTTGCAGATGCCGGCCGTGGGGCCTAAACCCTAAGGAGAACAAGCAACAGAAGAAGAAGTCCTACCAACTTATGGGGACCCCGTCCGATGGGTCCCTAAGTGGCATAAAGGATTAAATAGAGCAAGACCCACACACACACACACTGAAAGTCTTGTGTGGCAGCTATTGACGTGGCAGCTATACGGAAATTCCGAAAATTACGCTGACATGATGACGTGGCAAACTGAACGGATTTCCGCGTCTTGCGATAACTAATGTACAGAATTCCGTGATTTACGCTGGTAGCTTTTTGACATTGCTTTTGAACCAAGAGCTTTTAAGTTTGAAGGCTTTTCAGGTAAAACTGCTTTTGGGGCCTAGAGCCTTTAAATATGAGATTAGGGCTCATTCTCTGGCATGCTTCTTGGAGAAGGTGCAAAATTTGGAGTACCGGCTTGTACTGAGTTGATGCAATATAAAGAAATACCGAAAGGGGCGCCAAGGTTTGGGGCTAATACTCTCTAGGGTGGAATTCCACTACTCCTGTCGCGTGTCGTCTGTCACGATTGTGATGTATTCTTTACCTTCTTTACGTGATTTTATTGCAGATACAAAGACGTACCAGATCAGAGACCCCTATTCTCGAAAGGATGCGTCTCTTCGACCAAGAGTTGCACCTATCGGCGAAGAGCCATGTCTCTTCAGCGAATGGCTGCACCTTTACGCCGAAGGGTTACAACTCTACATCAGAGAGACACGACTATTGGCCTAGAGTCATGTCTATTGGCCTATGGTCATGTCTTTTGATCATGTCTTTTCAAATTCTATATAAGAAACCCTCTTGTAACAGATTCAATCAATCAAACACACATTCCTCTCTTGTGTCTTTGTCTCTAGTCTAGTTCAATTTTAAGTTTTCATCTAAGTACAGTTATGAATAAACACACTTAGTAGTAGTGTTCTTCACAGTGGTATCAGAGCAAATTTTTTCCCGGGGCCTTTGGACTTGGCTTGTACATCGCCGTTGCTCACCCTCCCCGCGACACTCTACGTGTTGTATGGCAGCAGAAGAACGGTGGTATACACACGAATCTGAGTATGAGGTAACTTAAGTGTTTTATCCAATTCATACTTATACTATACTACAGCATACAGTGATGTGTGTGTGCGACATGTGTGTGTGCAACGTACCCGGCAACTTGTGAGTCCTTGTTCAAATTGGCCGCTCGCACCCTTTCGCATGAAAAGTCTTTCCAACAGACACACCCTTTGGGCACCAAGAGACAGGACTCTCTCCAAGCAGTACTACTTTCCCAGCGATTGACCCCTTGCAGCGTTTCACACATAGAATTCGCTGGCTGGCTGTTTCTTTTTACGTATTGCACACAAATTACGTGGCTGAAATTGCAATTGATCGCTGGCTGAGTTATTCGCTGGCTAAAATCGCACGCTGGCAGAGCCTCTTTTTTTTCTCTACGCTGGGGTTAATACGCTGGCTGCTTGACCCCTTTATAAATACAGCATGGCTACATTATTTTCTACGCAACGAACCACCAACACAGGGCAATTTTGCAACGCTGGCTTGCTTGCACTCTTTTCTTCTGGACACACACTCCGCGTCGCAGGCTTTACTGCCTCATGGCCGATGACGCATATGATGTTCCCGTTCCGTACCTGTCGTACGTAGACGGAGTGCCAGACGAAATTCTCCCAGAGAATCCTATTCTGTCAGAACCTGCTCCTGCGCCTATTCCCGAACCCATTCCAGTTCCGGACATTCCCGCAGCCATTCCATCGCCGGTGTACTCTCCTGAACCACCGAACCCGCTAGAACGTGAATAATTGGTACACATTTGTCAGCGCCGCTTTGGCTTCCAGCATTGGTCGATTTGGAAAGTGACCATACAATGTCAACAGGACGAGTTACAGCATTACGTGTCACCAAGAGGTGTATTTTTCCTGTTGCCTTCCATAAATAAGTATTAGATATATTTATTTTATTTTTACTTGTTTGTCCCAAAACCCTTGAAAAGGTGCAAGTGGACATTGCATGGCCACTGAAACGGCTGCAGCCAAATGGGTTTCTCACATCGGGGATCTAGGTCGGTCAGACAGGGACTGCCCGGGCCAGTTAGCACTGAATTCTGATGAGTATGGAAGCTCGTGTGCGCCAAACTGGAATTTGGGCCACTCGTCAAGTCACTGCAACTTTATAAGTTGAAAGGGGCTAGTAAATTAACCCACATTGTAGATGTTGGTCAAATGGTAGTCTTCAACGATGGTCAGGAGACCGATAGGGACGCCATGGAAGCATCTCCTAAAATTTAGGGAACTGCTATTTTTGACCGGAAAATGTGTTCGCGTCATTAGCTCTGGAATGACAAGGGGAATATTTTATTGCTCTGCTGCCAACTCAACTGACGCACCAGTTGAGATATTTTTAGCAGGGAAAGCCCAAACTCGGAAATTGGGCGACGTGTCAGCCTGTGAGCGATTCTGCCACTCTGGGAGGCAAAAACGAGCTGCATATCAACAAAGGGGGCGCCATTTTCAGCCTCAGGTGGATTGTAGCAGGTACAGAAGCTATGGAATGCTTACCTTGCCCTCTATGCACAGTATGGTCACGGGAGTGATGCCCCGCACGCTACATACTGCTCTCTTTCTCCCCTACGTACAGTATGTTATGCCCCACTAGTGGGCTTCTCATTTGACCTATGTACAGTTCTGGGGGTTTATGCACGTTTGCCAAGGCAAGAGCCTTCTGAACAGGAACCGGATTCGTCAAGTTCCTCGACTTCCGGCTGATCTTTAGCTGGCATATCTTCTGGCACATCACCCACATAGGGTCTGAGAAGACTCACATGAAACGCATTGTGAATCTTCCAACTGTCAGGCAATTTCAGCCTATATGCAACATCACTGATTATGTCGCATACTTGAAAATGCCCATAGTAACGCATGCTGAGCTTTGGAAACAGTCTTTCCTTGCCCTTCATCTTCTTTAACCTTGCCTTTTCAAAGCGTAAAAGCACCCAATCACCAAGTGAATATACCACTTCACGACGGTGACGATCAGCTGCTTTCTTTTGCTTTGCCTGAGTCCTTTCTAAGGCCACTTTGACCTTCTTGTACATTTCATCCATGTCTTGAACATACTTATCTGCTTCAAATATCTTGTCCTTTGTATGCAGTATGGGAGGCTTTCTTGCCACCTTCAACTATCTCAAAAGGTGCCTTGCCAGTTGATGAATGCACTGTATTATTGTATGCATACTCCACCAATGGCAAATATTGCTCCCACTTTCCTTTATGCTCTGACACATAGCACTTCAGCAGATCTAGGACAGTAGAATTTGCCTCTTCTGACTGCCCATCTGTTTGAGGATGAAATGACGAAGAGAATTTGAGCGTAGTGCCCATATTCTCAAACAAGCCTCTCCAGAACAAACTTGTCATGCGTGGATCACGGTCGCTAACAATCGACTGTGGCATGCCATGATACTTGAAAATATTGCTCATAAACAAGCGTGCCATCTGATCTGGCTTTATCTTCTTCCTGACAGGAATAAAATGAGTCTGTTTGCTGAATCTGCAAATAATGGTCCAAATACCATCATTTCCTGTCTGCGTTCTCGGAAGATCAAAGATAAAATCCATAGCAATACTTTCCCATGGTTTATCTGGAATAGGTAGTGGTTGCAATAGCCCTGGTGCCCTTTGCCTGTCAAACTTGACCTTTTGGCATATTAGGCATTCTCGCACAAAGGCATCCACATCCCTTCTCAATGTAGGCCAATAGAAGAATGTCTCAACCGCTTTAACTGTAGCATCGATACCACGATGCCCTGCATACGATGGGACATGACTCTCTTCCATAACTTTGCGTCGCAATGGCTTTGTGACACACAATCTGCCATGCATCATCATGAACCCGTCTTTAAGAAGATAGTGTTCATGACGTTGTCCATCCATTAGTTGCTCGAAGACCCTTGCAAAATCTTCATCATTTGCATACTGTTCTCTCATATCATCAAGTTCATGATGATAAGGAATCGACACAGCTGAAATTTGTGGCTTCCTAGACAAGGCATCAGCCACAATGTTCTTCTTGCCTTCTACATGCACAATCTGAAAATGGAACATGGACAAGATATTTGCCCATCACATATGCTTCTCAGATAACTTTGTTTGTGTCAAGAAGTATCGCAAGGTCTGATGATCTGTTTGGACAACGAAATCCGCACCTAGCAAGTAGTGTTTCCAACTTAAGAGCGCATGAATCACAGCCAGTAACTCTTTCTCATAGACCTGCATGGTCATCTCTGGCCCTTGCAAAATTCTGCTCTCATAGGCTACTACCCTGCCATCTTGCATTAGCACTGCACCAATGCTACTACCGCAGGCATCACATTGGACCACAAATGACTTCCTAAGATCTGGTAACACAATGACTGGATCTGAAGTCATCTTTTCCTTTAAGAGATTAAAAGCTGAAATCTCTTTCTGTGTCCATCTAAAGGTGACTGCCTTCTTTTGAAGAGCATGTAAAGGTGAAGCAATCTCAGCGAAATTTCGGATAAACCTTCTGTAATAGGAGCATAGTCCCAAAAAGCTTCGGACATCATGCACCGTCTTCAAATTTGGCCATGACTTGATCGCTTCAACTTTTGCAGGATCCATTCTGACACCATCCTTTGAGACAATGTGTCCCAGAAAGTGAATCTCTTCCAGAAAAAACTCACTTTTCTTTGCATTGATGAGCAACCTATGACTGCGTAGCTCTTTGAACACAATGGCCAAGTGATGCCTATGCTCCTCTTCATTCTTTGAGTAGACTATCATGTCATCAAAGAATGTACCAACAAACTGCTGGTGTGGACGGAAAATTCTGTCCATCATCCTATTGAATGTAGCAGGAGCATTTGTGAGACCAAAGGGCATCACTAAAAATTCGTAAAGGCCAAACGTCGTTCTAAAAGCAGTCTTGTGCACATCCTCTGATCTAATGCGGATCTAATGGTACCCACTCTTTAGATCTATCCTGCTAAACATAGCTGCTCCTAATTTGTCCATAATATCATCAATTCTAGGTATAGGGAACCTATTCTTGATGGTATTCTTGTTCAGTGCACGGTAGTCGATGCACATACGCCATGAGCCATCCTTTTTCTGCACCAACAACACTGGAGAACAGAATGGAGATGAACTGGGCTGAATCAGCCCCTTTTCTAACAACTCCTGTACTTGGCCCATTATCTCTTTCTGCTGAGCCGCACTAACCCTGTACGGAGGCTTATTTGGTGGGCTACTGCCTGGCACCAAATCTATCGCATGGTCCTCGGGTCTCTCTGGCGGTAATTGAGACGGTAATGAATCGGAAAAACAGTCACTATACTGTTGTAAAAACATTGACCTTTCTTTATCTAGCACAGATAAATTTGATTCATCACAATCTGACACTTCACGTGCAAAAACCAAGTACGCAGAAAGATGCTTTTTCATTACAGAAGTAATAGCAGAAGCTGATACAGTAGGAATAGACTCCCCTTTAAGCTTTACATCCAGAATGTGAGTCTTTCCCCTGCTCTGTATAGTGATCTTTTTGTTGTAGGCATCCATGATTCCCTGTACACGAAACAACCAAGGAATACCTAACAACACATCACATCCGTCCAGTGGCATGATGTAAAATTCTTCAACATCTACATAGGACTGGATATGTAGACGCAACTTTCCAATGATGGGTGTCACAGCCTCTGTATGGCCAGGACATGCCAAACCTGCCTCTGCTGTATACCCCATCTCTTCAGGTCTGATTCCCAACTTTGAAGCCAATTCTGGGGAAATGAAGTTGGCTTTGGCACCTGGATCAAAGAAGATAAGCACTGTTTGATCCCTGACCTTTCCCCACGCTCTGCAAAGCTCACTTGCATCTGAATTTGGCTTATCGCCCACCATATCTGGCACTAGACCAGCCATGGGCTTCTTTCCTTTCCTGTCTTCCTTGTCATCAGAATCAGCTGGCCTTTTCTTTGTAGGACATTTGTAAGCAATGTGGCCAGGCTGCTCACATATAAAGCATTTGTTCTCTGTCCTCAGGACCTTCTTTTGCTCTTCTGACTTGCGAGGAAAACGTCTTTTCCATTTCTTTGCTGGTCCTTTTTCTGATTCAGCCGTAGCTTTGTCTTTCCCTGCGTTGGCTGACTCCTGAGTCCCTTTAGGAGCCTCATTGGGAACGTGCTTCTTGGCTGAATTTTTCTTGCCTGATCCTGCCTTGACGCCAGTGTTAAATTCACAATCTTCTCCCTTGAGCAAACCATTGCCAGTGTTTGCTACCTCGATGAGCTGCGTCAAAGTAGTGACTTTTGTCTTTGTACAGTACTTTCTCAATCCTTTAGGTAGGCCACAACTGTATTTTTCAATCTGTTCTGTCAATGGCACAAACCTATAGGAAGTTACTGGAAGTAGAGCTTTC
Source organism: Adiantum capillus-veneris (assembly GCF_014529385.1). Classification (NCBI taxonomy): domain Eukaryota; kingdom Viridiplantae; phylum Streptophyta; class Polypodiopsida; order Polypodiales; family Pteridaceae; genus Adiantum; species Adiantum capillus-veneris. The sequence goes on from NC_140931.1 coordinate 42,362,739, forward strand.
CAAAACTTCCGATTGTAATCATCCAGATTTCTACAAGTGGCAGCATTAAGTTGGTGCCATTCTGTCATGACATCTGCTTCAAAGTCATCAGATAACCATGTTGCTGCAAAAATCTACTTGAAGTAAATCCATGTGGACGGAGCTTGCCCTTGAAGCAATAAAGTTGTCCACCATTGTCCCGCATTCCCTGTCAAGAAAGTGGCTGCCTTGCGGACCTTTGAAGCCTCTGTAAAGTTTCCCCCTGCATAGGCCTTGTCAAACTGCTGGAGGAATGAAAGAGCCTTCTTCCTGTCATCAAACCCTGTAAAGGTCGTGAATGACACACCTTTGCCACCTTCTTTGTACGGAGTTGGCCTCTCCAGCGGCGTTAAATTGTCATATGGAAGTGACTGAAACATGGGAACACTATTAGGGTTCATCTGTGTTCCTTGGCCGCTATTTACTTGACCTGGAAATGCCATATTTGGCTGCTGATTTGTAATTCCAGCCATACCAAAATTTGCCTGTGGCATCCCAAATTGGCCCTGAGTGCTTTGAAACCCTGGTTGCATACCCATGACACTGTACATGGGGTTAGGCATCATCGTTTGAGCACTCCCGAACACTGTTCCTGGCGTGTAAAACTGATTTCCAGGTGCATGACCAGCCATGCTCTGGAATACCGATCCACCTCCAAAATAGCCAAGGTGTACTGAAGGTGGTGGGAAGACTTGTTGCATAGCCTGTAGGTTGCTTCCCTGCCCATTAGAACCAGCTATAGGGTGCTGAAAGGTGGCGGGCTGAACTGGTACAGCTTGAAAGACTGGCATCTCAGCCACCTGTTCTTGCACCTTAGGCATAGGTTGTGGAGATTGCATATTCTCCGTCAAGTGTACAGGTGTTTCCATTCACTGTGTGGTATGAATCACCTGTGCTCGAGCCTTAACAGGCTTTTGAATATGATCCAGTGACCCAACTTGCTGAGACGGAACAGGAGGTTGTAGAAAGGCTAAAAACCTCGGATTCTGCATTACTTGTGTGAACATAGCCACAGCAGTAGCCAACTGGGTCCTGAATATATGGTCATCTGTCTGTCGTGGTCTTGAGGACTCACCCACTTCGTGTGTCTGTTGACCCTGTGAAGAGGAAACCTCTTCAGTCACATCATCTGGTCTGTCAGCCATAATTGCAATTCCCTGTGTCTGGTCTATGATCCCCTGTGTCTTCAAGCCCAAAACTGACCAAGGCTCACTTCTATGGGAAAAAGTGATTTAATCCCGTCGATGGAACCATGAAACCGGCCTGTTCAATCCAAAAAGGGCGGTAGACTTTACTTTAAACCTTGATTTAGCTTTCACCCATTATTAGTCGTCTATTTTACCTGTACTTTCAAGACACAACAAAGGGGAGAGGGATACAAGCTGCTAGATTGCACCTGTATGAGTAGACGGACACCAGATTGGCCCCTAAATTAGGCGCCCCTTTCGGTATTTCTTTATTGTTCAAAAGAGGGAATAAACGCTGTGGTTCCTACAAGCTGCCCCGCACAAACTAGGCTGAATTTCCACTGTTCCAGCGCGATTTCGGCAACATAACTGTACTAGAACCCTTCACAATCAGTATTCCCACGCATTGACCGTCTTTCCTGACGCATACAGGCACTTTGAAAAACCTGGCGAGAATCTGCAGCACGCTGAATTCTCTGTTTTCAGCCCTGAAAATGCGCCAGATCACCTGTACAGCGGTCCCCTTGCGTCCCCGAACCTCCTGGGGGTATTAGGGTCCGTTTAGGGCCAAAACCCTAAACCTGCAAAAATACACAGCAGGCTGTAATTTACTGTTTCGGGCTCCGTTTCGCGTGCCGGTCGCATCCGTAGCAAGTCCTCGAGCTCCCGCACCTGTAGGGCTACTTGCCCTTTGAATCGGACGAGATTTCTGGCGTGAAACCTCTCCGAATTCACCTGTACCTGCGGGGGGATTAGCCGCTAGCTAATCCAGTACCTGTGCAAGAGGCTCTTGCCTCGGCAATCGCGCATGAACCCACACAACTGTGCATTGGTCAAATGAAGAGCCCACTAGAGGGGCATAACATACTACCAAAGGGGAGAGAGAGGGCAGTGCGTAGCGTGCAAGGCATCACTCCTGGCACCGCACTGTGCATAAGAGGGAAAGCAAGCACTCCATAGCTCTTAACCTGTGACAAATCTGAAAATGAGGCTCTCCCCCTCCTAAATTCAGCGCCACTTCTTGTTGCATGAGGCAAGTGCACCAGAAGGTGCCACTTGGCACATTTACAAGCATTTTCTCGTTTCGGGGTTGCCGCCTAAAAATATCCCAACCGGTTGCCCAGTTGACTTCACGGCAGAGTAAGAAAATATTCCCCTTGTCATTCCGGCGGTAATGACGTCAACACATTTTCAGGTCCCAAAATAGCAGTTCCCTAAATTTTAGGAGATGCTGCCATTGTATCTTTCTAGGTCATCCGACCCTCTTTGTACACTGCGGCCACACCCAGAACTGAAATGTAGCCTCTGTAGCAAAGGATTCCACTTTGGCTAGTCAATGACCCCACTTGGCTAACCATAGTCCTTGTCCAACCTTAGTGCTCTCTTGCCCTCAGGCCTGGACTCACTCTAAACAGTTCCACACTAGCTATGCAATGCAGGGCAGTTAGATTTCCCGAGGGGTGTTTCCAAAAAGTGAAAGTAAATAGATAATAAGAAAGAAATCAACAAAAAGGATAGATAGTAGTCACACGCTGGTGACAGCTGGACAAGCCCTTCTTTCTTGGGTTTCCTGCCACTCTTCAAAAACACGATTAGGAATCGACACGCCCAAGAGGACTTGGGTTACGTGCGACCTCAACAAGCAAAAAAAAATCTTGTGGTTCTTTCCTTGAGTGATACAGAACACTGTTAAAGCTCTGATACCAATGTTAGGTGCCGTGGAAGTAAATGTTGAACTTTGCTAAAGATGAGTGCTCCGAACTGTGCTCAAGGTCCCTTTTACTTATGGAAGGGAGAGCCTTCCGTTCCTTTAATGAGAGAGTGCAAGTGATCACAAACAAAGTGGATAAACATTGTGAATAAAGTTGCTGAGATTGAGAGAGAGAGAGAGAGAGAAGAATACGACACCAGACAAGAATGTCGACGTCGATGAGGACGACGACGAGACGGGCTGAAATTTGAAAATGCTAAGGGCTGAAATCTGCAGACTCTATGTCGATGACGACAATGCAACAACGACGCACTAAAAACGCAAATGCTGAAATCTGCGTTTTCCGGGCTGAAACTACAAACTGCGCTGGATCTAACCGTGCAACGAGAATCTACTGCGAGAAGGTGAGACCTGCGAGGTTCGGGACTCCTACTGCGATGTCTGACTGCTGAAAACTAAAATCGCTGGTGCTTCTTGGTGTTCCGTCGCGGTGACGCCGAGACTAATCTGCAAACCAAAAACGCCAGGGTTGAAGACTATTATGCTATGGGGAATCTGCTAACGCTAGTGCTGTTCTGTGGTCTTACTGTCGCCAGACTGCTGCAATGCAAAAACACTGGGCTGATCTTTGTCTTGGTGCAAAAACGCTAGGCTTTGCAGCTAGTGCAAAAACGATAGGTCTGCTGGGGGGCCCCCTGCTAAGAAGTTGTCTGTTGAACCGAAGTTCCTGCTGCCTCCTCTGCCCAAAAGTGCTAGCACTAGGTTTCTTTATATACTTGCTCTGCTAATTTGCCCTACCCAATTCCCAACAAAAGTCACTTAAAATTAATAAGTGTAAAATGTCAAAAATAGGGAAAATAGGTCTATGAACTGTAAAAATGCTCTTAATGGGTTCTGACTGAAATCTGATGATCATGTTGTGTACAACCAGAGGATATGCATCTAATCTAAGTACCTGGACATGCACGGTCTGCGAACAGACTCACAAAAGTGCCAGATCATTTCCTAAGCTAACAAAACTGAACCCATGTCATGAAGTAGCTTGTCCACGTACACATAAGGTTAGATGTGCACGTGACATTCACTAACGGATGAGCACAGAAACATGAGTCGCACTCTAGAAAAGATAGAAAGTTTGCATTAAAGTACTACACAAGGTTTCACCATGGTATATCATGTCAAGACATTGTGCATGCTCATTCCTTGGCACGACACAGTTTCAGCAAAAGCATTAGCACGATTGTCCATCAAGCATTGGTATTCTCTTTGTGGTTTACCACAATCGATAGTTGTAGGTAGAAAAGTCAAGTCTAGATCACATTTTTGGCATGTACTCGTTGAAAGGTTTGGCAGTTCGTCCCATTTTTTATATGCATTCCACCCACAATCATTTAGGAAGCATAGTCCTTTCCTAGTCATCCAAAAAGTAAAAGATGTGTCTATGAAATTGTGGTTGAAGTTGTTTCAAGGATATTCTTCAACAGAGATTCTTGAAGAAGATGAACAGAGATTGTAAACAAAGTTGTAGACATGGAGCCAAAACAGATTATTCTGCATCGCTTTAGGCGTTGTCCAAAGAAGCAAGCACTGTAAACCTTTTTGAAGTTCAACTACCGCGGCAACCACGTAGCAGAGTAAGCCTTAAATTTTATAGTTTATGGCAGTCTTGGTTTGTAGGTTTACCATTTATAGAGCGACTTATGACTATATTATAAAGCTCCTAAAATATTCTAGATTTTATGCTTTAGAAAACAAATGCATATGTATTTTATGTACCTAAAACTCAAAGCATTCAATACTTCGTTCATCACGTACTGAACACGTACCAAACACATTGTACCTTACCGCCTTGCTAAAAAAACATTTTGATGTTCAACATCACAATGTTCATTAGGGAGTTTTGGCTAAGCGTCATCATTTGGTAAATTGTCTGGAATTCAACAATCCAAAAATATATATACAAGTCAATTCTCCAAAGAGTTTTAGCCTCTTATCTCTCGGCACCTTTGATTTTTTTCAGCTCGGGATGGTAATGAACTTGTCTGTTTCTATTTTATGTTGGGGCAATCTACAGTTTTGTACAATTAAGCTTTACTTGAAATAAGTGCAACACTTTTCTGGGCAGTTAAGGATGTAGGGCCCTAGCGTGTGTACAGACATTTTAGGAGCCTATTTTTAGGCTTGTTTCTGCCATCATCCATGGTCTCATGCATCTAAGGCTTTTGGCACTCTTTATGCAAAAACCTGGCTTGATGTCACCCATTTCTTGTGAAGTGAATTCCCTTGTAGCATCATTGTGGCCCAAACTAGAAAAGGCTCGCCACCCTCCACACAGGCTTTCACTCTTAATGAGCAAGAAGATCAAATGTTGCGATTGAAGGAATGTTGGGATGACAATAATGTGGCTAGAGTGGTTTGTGCTCTAAGAGCATGCTTTTAGCATGCGTAAGGATGTAAGCTCTTGCAGTGTACCTCTATTGATCAACACAAAGAACACTCTCTCTCTCTCTCTCTCTCTCTCTCTCTCTCTCTCTCTCTCTCTTACCGTTCAACAGACTGCATATTAAGAATGGGGAGTTTCTTAGCTGTGATCTGCCATCCACACACAGATATCCCTCGGGAATGAGCGTCTTTCAAAAGATGAGCACCCAGTCTACGTAGAGCCGCCTGTCGCTGCTTCTCTTCATCGTCTTCTGGTTTCTCTTCATCATTACTTCTGGTTGACATCTTTAACAGATCCGACTGGTTACAACATTTGCATCGATACAAAATTCGATTGGGCATTGGGAGATGGCCATAATGTGCTTATCAAAATGTGAATGGTGCTCACCTAATCAAATAGAAAAGGCTCGCCACTCCACAAAATGATCAATGTTCCCATGATAAAAAGTTGTGATCATCGTCCTATGTATCCCAACGTATCCCAACGACTCCTAGGCCACGGAGCACTTGTGGACACTCAATTCATGAAGTCATGTGTTTCGTGTGAAATCTACCGATAAAGTTATTAGAATTACGGTTGCAGGAATGCACACACAGCTTGGGGAAGACGAAGAAGCTCCATGCACACAACATAGCCCTAGAGTGATGGGTGTATATACAATGCATGGGGGAAAAACTCCTAGTGAGGGAAAAAGTGCCTCGACAGTCCTAATTGTGTTCACACTCATCACTACCACATATATGGTAACATATTTTTCGTGGGAGTGATGCGATGAATGAGAGTTGGCACATAGTATATAGGGAAGTGCCATGCCTTGAGGACGTGATTAATCCACAAAAGGAAGCAATCCCAAAGCTTTGAACTTCTAATGTGGCAATGCCTTTGTGAATAGATCTGCAAGGTTGTCTTGTGTCAACACATAAGTCAAGTTGATCTCTCATGCCAAGAGTCTCTCCCTAACATAGTGATAATGCACCTCAATATGCTTTGTCCGAGCATGAAAAATAGCTTCCTTGCAACTGCCAATGCACTTTGACTCTCAGTGTAGATGATGTTGGCAATGTCTTGTCCAACACCCAAATCAGCCATAAGGCGTCTGATCCTTACACACTGAATTTTATTGTAAAGATTGTCATGTACTCAGCTTCACAATTAGAAGTGGCCACACAATAGGTTGACTCTTGCTCAATTATTATATGCATGAAATTCCAAGTAGCATGAAACCAAAACCACTTGTGGACACTCCCGTGTCATAACAGCCAACCCAATCCAAGTCAAAGAAAGCATGCAAATCTAGCAACAATGACCCCCACTTGGGATAAAACAACCCAAGATGTAATGTGCCACACAAGTAGCGAAAGATCCTCTTGACATCCTGCCAATGCTTAGACCTTAGGCTATGCATAAATTTGCTAACCTGTAAGACTACTGCAAACTAAATATCCAGCCTCGTTTTGCATACATAAATAAGGCATCTGCAGTCTGAGACATCAGATCTCCAGCATCATGAATACTTAACTTCATTGGAGCAACAACAGGTTTGCAGTCTTCAAGTCCAAACTTACATAGCAATGTTTCAATGTACCTTACTTGACACAAAGCAATATCTCCATCACACTGCTTAAATTGTATGCCCATGTAATGATGCAAAAGCCCCAAGTCTTTAATCTTGAAGGTGGCATCCAATTCAGACTTGAATTCAGCAATGTGTGTCTCATTGGGACCAGTGATCAACAAATCATCTACATATAGAACCATGATGAGAAAGACATCACCCTCACGTTTGACATACAAAGTCATCTCATGTGGACTGTTACAAAAGCCTTGTTCAAACAAATGAGTGTCAGCTTTCTCATACCAATTACGAGGAGACTCCTTCAACCCATACAAAGCTTTATTATATTTGCACACTTCATTTTCTTGTTCTTTCTTGAATAAAATGTGAGGATACGTTACATATACTTCCTCAAATATATCACCGTTTAAGAAAGCAGTAACAATGTTTGATTGATGTACATTCCATCCAAAATGAGCTGCCAATGCACATAGAAAACGAATAGAAGCATATGACAAGTGGGAGAAAAAGTCTCTTCATAGTCAATCCCTTTTCTGTCGTGCATAACCTTTTGCAACAAGTCGAGCCTTGTAGCGATCAATCTCGTTATCTTACTTACATTTCAGCTTGTAAACCACTTTGTACCAATGAACTTTTTGCCAGGAGGCAAATCACATAAAGTCCATGTATCATTTTCTATAAGTGCATCATATTCTGATTGCATGGCAGCCATCCAATTTTTTGAATTTTGTGCTTCATCAAAAGAGAGAGGTTCATCTTCATCACACAAACTAGAAACAACCAAAGCATAACAATCTGATGTATATGATGCATGCGAAAACCTCAGGAGGAGGGAGGGGGGGTCACTATATGTAAAACTTATATATTGCGGGTGTTCAAGGACAATTTATAAAATCCCTAGCCCTCAAAAATTTCACCAATAAAAGGGAACCTTTTCCTATTCAATCTATATTTTTTTTTTCAGGATCATTTTTTAAACACCCTTTTGTATGTGAAAATGTGAAAAGAATATAGAAAAAGATAATTCCCACTGTTAAACCCACGTGATAGGCTTTTTTTAAAAAATTGTAATGACCCCTCAAAGGCAAGAACTTGAGCGAGTATAACTAGACATAGGTGCATCGAATTTATTGTCATGCAAAGTATTCATCGTCCATTTTGGCATACCCCTAGACTCCTCATTCTCAACCCTTTCCACATGAAGTACATCATGTACATCTGCATCAGTAATAGGCTGAAATACATCATGTACAACTACATCCGCATCAATAACTTGAACAATTATGACTAGACATAGGTGCATCCAATTTACTATCATGCGAAGTATGCTCCATCCAATTTGGCATACCCCTAGCCTCCCCATTCTCAACCCTTTCCACATGAAGTACATCATGTACATTTGCATCAGTAATAAGCCGATCCATAACGTTTTCGAAAACCTCCATAGGTTGTACATTTGCCTTATTGGAACTTACATTCTTGAGTTTCCACCATTAAAAAGAGGCAACAAAGTGTCATAAATGTCTTAAGAACTTATATTATTATCTCTAGTACATGATAACAAAGGCTGAACAAAATCTTCCATAAATACGGTGTCTCATGAAACCAAGATATGTTTTATTTGTGGGTGGTATGACTTGTAACCTTTGCTATCAAGATTGTAACCAACAAATGCAGTTGATAGCCTTATCATCCAATTTTCTGCGCTACATTTGTGGCACCAAAGCATAAGCTAAACAACCAAAAATGTGCATGTATCAATAGATGGCTTCTTATCATGCCATGCTTCATAAGGAGTCATAGCTTGCAAGGCTCTGGTAGGACGCCTATTGAGTACATAACTAGCACACATGATAGTTTCAAGCCAAGACAGATGTGGTAAAGCTTGACTCTTGACCATACATTGTGCCATATCCATAAAAGACATGTTGTTTCTTTCAGCAATACCATTTTTTTAATGTGTATACGACATTGTATATTGGTGGCTTATCCCACTACTAGCTAGAAATGCATTAAATTCAAGAGACATATAGTCCCCCCCTCGATCGGAATGGAGGGTGCCCATAGTACATTTATAGATATTTTCAGCCATAACCAAAAATTTCTTGAAACATATGAACATTTCGGACTTAACTTTAAGCAAATACACCCATGATGCCTAGAGTAGTCATCGGTGAAATTCATGAAGAATAAGTAATTACCCAAGGATGGAGTTTGGATAGGCCTGCAAACATCATTGTGCACAAGTTGCAACATGCATGTAGCCCTTATTAAACCATCCTTTGGAAACTTTGAACGTTGCATCTTACCCAAAAGACAACCTTCACCTCACCTTCACAAACATGTTTGGAAGGTACCTCAAGAGGCGACAAAGAAGCAACCGTATTAGATTTCTACAAACACAGCAAACTAACAAAAATTTTAGATGCCCAAACATGTATGCCAAACTTTGGCATCTGAAAAAACCTTTGAATTCACAACTACATTTGCAATATTCTACCCACACTTGTCTTATAAAGTGAGCTTATACAACCCACGACACAAAATGTCAGATGCAACAATTTCATCACCTAAACTGAGATCATGAACTGTACATTTGTCATCCACAAATTTGATCACAAGTCTAAGTCTTCCAAGTACAAATACAGAAAAAAGGTTCTTTCTTATCCTTGGTACATAAAGTGCATCAACAAGTGTGACAAAACTACCATTTGCACTAGTTAGCACAATCTTTTTGACTCCCTTATTCGAATAAGAGGCATTGTTGGCACAAGTGACCATATTCCTGTGAGAGACAGCCTTGAGAGAGGCAAACAAGTCACGATGTGAAGCAATGTGCTTTGTAGCACCACTATCAAAGTACCAAAAATGTGATTTTACAATAACTGACATACATGCATCATGGACAAAAGGATCATAAGTACACTCTGCACTAAATGTCCACTCAGCATCTACATTAATAGCATAATCTCCATTTCCAAAAGATTCTAGAATAGCTACACTGGTAGTATAATCGGTCTCTTTCTTCTTGGCCTCTTTTGCCTTCAACTTAGGTCATTCCTTTATCAAGTGATCATTAGCATTGCAATAATGGCAGCACATCTTCTTCTTGCCTTTTTCACCAGAATTCCCAAACAAGTGTTTGCCAGCGGAAGCATTAGAAATAGGTGATCCGGTACTCACTGAAGAACCATGAGAAGTGGTTTCATTGATATTACCACCTTTTTAGCCCCATTCTTTCTTGAAAGTGACTCTTGTCACAACAATGTGCATAATGCATCAAACTTGATAGCTTGAGGGTTTCCTTGGGTTATAAGTCTCCAAGTACTAGAAAAAGTCTGGTAAGAGTCTGGTAACACATTAAGAACAGTCTGCACAAGTGAGCTGTTAGAGATAACTTCACCTATGGAAATGAGTTGCTCATTGTTGATATCCTTGATACCAGGAAGAAAAGTGTCCATGTCATCTTCTTCTTGCAAATGAGCTGTTAGAGATAACTTTGCCTATGGAAATGAGTTGCTCATTGTTGATATCCTTGATACCAGGAAGAAAAGCGTCCATGTCATCTTCCTCTTGCATAATATTCAACTCCAACTCTTTACATAGCAATGCAATTTTAGTCTCATTGCCACTTGCATAAAGACCAACAAAGTATCCCAACCTTTTTTTACTGACTTTGTTGAGAAAATGTGAGGAGTAATAGTGCACTTCATAGATAATGCAATCAATACAAGAGCTTGGCATCTCTAACATCCCAACTAGACTTCTCAACCATAGGCAAAACAACTCTAGCAGCAACAAACCCACTAGAACCTACGACATCCTAGTAGAGTCTCTATCCATGAAAGAAAGACATACATCAATGCATTGCACAACATTCCAATGCCCTTTTGACACAAGAACATGCATCCTCGTGTAAGCCCACATTGGGTAGTTATCCCTATCCAATTTTCCCTTGGCAAACGTCTTGAATAAATATATGCTATTGTCAGCCATGGCAAATGACTGCTCCTGGTGTGAAAACTACTTCGAAAGAGAAAAAATAAAGTAGGGCTTACATGCACTATGTAGCAAAACCCGAACAGGATTGTAAGGGACTTGTTTTACAAAAAAATTGCATTGACCAAAATTTTGCACAAAAGGACAAAATTACCTACGTGGTACTGCTTGTAATGGAAATGGACATGCGAATGCTCATCCAATTCAGAGAAAGTGAGTAGGGGGTGCTGACGACGATGGCGACTATATCGAGAATGGCGCAACCTTCTCTAATACCAATTGTTGGAATAAGGTTTGCAAGAATGCACACACAACTTGGAGAAGATGAAGAAGCTCAAGGCACACAATAGAGAGTCTATTGCTTAGTGCACAAAATAGAAAGATAAGTTAGCCCTAGAGTGATGGGCGTATATACAATGCATGGGGGGGAAAAAACTCCTAGTGAGGGAAAAAGTGCCCTGACACTCCTAAGTGTGTTCACACACATCACTAATAAATACATATGGCAACAAAAGTTGGACTTATTGATGTTTTCACACACATTTCAACAAACAACATTATAGCATAACCACAATACTTTGCATAGGTTTTTGGTTGGGTTTTTTTTTTTTTTTTGGGGGGGGCATCTAGATTATTTGCTTGCCTCCTTGAAGGAACAAACGTCCCACATTGTTGGATGTTTCTGGGCATGTCAATCCCTTCTAAAAGAGGAGGTTCTTGGTTAGATGGGCGACCTTCTCTAGTGAGGCTCCATTGACCTTGTAAGAATGTTGGCTACACTCATATGAAAGGAGGGCTACAATTTAAAGGCCCTCTAGATTTAGAGGTGGTTCAAATCACCTTAAATAATGGTCGAAGGCCCCATTAGCAAACATTTTACAAGCAATGACTTGCCCATGTAGGCTATATGTACCTTTTCACCCAACTTGAGGTGTTTAATTGATTGAGATGATGCCCTCTTTTGATTTGGCGGTTCAAACCAAAAAAGAGGTACCTCAATTTATGTAAATGTGTAAAATATGATGGATCTCTCTCTCTCTCTCTCTCTCTCTCTCTCTCTCTCTCTCTATATATATATATATATATATATATATATATATATATATATAAAAGAGAAAAAAATTGGAAGAACCTTTCTATCACCCAAGTGTGTTATCCCAATCCCCTCTTGAATTGTTCCAAGAAATTGAAAACTTCTCTTCTCATGGGTTTGTGTGTCTCTGAATAAGAATAGGAAATTGGAATAACCTTTCGATCATCAAAGTGTGTTATCACAATCCCCTCTTAAATAACAAATCTTGAGTTGAATATTTGTCAAGATTTTTGAGGTCTCTTGGTAATTCAGCCAAGTTGGTCACTTTTGCTTGATAACATCGTGCTTCTGCCAGCTGCAGACCCTTGGGAAGGGCACTACAATGGATCTTGCATAATGTCCATTGGGGCATTGGTATACAGAATTAGATACCTTGGATACCAGGTCAGCCAAATGTCACGCCACTTAGGATGTACCATTGTTGGATTGGCGGCGAATTCCCTAAGTAGCCTCTCTTTGATTTGCAACACTTCAAACTTGATCAGAGGGTAAGGGAGAGCTTGTTAATTCCATTCTTTAGTGATATTTTCCTTTGTAAGAAGATTGACATTGATTGAGTGAAGAATTTGTTCTTCCCACTGCATGGCATCCTTCCACACTTGCTCTTCTATTTGCTTTTTACGCTAGGTCTCTTCTACTGTAGTCAAAGTTGTTGGAGGTGTAGAGGGGCTGGCTTCATCTTGTGTAACCACAATCTCTGGGAGATTTGCTTATGTGGTTGGTGTATCTTCAAAAAATCATGAGCTGTAATGTGTCGGTATCTCCCATTGTAAGTTATGGTCGGTCGTCGTGGAAGTAGATGCTTGAGCTGTTAGTTCCTCTTGAGATTTCCTAAGCTCCTCCTTGAGGTTTTCTATCTCCTTTTTTTTTCTTCTCTCTGAATAAACCCTCTAGAGAGCTCTTGACATTGCATCTACTCTAGCTTGATGTCTGTTTCAAGGTCTTTATGATTTTGCTAAAGAGTCATGTAAGCTTCATCAATGTTTTGTAATGTAGCCATAGTGGGATTTGTCCTTAGCTTATTGAGTAGTTGAGTCTACTCTTGGCATCTAGACTCTAACTGTGCTAACTAAGCATTGGGTTGCATCAAGCTGGACCTGTACTTTTTGAGCAAAAGGACTTGTATTTTGCAAGGCTGTGGTTACCTCTTTCAAGTGCTACTCTTGTTGCTGCGTTGTTAACTTTAAGGCTTCCATTTCTTCTTTAGCTTTGGTTGTCTCCTCAATCTTTGACAAAATCTTATAAAATCTTCGTTTCCAGCACTTTTATCTTCTTATTCTTGGCCTTTGTTGCCTCTTATGCGTCATTGAAAGATTCAGTTATTTCAAGCCTCGTTCTTGTGATCTTTAACTACTGCTAGAGGTGATGGATCTGGTGGTGGCAAGCATATACTTTGTCTTTCATGTGATACATGGCCTCGTGCACATATCTAGAATATTCCTTTATCTCTTCAAGGATCTCAACCTATTGAGAAGCTTCTGCATTGTCTTGGTGGGATGGTCCCGCCCTCTCTTCCCTTGGTAGCTCCACGTGTAATTGCTCATCCGATCTTTGTTCTATTTGTATGGAATCTCCTAGCACTTCCAATGCAGCTGTTTGATCCTCAAGAACTTTTTCAAGGTGAGTTGTTGGTACTTCTTGTGGAGGCTGCTCTTCATGCATTGTAGAGGTGGTGTTGGTTGCATCTTCATTTATTCCTTCATGCATGGCTTCAGACATTGTTTCCTTTGGTTGTGTTGTTTCAATGGTATGTGCCTTGGCTTGATCTCTTTGAGTCTCTTCTTCCTCATAGAGCAATTCCAATCCAACCAGTGGGTCGTCATGTTGACGGTACATGGAGTTTTTTAGTGTGGATCTTTATCCTCTTTGGTTTGGGTTGCCATTTTTTTTCAAAATCTTAGACCTCTTTCGAGCTCACAGACCGCTGCTTCTCTTTCAAATCTGGTCGCTCTTTGTGGCGGCTCCTCGATTTGTACAGTGGGGCGTGGCTGCTTTTTGTGAACTGTTTCTTTGACCTTGGCATTTCCCTATTCCTTTGCTCTTTTCTCTAGATGATCCTCTTCTTCACCTTCTAGGTCTTTGTTGCTCTTTGGAGCCACATATATGGTGGCCATTTCCTTCTTTGGTTCCTCTTCATAGGCTTTCACAAGTCTTTGCCTCAGTCATGTAGAAACAGGTGGTGCCCTAGGTGGTATCTCCTTTTCCTCCATATCCATCTTGCTAGCCAGCCATAGTTTCTGCTCATGAGCTGGTGGTAAATTCTTTGCTTGGCTTATAGCTTAATAGGCTATTCTGGTAAGTACCTCTGTTTCCCCAAGAATGATATTTGCTTTGACTTTTTGACATAAGGTGGTATGGATGTACTGGTCATGGTTGACATCAGTAGACCCCTCCTTCCTCCATGCTTGGGTAAAAGTGGAAGCTACTACATGATTATGGCATGTATACCGAGGCGGACTCTTTGCGATGAAGTGGAAATGCTGGTGGTGGAGTCAAAGTGCCTTCTCTATTTCCCTTTGTTTGAGATATGTTGACTTGTGTGTTAAGATAGTTGTGGTTGCCAGTTGGCGGTCTCTCATAGGCTTTTGACCCTTTGGAACCTTTAGTGCATCAGCTATCTACTCCTCTGTGATGTTTACTTCCATTGGGGTGTTGTTAAGATCTGATATTATGGCTTGACCGTCTTCATTGATAGTGTGTACCAGATCATACGCTCTCTCATAGTCAAATCTGCATGGTTCCAACTGGATATAGTCTCCAAGGCTTCACTTTTTCCACAAGGGTCTGACTGTATCTCCTCTTGCTAAGTCTGTGCTTCTTTGAGTAGCATTTGTACTTCCACTTTTAGCCCTTCAACACTTTTGAAAGTCCCATGGTAAACAGTGATGTCATATACTCTAATATCTAACCGTTCCAAATGATTTTCTCATATTGAACTGATCATTTAATGTGGGAAAATAAACAGAGCAAGAGTTAGAATATAGACATGTGCTTTTTGCACAACGTTTGGTCTTTATGAATATCTTGTCATGCCTTTTGGCTTGACAAATGCTCCAGCCACATTCAACCGCCTAATGGAAAAAAAATTTAGACCCTACCACAAGTTCACTGGAGTATTCTTTGATGATATCATCATCTACTCCAATTCTCTCAAGGAGCATAAGCAACATCTCCAGGTAATCTTTCAAGCTTTGAGGGAGAATAAAATTTTCATTAACCAAAAGAAGAGTGAATTTTTCCTTCAAGAGATTCAATACTTAGGTCACATTATCTCTCAAGATGGTATCCGTATGGATCCATCAAAGTTAGAGGTAATAAAAGGATGGCCTAGCGCAAGGAATCTACATGAGCTACGAAGCTTTATTGGTATGTGCGCATACTATAGATGCTTCATAGAAAAATTCTCTCAAATAGCAGGACTATTACATGACTTAACAAAAAAGAACATTAAGTATGCATGGAATACTAAAGAGAAAAATGCTTTTGATAAGCTTAAAGAAAAGCTTACCTCCCAACTAGTGCTTACACTATCGGACCTCTCAAAATCATTTGAGGTCCAATGTGATGCTTGTGGGGATTGTCTTGGATCAGTCTTGCTCTAAGAAGCACATGCCATAGCATATAAAATTCAAAGACTCAATACCGATGAATGAGTGTTGCGCATATATGAAAAAGAGCTACTAGTTGTTCTTTATACCCTCTAGACACATGGAAGCACTATCTATTGGGGACTCCATTCATCTTACAAACGAACCACCAAAGTCTCAAGTACTTCATGACGCAAACCAAGCTGTCCGACAAACAAATGAGGTGGGTAAAATTCCTTTCACAATTCAATTTTTATATTGCTCATATTGCTCATAAACATAATCAAGTAGCTGATGCACTATCACGATGACTAAGGGCAAATGCGGTGTCTATAGCAACTCATAATGATCTATCTTCCATGATAGATGAGTATGCTACTGACCCTGATTTTAAGGACATAATGTCAGCCCTTGCCTTAGGGAAGAAAGACAAACCATTCACCTTGAAGGATTGTTATCTTCTCCATGGCAACAGGCTATGTGTTACTCACTCCCTTTGTGAGAAAGTGATGTATGAATCCCATGCTCCTCCCTATGTGGGGCATAGAGGGATTCAACCTGCTCTTCGAGGAGTAGAGATGTATTTTTATTGGCCCACCATGAAAGTGGATGTACAAGAGTATGTTTCAAAATATGTGGTATGCCAAAAGACAAAGTATGATAGAGGGAAGCAACCTAGATTACTCCAGCTATTGCCAATCCCTAATTCGCCATCGAAAAGTATATCCATGTATTTTATCCTTGAATTACCCAAGTCTATCCATGGGAATACGGGGATATGGACAATAGTCAACAGGTGTAGCAAGCAAGCACACTTTATTCTTGTCAAAAAGACTATTAAGGTGGCACAACAAATGGCAACTCTATTCATATCCCAGATTTTCAAACACCATGGATTGATGACATCCATCGTGTTAGATAGCGATCCTAGAATGACTAGTAATTTTTGGAAAGGTCTCTTTAAAAATCTAGGTACAAGGTTGAATTTCTCTTCGGCCTATCACCCACAAACGGATGGCCAAAGTGAGATATCCAACCTTATGATTCTTGATCTACTAAAGACTTATGTTACATAAGTAGATGCACAATGGGAGAAGTATCTACCGCTTGTAGAGTATGTGGACAATAACATTGTCCATACTACTACATGAAAGGCACCTTTTGAAATCATTGAGGGAAGACCTAAAAGTCCCTTGCTACTAAAGGTACATGGGAAGATCTTCGCTGCCAATGAGTATAGCCGAGACCTACAAGAATCTTTCCAAAAGATTAAGGAGGCTATATCCATCTCCCAACAAAGGCAAAAAGCTACTGCTAACAAGCAGAGAAGGTCCTTAATGTTCAGAGAAAATGATTGGCCATGGGTCTTACTTAAGTTTCCCAAGGCTCGATTGAGGCAAACTACGGGCAAAAATCCTACGGGCCACCAAAAATATTATGCTAAATTAGGCAAAAGATACTATGGTCCTTTTCAAATCTTAAAACTAATCGATGAGATGGCCTTAAAACTAATCAATGAGATGGCTCATACATAATACTTTTCATGCAAGCCTACTCAAGCCTTACAAAGGAGAGCCACCAAACATAACCAATCATTGAAGACCCCCCAACGATAGAAGATCAAGAAGAGGTGCTACAATCCAAAGCTATCCTTTGACATGAGGACAAGGTATTACGACATGGTAAGATTATTCAACGATATCTTATTAAGTTCAAAAATTATCCTTTTGAAGATGCTAGATGGATGCAAGGAACACAACTTAACGATAGTATGAACCTTGTCAATGCTTACAATGCTACACTAGAGTAAGCAAATGTAAATGTTTCTTTTCAATGAACAATGTTTTTGTCTTATAAGACTAGATCTCTCTTTTTATTGTGCACAAATTTGAGTAGTATGCATGCTTAGAATCATGCTTGTGATGACATCGTCTCTCAAACATGAAGTAGAATTTGTCACTCTACTTTGGAACGCATGATATGGACTAAAGAGCAGACATTCTTGCGGCAACTAAGTCTCTAAAGCACAAAATGGATTAGTCATCCATTCTAGAATGATGTCGTAGGGTAAAAAGGGATCCTCTACCCACTATAAAACATAGACGAATGACTAAGGATTTATCTTCTTTGCCTCAGAGTCAAGGACGACTATGATTTCAAGAGAGAGGTAATATCATAAAATCTAATATCTAACTATCCCAAATGATTTTCTCATATTGAACTGATCATTTAATGTGGGAAAATAAACAAGAACAAGAGTTAGAATATAGACATGTGCTTTTAGATCTAGCTCAACACGGGACCAAGGGGAGAGAAGGCAACGGGTCCAAAAGGGAGATGGTCTATCAGAAAGCAATGACCTGATAATGGAGCTTAAAAGACCTTATAGTTAGCTTCATTAAAGATCTCCAAAGGTTAGGTTTTAAATTCCTTAGACCTAGGACCTTAGGCAAGCTAGGGTTGGCCTTGAGGTGGGAACCTTGCCCAAGATTGAGGTGCTTGTTGTGCTTGTTGACTAAGGCGCTTGAGGTGCTTGCTGACTAAGGTGCTTGAGGAGCTTGTCATGCTTGATGATTAAGGTGCTTGAGGTGATTAAGGTACTTGGGGGCCAAGATACTTGAGGTGCTTGAAGTCAAAGCATGGCCTATAAAGGAGGGAGCGAGCCCCAAGAGTAGGGGGTGGGGTTGAATGGCCTTTCCCTTACCCAAGGGACACCCCTTTCTCAAAGAGGCAAATAGGACACATGTCAAGTCCCTAGCTAGGTTGCCCTCATAGTGTGCCTAAAGCCTATTGGATGACCCTTACATAATTCCAATGAGAATTTGCTTAATTACTTAATTGTTTAAGCATTTTTCAAGCCTCTCTCTCTCAAAGGGGAAAGGAGGATACTTGTCCCAAATGCTACCATTCTTGCTTGATTTGTCTAAAGCATGTGATTGGTTAGTCTAGAGAAGGTCCAATCAACTTCAAGCTTGAGATAGGAAGAGGGGTCAAGCCAAGCAAGGAGGGGGGGTGCTTGCAAAATATACTCCCTCTCACACACACTCACACACACCCATTCTCATGGTGTGTTGAGCAAGAACTCTGTCTCCTTCTCCAAGGTTGAGAAGTTGAGCCTACACCAACAACTCTTGGATATGGAATTCAAATCCAACCAAGAGCCATGCTCCAAAGTGCAAGCTTGCCATCTTCTTCATCTCTATTACTATGCTACTATACTATCTAAGCAACAAGAGTAATAACAAGTGAGGAGATTATTTCTTTCTCTTATGTTACTTCTTCTTCCTCTTCCCTTCCCTCATTCCCTGCTATCTCTCTCCACCTTTGAAGGTGTTTGAGGTCTTGGGATTGAGGCTGGGGATATGTTAATGCTTTTGCAAGTTAATTAAGGGCATACTTTTGGTGTATGAAGTCTACCATCGAGGTCTCAAGGAAAACAAGCTTGTATTGTACCAAGTCTCTCTTTATGGGAGAATCTATA
The DNA here is from genome assembly GCF_014529385.1 of Adiantum capillus-veneris. Classification (NCBI taxonomy): domain Eukaryota; kingdom Viridiplantae; phylum Streptophyta; class Polypodiopsida; order Polypodiales; family Pteridaceae; genus Adiantum; species Adiantum capillus-veneris. The sequence continues at coordinate 42,381,834 of NC_140931.1, forward strand.
ATACAAAAGCCTTTTGGAGGGGGGGATCGGCTCCACATAAATTCGGTCCTCACACTTATGTTCTTTAAGAATTCTCTTAAAGGAGATGCTCACTATTGTTATTTCAATTTCCTCTACAATCAATAGTACATCATTATTCCATTACAAGTGACATGTTGGTGCTCCAATTGGTCTTTAGCCAGTCAGGTAACATTAGCCTCTTTGAGAGATTGTTGCTCTAGTTGGTATGGTGGCAGCTCTGCCAGCTTGGCCTTCCTACTTTTCTTCTTTGGAGTGGATGATGAGAGAGGTCCTATCATGAGAGCGTTAGAAAGTGTCTGTTATACTTGTTCCAACCTTTACTAACAAGTAGAAAGGATATAACAATAGTTGAAATGCAAAAAACACAAAATCTAGCAAAGTCTATCTTTGGTGCGCTGAAGATGCAGATGTATGCATATGATTGCAGAGTTGTGTCAAAGTGAACGTACATGTTGTGTTGATGTTGTAGGTGGGTAGGTGGTATGTCTGAAGTTGGATGGCTTTCCAAGCTCTGTGGTAAGAATTACAGGCAAATCTATGCCCAGCTTGTGCTTGTTTCTAGGAGTTGAGCTTTGTCAAACTTGATGAAACTAGATATGGAGCTTCGCAAAGACCATCTAAACACATTAATGAAGAAAATTGATGAAAAAAAGTTCAATATGACATAGGTCTATCTTCAGCACGTCGAAGATAAACTTACAATGTTTTTGAACTTTTTTGGCTTGATGTCTCTTGTGTAACTCAAATAGGTGCTAACTAAGCTCTGTGGAAAGTTTGAGTTTAAGATGTGGTCCAAAAGTCCTTTGTGTGCACCCTTTAGTGTATTTTTTTGACGAAAAAGTGCAACATAGTGAAGTGAATGCATGATGTGTGAGTCCCAAGTTTATACAAGGTATATGGAGGCTATGGAGATCATGGTTACGCAATCAAATGTGCAAAAGCACTTTATGTGAGAAATGATATCTTAGGCGCGCTGAAGATAAATTTTCCTTGATTTAGCATCTTTTATATATAGCTTCTACTAGTGTAGTGAAGGCCAAATGTGGCCCTGGTCCTGTGTTTTTCCCTTGGTGTTCCCTTGAAGCTAATGGGCCCTACCAAGTAGAGTTGGATGTTAGGCTACCAACTTGTGATTATTGACCCCCATGAGGTTAGTGTAGGTTAGATAGAGCTGTTAAAGTGTTCCTCTGAGGTTTGAAATCAATTGAGTCAATATTTTGCACGGAAGTGAAAAATAGCACTTTGCAGCAAGGATATGGTTATTTTTGTGTAGCTTGATGAGGAGACCCCCAATTCTCTACTAGCCTCTACATGATGTTAACTTCAAATTGGTAAAATTTGGTCCCAATTTGAGCCTTTTGTCTTTGGTGCGTCGAAGATGCTACGTCAAGGATTATGGGTGCAATTTCACTTTTGACCCCACCTATGTGTTCATCTACTTGGGATGAGTCCTTGGTTCAAGTCTCGTGTGATTTGGAAGCTCGGTGTGGCCAGTACAAGCGTTGTTCTTCTCGAAAACTCCCAGATTACTCTATGTTGTCGTGCCCTCTATGACCTTGGTGGTGGACAAAGTGGTATTCAAAATGCTTCTTGTGATAGTTTGGAACTCACCCCTCATGGATGTAGTGAGTAAGAGCTGGAAGAACGTGCGTAGAAGCTTGCAAAAGATCGCTAAAATCCACTAGCTAGAGCTCTCTCACAAAGAGCTACAATTCAAATGAGGGTAGAAATGGCCTAGGGGACTATAAATACCTGGGCTTCTCGACTCATTTTCCCTCAAACACCCTAGTTAGTCATACTACGTCATGAAGTATACTTTCCTTTCAAAAAAATTTCATTTGGACTTCGATTGCTCCATTTTTGAAGGTTTTTCAAAATCAAGCATTGTGGCCTAAATTTAGGCTTTCCATCACCATTGTCAAAATCACGCAAGATTTGACATGCTCATCCGTCTTTGTTTCCTAATCATCATAGTTCTTTTGGTTTTTCCATATGGATTTGTTTGGCATTTATGTTATATTTTTATCTTTTTGTTAAGAAAATTAAAAGAAAATGACAAACTCACTCTAAAAAATAGAATTCCAAACCCAAAAATACAAAAACACACCTTATTTTAGTGCTTGGTCATATTTTTGTGGATTGGTTCATTTTAATCACTTTTTGGCCAAAACACACACAAAAAGAGTGAAATTTATAATATTTTGACTTTTTGGTGATATTTACACTATGTACACACACACACCTAGCGATTATCATGTTAACAATTCCCCATTCTGCTTACTCATGAGGGAATTTTCTTTTTAAGTTACAAAAATCTACACATTAACATTCAAGCACTTCAAAACATTGACCGTTTCCTAATCTGCCTCATGTATCTAAGTCCCCCCCCCCCCCCCCCCCCCCCCCCCTCCCTGCTTGAGTCCCCTAGGTACTAGAGTGTAGCCCAGTTTTGCATTTCATGGGCCACGAAGTTGTGTCTATGCATAGCTACGATTGGCTCTACCATGCTATCGAAGGCAATGCAATTTGAAACAATATGTTGTGCAAGAGGTGAGTCTTGAGTGGTATACTCAAGGGCTATCGATGGCAAAGTATCCTATTGGGTAACTCTCTTAAAGAGTAGATCTTAAAGTAATTGAACTCGTTCCTTGATAGTGCCATGTGCACGTTTCGTAGCCGTGGTCTTGGAAGTGGTTAGCACTGCAGTGGATGGTGTTTCTGGTAATGGTTGAATCTTTGGTACCCATTTATACATAACTACCTGTGGCTTTGCCTTGAATTTCCATTTGCAAAGATTCTTTGGTTTAGGCTTGGCTTCAGGTTGCCACTTGGGTTTCCACGTCCATTGAGATGGTTGTGACCTTGGTTTTTGTGGTTGCGGTTGGTAGGGTGGTGTAATTAATGACTTCTTATATGAGTGGCTACTAGTAGTTGTTTAGGCACCCAAATGTGCTTAAAGTTGTTGGTGAGCTGGGTTTTGGGTACCCAAAATTTCTTGGTTCCTTGCATGCCGATGTTATGAGGATGGATTGGATGTCAAATAATGGGCATTGGATTTGAGTTGTCCCTGCTTTTTGGTAGCATCGAATTTTTTGAGAGTGGCTTTCCACTCTTCACGGCTATGAACAAATGGTACTCTTAACTATCCTCCCTTGAGTGTTAACGTTAAAACCTTATCATTCCAATCTTGGACAGCTTTATAGGTTCACATCCATGGGCCTCCTAGCACCATATCTTTGTTCACATGTCTTCCATTTTGTTTCTAATGTCTGATCCACTTTCAATCCCGCTTGGAAAGCTTCTAGGGCTACGTTGATTGGTTTGTATATTCTGTCTACTAATACGAATCCTGTTGTTTTGATTCTTTAAATTTCAATGACAATGTCTACATTGTTGTGCTGATTTTGCGGGTACGTGGTGAAAGAAGAGAATTTGCATGCATTTTCAAGGTTTTGCCAAACTTATGATTTAAGTCAAAAGTTGTTATGACGTCAGGATGATGGAATGCATGCCAATTTTAGGTTTTAGGGCCAAGAAATGAAGCTGATGCATGCAAGCCGAGTTGCAATGATGCTGCCAAAATGTGATTTTATAAGACAAATTTGTAGTGTTCAACGTGCTCTCCATGCTTGTTTTTACGACTCGTCAATCGGAGTCCGGATGAGAAAGATATGGCCAGTACAATATTTTTCGGGGGCCAATTTTGCTGGTGTTTGGTCCTGTCACTGGATGTGTGTTGGATACAATAAATCAAGTTTACCAGGGATCGATTGCTAGTGCCTGGAACAAGCTACACCATGTGCTTTACAGGGCTCAAATCAGATATTTAATGCTCAACTTATGGCCAAAATAGTCATCCTTATAGTTTCAGATATCTATGATCAGGGAGTGTGTGCATGTAGTTAAACCTGATCTTGGCACTACTTTGGTCAATATTTATGGGTCCTCGGAAATGTTTTGGCCGATATGAAAGCTAAATGCTATGCTTAGTGATATTTGGGTTTATATGTATGCCATATTTGATGCTTTTATAAAAGCACAAGCGGCTCTCAATGTCCGTAATGATACCACTTGGAGTGCATTAGTTGCAGTATATGTCCAACATCTCTAGGGTATGGGGCGCTATTGGTGAGACATGATGTGTTTGACAATTCTATGGTTAATGTGTACGCCAAATGTGGTTTACTTGAGAGGGAATGACCACCATAACAACATTGGCATCGAAGTGCTTGCCTTCGTCATCTCTTTTGGTGTGTTTGATGCACACTAGAGAGAGAGAGAGAGAGAGAGAGAGAGAGAGAGAGAGAGAGAGAGAGAGAGAGAGAAGAAAAAACATAAAGCCAAGGGACAGTCACGGCGCCCTATCCCAATATATGGTGGATGCATTTTCTTTTCAAAAGAAAAAGCAAGAAGGAAAAAAAAAGTTAGCAAAGTGTTTGCATGTGAAGAAAGGAGGGAGGGAGTGGAGCGCCGGAGTAGGAGGAAAGAAAAGAAAAGAAGGGAAAGGAAGCATAGCTGGGTGGTGTGCAAGAGGAGATTGGAAGCTAGGGAAGCAAATCTCGATCGGGCAAAGGACAAAGCTTGTTCGAGTTTGCGAAGAAAAAGGATGGAGTGTCTCTCTCACTCACTCCACATCGGCGAGCTTTCTCTCTTGCTTGGAATTCATCGACAAAGCAAGCACCAACAAGAGGGGATCTCTCTAGCTTGAAAAACTTGGAGAAGGGTTTTTTTTCTCTCTCACAAACGACCTTGGTGAGAGGAGACACAAGCCAATTGACCTTGGTTTTTTTTTCTCATGACTCAAGTGCATTTGACAAGCAAACATGATCACCCTTGGCATGAGAGATACTATAGAACCTTGTGCCTACATCATCGCCCTCGTCAACCACATCTTCTCCATTTTCATACCTTGCTTTTGAAAGCATATTTGCAACTGGATTATCTTTCCCTACAATATGCTTAAATTTAGGATTCAAGGACTTTATGTAGGCAATCTATCTCAACATAGCAATGTCGGGAGTTGAGCAGCTTGTGATCATCCCAAGAAGAGGTAGACAATCAGTCTCCACTATTACATTTGCTCCTATCAAATATTCTTTGTCGCATTTCAATACTGTGACTACTCCCCATAACTCTGTTTTTACATGTGGATAGTTGCATTGACGTGCACTTAGGACCTTTGCACCAAACCTCACTTCATATCGCTTACCATCTTCATCATCTTGGCCAATCGACCATCCAATTCCTGTGGGGCTAGTATCTACTGTCACAATTACATGTCTTCTGCATTCATAGTTTACTTTTCTTAAAGTTGGTGACATGAGCAACAACTTCTTTAATTTTCTCATGGCATGGGTATGCATTTCTTCCCATTGAAACTTTTGGTTCTTTCTCAAAAGTTGATACAAAGGCGCTGCTACATGTGCATAATGCGGTATCCAGATAACATAAAACACGCATGCACCCAGAAACCTTAAACCTTAGTGACATTTATACATTTCTCTTTCATTCTCTGAATTACATCAATCTTTACAAGACAAGGCCTTCTACCATATGGCCCGCACATATGTCCCACAACAAGAACTTCATTCACACCAAGCACTGATTTTTACCCAGACAAGGTAAGGTTCACTTCTTCCAACCTTAACAAGATCTTATCACAATTATTGATATGGTTTTCCACCTCGAGTCGAGAGCCACATCTATATCACTTACATCACATCCTTTGATTAGCACATCATCAAGGAAAGACATTGTATTTTGAGGTATGAAGTCATGAAGGACTTTGTCCATACCATTCATCATATGCACAACTAAATAAGTTGCTCCCTGAGGTAAGGTGCACATCCTTACCAAGCCCAAAGGTGTCCTCATGGTATTGAGGTCCCTGCTCTCCATTGCTAGTTGAAACTGATCATACCCTGAGTACAAATCTCCCATAGAATATATTGCCCTTCCTACAAATGCCTCTGCAAACTCATCTACAATTGGCCCTGTACCCACATTTCTAATTGTAACCTTGTTGACGGGTTGCATATCTTGGATAAAGCATAAAGAACCATTTATCTTTGGAACTGTGAACCACCTGTTCGATTATGGAGCACAAGAAGGCTCCAAAATACCCATCTTGATCTTTTCATTAAGCAACTCATTGAGTTTTGGAAAATGAGCCTTTGGAACTGGAATAGATCTCAAGTTCCAAGGTACATGAGGGATAGTGAAGATCACCATAGGATCAATAATGGATGGATCAACATGCCCTATCTCATGAGGCTCAAATGCAAAAGCTTTTCCATGTTTGGCAAGCATGTCTTCAAAGTGTATCTTTTCAGCTTTTGTCAAACTCTCCTCGCAACCAACCTTTAACTCCTTTAAAGAATCCTGTGTGAACTTGTGTCCAATATTGCTTGGATCACGAAGGCTAGGTTGCAAAGCAGCTTGTTCCATCTTATTTGTGCAATCTTTTGGTAGAGTTAATGCCACGGGTTTCACTTTCTTTGCCACATACTTATACTTAGTTTCCACTCGTACATCAACACCTTGACCATTTTTTAAATCCTCAATGACTTTGTACATTATTGAGCAAACTTTCACAACCTCACTTCCCATACGTAAATTTCAATACACTAAAGACTCCAAGTCTTGCATGGTATCCCAAATGAACACTCATCAAACACACTTGCTATGCATTCCTCATTTTCAATCAAACCATTTGTCCTCAAACATTTATGTACACTATTTACATGTTGTCGTTCACCCCGCTTTAAGTCCTCATACTTTGTAAAGCAGTAGATCCATAGTCTGATAATCCTACAAAACCTATAGAAAACGTTCTCTTTGCATATACATCATGCAAGAAATTTTCTCTTCTTGTACCACTGCAATCCCGCTCTACAATGGTACATGGCCAAAACCCCTCATACCCCTATAGTCCTTGAATTCTTTGTTTGTCTTTGGCAAGGGTTACTCTCTAAGACTTTTACGGTTCCTTTCATGGTCCACACAAACAGTAAGGAACTGTACTGCACGCTTCCCATCCCTGCTCCTTACCCTAGCATAAGCTGACCCATCGTCCATTACCTTCATTTCCATGTGAGTAGAAGTGATGTATGGCTTCCCTAGTGTAAGAGGATATGTAGACATCTCTTGTACAAAGAAATTCTGGTAATCTTTCACATCCCCTATAGTCGCCTTTACATTTGGACAAGCTCCGTACAGCTCCCTTGATGAGTTGTTTGCTGCACAAATCATCCATCCATGATTTATATCAATTGGCCATTTCCTTTTTAATAAATATTCTTTGACATAAGGTTAATCTCTGACCCATGATCTATCAATGCAATATATGGCTCTTCTAAGTCTCCCACTTTTGCCAGGGTCTTAGTAGTTGATCTTGCCCAGTGACTCTTCAAGTAGTAACTCTTGTGAGTGGTCTAGACTTCATCTTCATCATCCAAGAAGTGAACCTGTTTTACTCCTCCCCTAGACTTGTAGCATCCAACAACAGTTTCATCACCTTGCATGCCATAGACCTATACTCCCTGTGCATTTAAAGTCTCTTCTTCACCCTATACATGGATAGATTTAGTAAGAGACTACCGCTTCCTCTTGATGATATCATTTATCTCTTCATGGAACTCCCTCTTTGCTATTCCAAGGACCTCACCCAAGCTAAATTCCACCTTACTGTTCAAAATGCTCTCTTCCAAAACCTTTTTGAGATCAATTGCTGCCTCTATATCAGATTGGAGTTTGTAGGCCGGTGGACCCTTTGGTTTAGCTTTCGTTGCATCTTTCTTCTTTTCTTTAGAGGCTTCTTGCATAGGCACTTTGGGGACATACATATGTTGCAGGGAAGGTGATCTAGGAGGCATTGTGCCATTTTTTCCCCCACTCCTCGTCGCCCGTTTTGAAGTCCCTTCATCCCCATTCTCACACATACGTTTCTCTTCGACAACGGCCTCATTGGCTTGACATTTGGCAATGTACACATGCACTGACAAAGAATTTACAGGGTCGTTCCAACGCGTTTCTAGTCAAATGCAGTCTCCAGCTTCATGTAAAACCTCTTTAGTCATTTTACCCTTCATAGCAAATTCTATTGCCCATGGCAATAATTGTCCAATCCCATTAGATACTTCTTCTCCAACCTTGACTCCTTTCTACTTAATAGGCCCGACCTTCAACCCATAGGTGGCTGCCTCAACCATTGAGACGGCATGGCTAGTAGCTATGCCCTCAACTAGCTTCTTCATCCCACCTTTGCAAAAGTTTGTCCCCAAGAGCTTCCCTGTTTCACTTAAGTGAATCTTGCCATCTTTAAAGAAAACAAGATCCTTTGTTAAAGCATCTTTGAAACTTTCACAATCCCTCCTTGTATGGTCAATACTACTCGCACCATATGCATCTATTTATGAAACCTTCTCTGCTTTGAGGTCGTTGCACTGTAGATTGACCTGATGGTTGCCCCTTCTCTTCTAGCCTTGTAAGCTTTAACTTTAGCTCTTGCATTCCTTTAGCAATATCATCAAGGATGGATTTCTCACTCTTTGGAACCACGATCACAGGCTTCATGGAACTATCGAAAACACTTGGGGCTTGAGTAGGGTGACTATCATCTTGTCTCTTTGATGTTGTCTCTTAGTTAGCAGTGAAATGGCATCTTCAACTTCATTCCAATCAGTCTTTAAGCCCTGTTCCGCATCCTTATCCTCAAGTAGTAACTCTAACTTCTCTTGAATCTCTTTGCCTGCAACTTGCAAAAAGAGCTCCATCTTCTCTGAGTTCAGGGTAGCCTTCTCAGTCCTTGAAAGTTGATCATAGCGGCGTTCAAATTCCCTTAGCAGTTCGATAGGCGAGAGTGCCTCTTTTGGCCAAGATACCCACTCTAAAAAAGTCCTCTTTGTCACCCTTTTAGAGTCTTCCATGAAATACTCTTCTTTCAAGGCTAACTTGAATGCTTCCCATGTTGCCCCATGCTCATTTCTAATTCCCCTTACATGCTCTCTGATATTAGGAACCACAACTAGCTCAAAACTTTGTACCATCTCTACTTCGGGCACTCGATGAAGCTCCATCTCCATTACATATCCACAAAGATGCTTTGTTACATCTATACCTTTAAATTGGTCCATTTTCTTCACCACAGATTGAAGCGCTTTGGTTGATGAAAGCTCCCTCCTTTTCGCATCTTGCTGCTGCTGCATAAACACCGCAAAAGCTTGAAACATTTGCATTGTGACTAAATCAAATCAAACCCCATGTTTCTCTTATTGCTCCATAACTTTAAAGCTTTAACTTTAAACCTTGAATGAAGCTTTTGAACCCTCACCCTAGCCTACTTTGCGTCGGGTTCACCAAACTTGTGTCAAGTAGTGCGGAGTGCAGCTAGGAAAGCGTTGGGCCTCTGACTGTGAGAGTTCGCAGCAAAATCAAGCAAGTCGTAGAAGATTTGAGGCTAAAAACACACTAAAAAAGAACAAAACTCCAGTCATGAAAGCTTATCTTTGAAAAAGAGTCAAGATCGACTCAAAACTCTTGTATGTGTGATGATTTGGTGTAGCTCGCTTCCAATTACATAATTGTAATGCTCTTTTGCCCTGATAAAAACCCTGTACAAACTCTTCAATTCTCCATCATAGGAATTTCATGGAAGCTTCAAAACTTCATTATTCATTCCCAAGTAGGTATTTGAAGAGGGGAAACCCTAATTGGTGGACTCACAACCTCAAATACAGGGTTCGAACAGCACGGGACTGCACTAGCATACCTTAGGTGCCTGCTTCGTATCCTTCACAGAGGAGCTTATAGTGCTGATCTTCCACTTCTAAAATGTTCCCTCACTCCTCATAGTCATGGCATCGTGAATGATGTGGAATTTTGAGCCATTTTTGACCATTTTATGACCATTTTTGGTTTTTAGCCCAGAAATGCCCTTTTATGCCCGTAAAAAGCCCAAATGAGTTGGAAAAATCCCCTGAAATTGTGGAAAAATACCATTGTGCTTAAGTTTCATCTTGAAACTCATTTTTCCACTTGGCAATCACTCTAGATGCATCTCTTATGCTCGCGTATGAAACCTGCTATTTTTGGTCGAGATCGCCTGTATTGAACTTTCTAGGCAAAACGAGCATGCCACTTCGATACACTTGACATTTGTACATTTCTAAAGAAAAATAGGCATATATTTATGTGAAAAGGAATGCCACAGTGCCACGTCTAGGGCCTCGCGTGCCTGACAAGGTATGTACACGACTGCAACCATGGCATCTATTTTCGCATATATCACACTATGTACATCATAGCATTTGGTCCCACATAGCAAAAGCATTGAGTGAGTTAGATATTTTAGTTTCACATTATGCACGTGCCATGGCACAACAACATCATTTCCTCTATCTTCTTATGATTTTTCTCTTCAATCTCCCTTCGTTGCTTTTGTCTTCTAAGATCGTATCGTTTGCATTGTTCTTTTTTGGAGTCTTTCGAAGGTTTTCTAGGTGTGTCTGACCCGCTTGCATTTTTTTTTCTTTTCCCCTTAGCCTGAGCCCTAGTAACTACTTGGATCAAAATTGTGGATTTCCCATCTGATGAGCTACTTGGCATGACTTGAACTACATTTATGGCTGGCTTCCCTTTGTTAGCTGGATTCCTTAGACAATCGTCTGGAAAATGTCCGCCCTTACAACCACACTGTAAGCAATATGCTTCAATTGATCTAGTGTTCTTATGTGGCTCAGGAAAATCATTTTTCCAGTGGGGTGGTCATTTGATCCACAATTATGGCAATTCCCGATTTTTTGTTTAGGCATTGGTTTCATCATGGGTGGTGTAGCCCACTTGTTTGCAATGAAGTAAATCAATGATGTGTCTAGAGGTACCTGATTAACTTGTTCTACAATGATGGGAGTTGACTGAGTGCACCACTTGTCCTCTATTCCCACATTTGCAAAGCTCGCTTCATTATACAGTGTGATTGGTACTAGAGCCTGCTCATCCACTTGCCCTTCATGCAACATGTACTTGACTGATACAACATCGTTTCTTGGTAGTGGCGGCTATTGGCCTAATACAGGTTATGGTCTTTCCATACCCATAGGTGGTTTCTGAACAGATGCCATGTTTGACGAATACCTAGGGTTGTCCTTTTTGTCTCATTGGTACATACTAGACATTTTTGTCATATTTAGGCTTATAATAGCACTCATTCCTTTCATGGTTTGTCCATGTCCCTTTGAGTGTAGATTATTTCAATGGTCTGTGTTGTCCCATAGGTTTTCCTTGTGGTGGACCCTGTCCAGACCCTCTCATAAGCACCCTTTGCATGTTGTTCATCATTGCGTCCATGCGCTTACACATGTCCTCCATAGCATTGATAGGAGCTACCACAGTTCGTCCTACCTGTGCTGGCATGGTAAGTGTGGTCTTCTTGCTCTGTGCATCCTTAACAGTGGTTTCTTCATTGAAAATCTCGCAATTGCTACCCGAGTCAATTGCATCCATGCTACATGCTTCCCAAGTTGTATGTTTTTTAGTATACAAAATAGCATGCAAATAATACTTTTAGGAACAATGAGACAAGCTTCTCCTCGGTTGGGATTTCCAACTCCGGGCATCTATCAATGTATTGCCTCATCCGACTCACACAATCTCTTACAGTTTCTCCTTGTTTTTGTTCGAAGCTGTAGATTTTTGCCACGATGCTATGCTTGATTCCCATTTTTGAGCAAGCGACAACAAATTTTATAGCCAAAGTCGCTAGATTGATTATTGATCCAAGAGGTATGGTCCAGAACCAAGTCAAAGATTTTCCTTCTAAAATTGTCTCAAACCCCCCAATTTGCGTGTGGAGTCCGTTATACGTTCATCTCTCAGAACTTACACAAGCAATTAACAAATACTTCAAACTTGGAAAGATGCTCTATGGTTCTAACATAGTGCTTCTGAGCTGTGCTTTTTCCTTTTCTGCCAAGACATGATTTCTTGCACACTAGCACTTCAAGCCTTCTGTGATTCCACAATTTTTAATTTGAAATCATAAAGTATCTGACAATTCCTATCACTAATCACTGGATTCACTCAAAGAGCGAGAATCTAGTTAATGTGTGCAAGCTATCTTGGGCGCGCCAAAGATGGCCACACCCTTTTTGAGATATGAAATCGACTTTGACCACTTGAATGGGGTTCCTATATGGTGAGATAAAGCTAACCCTAGCGTCAAGATAAAAAATCACCTTTCTCATAGAATTTCTATCTTAGGCGCACTGAAGATAAAATTCCACTATTTCAAGGGATTTTTTTCCAATATGATTTTCTTGGGCTTTTACATAAAATTTCAAGTGTCTCAATTGAGTTTCACAAAGTCTGGACTGTAGGTACGTGTTTTATCACCTTTTTTGTTAGTTTTCCAAAATTTTTGGTGTTTCAAGTCTTTGCACAACTTCAAAGTTGTTCAAACTTGCTCAAGAGCTCTATAATGTTCAAATGATACTATGTCAATGATTTTTTTTTCTAAAATCACCTGTCTAGTAGAAAATCTATCTTTAGTGCACCAAAGATTAAAAAATCAAAATTTGAACTTTTTGCCAAAAGAAATTCACAGTCTGATTTTTCCTAATGCTTAAAGCTTACACATGCTCTGGTTTCAATGTTTGGCCAAAAAGTGACTTTACTTTCTTTGATTTCTCACAAATGGAAATTTTTACCAAGTTTGAGGCTAACCAGGTATTCCAGTGGTTCAAAATGCACCAAAATTAATAGGGAGGGTCAAAACAAGTTGGTCTAACTCCTTGCAAGTTCAAATTCTCAAGTTCAACCCAAAAAGGCCCCTTTTTATCTTACGAGTACCTAAGATAGAATTGCCTATTTTCAAAGCTAATTTCACTTTTAGGGTTCTAGATGTCTATTCCCATATGTTTGAACACTCTCAGTACTTGAAAAACTTAAAATTGTGTAGTGGACAGTTCTGTTTATCTTTGGTGCGCCAAAGATGGCTTTGACAAATTTTGGTGTTTTTTCGGAGGAATTCAAATCAGATGTAATCCTGACTATTTTTTACTTACCTTACTCCTACTAAACATAAAAATTGTAGTACGTGAAAAAAAACCAACTTTCGATACCAAATTGCTAATTTTACCTAGGTGCTATCCTTCTAGACTAATTGCTAGTCTCAAGGAACCTTCATCCAATCCATCCAACTAATCTAATGCTACCAAGATCCTCACCAAGTATCCCTACTCTCAAGAACCTCTCAACAATGATAAGGTCAAAAAGTGTTTTACTCTAGTTGAACCTAGAAGAAGTAATGGAATTTTCAGTGAATGCTTTGGGATTTTCTCTAGTTTAGGTTGCCTTGTCCCCGGATTAGCGCCAAAATGTCGATACACTGGCAAGCCTTACCACATCAATGCTAGCAAAGCAAGAAACATAGACATAAAATGTCAACTCGTGGGATGTAGCTTACCTGACTAGTGCATGGAGGCTACAAGAGATAGCTAATCTCTCAAAAAACCCAAGTCTAGTGCATTCTCACCTAGATCAGTCTCAAGTGTGTCAAGCACCAAAAGCTAATCTTCTTACCGCAAGACTAATATGGTGATTGCATATAGCTATAGTGCTCCAAATGCAACAGAATTTGCTCCCTAGAATGTGCAAAATATCCTTATTGATCTCATGTGCTCAAAAGCCATTTCTAAAACTTGGGCATAATCGTGCAGAAGATAAAAAGTCTATTTTGGGCAGGTCAATTTCGGTCTCTGAAACACTCGGCCTCCGAAACACTCTATACTGCTTAAGGATGTGCTCTATCTACTCCTATGGTCAAAAACCAGTTTTGATACGTGTATGGATCATAAGGAGTGAACACAGCTCGTAGATAGAAATACTAAGAACACAACTTTATCACGAGAAACTTACATAGAAAGGAAGAGCTCTCATTTGCGAGTGTTATGGTATGCTCATAACTGCAATGTAACTTCATACAAGGGAGACATATAGGAATGAAACACACGAGAGAGTTCATCAAACTGTACTGCAGCGTATGATCAACTTTCATTATCCAAAACTTGAGTCCAAAGTTACAAAATTGGCTTTTATACCTCAACCAAGGTATGAGAAATGAAACCCTAACTAAATGGCTACGTACAAAGGCTAAAAATTGCAAATAGTTACAACTCTAAAAGCTCGTGGACCCTTTTGCACTCTTGGCAAATAAATGCAATACAACAAGTTTGGACTTTGTGAGAATTCAATTTATAAATGGATAAAAGGATGATAGTGATGATCCTACTAGTTGAGCAGCCAATAGCAAAGTTGGCATATGAATTAGAGAATCTATATTGATGTGAGATAATGGTTATAGGAAGAGTGTAGCTCGTATCATAACCACCCAACCAACCCCGAGCTATCTCACTCTCAATCACAATCCCAATCTTGTAGACAATCTCACTCCCAATCATGCTCCCACTCTCAATCACACACTCAATCACAATCACACTCGCAACCTCAATCACAATCACAATTGTGCAACCTCTGTTGATTATAGAGACTATCTTTCAGAATAGGTAGTTGGATAGCGGCTATTTTTTTCGTCAAACTCCTATCTTTTACAAAGTAGAAAAAAATAGACCCGAAAAGTGGCGTCATGCATGTGAACACAAAAACAACACTAAAAAGACCCAAAAAGAGACATCCTACATGCGAACACAAAAAATGGCACTAAAAATATCCTGCATGTGTAAACCAGTACAAGTTAGAAAACTTTTTTCTAAGTCCTAAAATTTTGGCCATTTTTATTGGCCCATAGCTCCCAAACAGCTCTAAATCTATCTTGGACCATCTTTAATGAAATTGTTTGTCTCGTCAAGCTCTTTGACAGCTGTGTGATCCAAAAAATTCATATCCTGCTTGGATCATTAGAAAAATTAACCTACAAGTTGGCAATTTCTGTAAGACCGCGGGGTGGATAGGCATAATGAACTCCTCCCAACCTCCCTACTTATAACCCTTGGCTCTTGCAAGTAGGACCCCTTAACCTTATGTCGTTTCCCTCGGCTCTTAGCTGTACCGAGCCGTTTAGACCCCTTTTGGTCCTTGGCGACATTACTCCCCCATTGGAGAAGCATTTTCGTCCTCAAAAACAAAAGTGGTGATATTTTAATAAGAACACTGATTTTTTTTGCATTGGCATCCTTCATGGATCCAACTGTCCATTTGATCGAAATACTGTATAGTAGGAGGTTCAATGAAATCAAGAAGAACATCTTGATATTCTACATTGTCGTCCCTTTGCAACTATTGTGTTGTGTAAACGGCCCATATCCAACATAGCATATAGACTCCATTTAGAACTCATTTGAGTATGCTAAACGAGCTATTGCAACTAAGATGTACCCAAAAGAGTACCTATTTTCACTTTCCATGAAAGTAATTGGTTGACATAACTCATCAGCAAAGTATAAGTCCTTGACTTGTTATCAATCTTCATCATTCAGTAAACAACCCCACCATAACCGGTGTCGAAGGTTGAGAACATGAATAGGCTAAACTTAGTTTTTCAGCATGCTTTGCCTCATGGTAAGAAAACTCCAACTAGAGAGATAACCATTCCAATTGGATCGCTTGGTGCTAGCGTACGCGCTTAGCGTATCCTTTAGCACAAGATTAACACTTTGTAAATTGTCTATCCTCTCTCGATAATGGACAGTTACGGAGGTGTGATTCCCCACCGTTTGTAGACAGTCCTCCAAAATGATTGGTAAGAAGGGATCACAATTCCTTGCATTATGGCTACCATCTTAGTTAACTTTAGTGAGCTGATCTACAAGCACCAAAATTGAGCCATGCCCTCTATTGGTGATTGATAGATTTACAATTAATTGCATGGAAATAGTGCACATAGAGTGTAAAATGCTTTAGAAGCTACTTATGTCATAAATGTGCATGCTGCTCCAAATCAATCTTTGCTAATCACTAGGGCCCATTACATCTAGTGTGCATGTATTTAGCAAAAATAGATCTAGAGCTGCATATCTAATACCGTACTTGCCAATGCTTATGGCTAATGTTATGCTCATGGCTCATGGAAAAAGAACTAAATACTTTCCACATGGAAATCATGCTAGCATATTTGGACCATAATAGAATGTGAGAAGCCAGCACATCTAGGTACCAAATGAACTAGTTCATCAACAGAATATAAATCTGTTGCATGTGTAAACAACCATCGTTTAATTTTATTTGACTGTACTTGTAACCTTAACAAGTCTTATTAGGTATCCGACAATTTCTGGCCACTGAAATTTTTCCTGTTACGATGTGCTCAAAATGGTCTAATAAACGGATTTTACCAGCATCTAGGGACTTTGTCGCGACACATAATTGAAATAGCAAGTACCAATGTCAGTTCCATATGTCTCAGATAAGGATGTTCTATGAAAACATCCTACAAGTATGAGATGTACTTGTTGTGGAGGTAATTGTAAACACTCTACGACATGAGTGAGAGGGACCCTCATTATCCTTGCTTCACACTGACTTAACCAAACTCCATGAGTTCTTAGACCATTTTTCTCCTCTTGTGAGTAGTTTACTTAATGGAGAAAGATAATTTTCACACATGAGAGATTAGAGAGAGAGAGAGAGAGAGAGAGAGAGAGAGAGAGAGAGAGAGAGAGAGAGAGAGAGAGAGAGCACAATATACATGGTTCACCCAATGTGGGCTACATCCATGGAAAAGCAGCCACTCAATGCCTTTAGTACTTCAAACTAGAAGTAAGTTACAAAGGCATTATACTTTCAATGGAGATCCCACCTTACTTCACTCTCATCACCTCACACACACCTTGTTGCATCAATTTCACAATGCATTTTGTGTGTAGAAGAGGCCTCCTTCTATAGGTCAAAAGGGCTACCCTCTCTCATGAGAGACAGCCATGTGTAGCCTCCCTTGTGTAGACAAGTCCAAGTTGGACTCTCCCACGTGCCCATGTGTGGTGGCCGCCCTTAAGAAGACAAGTCCATCTAGAAATCGGCCACCAGCCATTGACTACAGGCATAAATTTTTGGTTTTTTGGTGAGTGATTTTTCTTATGCATGATGGATTCTCCTCATAATGGGGTCCTTACAAATGTGCGTTTAAAAGACTAAAAATTACAAGGGGTGAATCAGGCTCCATACTTAACAATCTCCCACTTAGAGACTGATCTCAACACCAAACTTGTGACTGATTTTCATCCTGGCTTATTATCCTTGAATGCCGATTGAAGATGAGAAAAAGCTCAACTTCTCCTTGTTGACCACCTTTGTAAACATGTCTGCATGATTATCAATTGTGTGCACCTTTCCTAGCTTTAGTTGTCCCTCTTTCAAAAGAGTACGTATAAAGTGATATCTCACCTTGATGTGCTTTATCTTTGAGTGAAAGGCTAAATTCTTTGCAAGATGAATGGCGCTTTGAGTGTCATTGTACAAGACACAATTGTCTTGCTTATATCCAAGCTCCTCCAAAAATTTCTGAAGCCACAAATTTTTTTTGCTTGCCTCCATCATTGCTACATACTCTGCTTCTGTGGTAAAAAGTGAGACCACTTTTTGTAACTTTGAGGCCCAACTTATTGATGTGCCTCCAACTGTGAAGACATAGCCAGTAGTGCTCCTTCGAATGTCTTTGTCACCTGCATATCTGCATCAACATAATCTTGCAGGAAAATGTCAGTGCCTCCAAAATACAAAGCATTCGTGGTTGTCCCCTTTAGATACCTAAATATCCACTTCACAGCTTGCCAGTGTTCTTTACTTGAATTATCCATGAACCTACTCACAACTCCCACTGCATGTGCAATATCTGGCCTTGTTCAGACCATAGCATACATTAGACAAACCTACCGCTGCAGCATATGGAACTTTAGAAAGATAGGCTATCTCCTCTTGTGTCTTTGGACAAATATCCTTGGTTAGTTTAAAGTGACTAGCCAAAGGTGTAGAAACGGATTTTGCATCTTGCACTGCAAACCTTTCTAGTACATTTTTGATGTAATCCTCTTGAGATAGCTTTATTGTCTTCTTCATCATGTCCCTTGATATCTTCGTAGCAAGTATCCACTTTACAACACCTAAATCTTTCATTGAAAAAGATTTAGACAAATTCTCTTTTAGGTCTTTGATATCTTACATGTTAGCACTTGCAATCAACATGTCATCAACATATAACATTAGGATGTTGAACTTCCCTTCTCGCAAATTTTTCATGTAGACACATTGATTAGAGTTGCATCTTTTGAATCCGTGATCCAACATCTATCGATCGAACTTCAAGTACCACCTTTTGATGCTTACTTTAGACCATACAAGCTCTTATTTAATCTGCAAACCAATTTCTCGTTACCCTTTACTTCATACCCCTTTGGTTACATGTCCATGCTCTTTTGGAACTCCCCCATCTAATGGCATTGAGGGTGACCGGTTGATCAAGTACACAGGCGTACTTACTGCTTTTGCCTAAAGCTCAAGGGATAGGCTTGCATGTAGCTGCATGCTTCGTGATCTCTCCATAATTGTTATGTTCATCCTTTTCTAAATGCCATTTTGTTGAGGTGTCCTTGGGGTTGTCCTTTGCCTCCGAATGCCATTGCTAGCACAAAATATTTCAAAATCTTGGCTGCAATATTCACCTCCATTGTCGGATTTGAGGCACTTGAACTTGGTACCTGCTTCATTCTCCACAAAGGCTTTCTACCTTTGAAATATGAATAACAAATTGGATTTATTCTGCATTACATAAACCCATGTTTTTGAGTTGCATCGTCTATGAATGTTACATAGTACAATGAGCCACCAAGGTGTACTTGCAGGACCCCAACCATCAAAATGAACTAATTCAAGTTCTTTAACTTTTTCTTTCATTCTTGCCTTTTAAAATTTTACCCTCTTTTGTTTACCGTAAACACAATCTTCACAGAACTCTAAGTCCACTTCTTTCAAACCTGGTAGAAGCTTCTTTGATTGAAGGATTTGCATTCCTTTGGTACTCATATGCCCAAGCCGGTAGTGCCACACCGCACTGTTGACTTTTGTAGCTGTTGCATAAGTTGAAGATTGTGTGCTAACAGTACACAAGTAAGGTGTACCAACCTTTTCTTCTTTGGAAACCACCAAAGATTCCTTTGAGATCTTCCACCTTTTTTTTTTTGAACGCAATGTTGTGACCTTGATTGTCCAATTATCCTGTAGAGATCAATTTTTTGCAAAGAGAAGGAACATGCCTAACATCCTTAAGCTTCCATTTATTTCCATTTGTAGTTTTTACACAAAATGCACCTTTTTTGACAATTTCACAAGCTTGATCATCTCCCAAGTATACATACCCAAAATTACCTTTGGTGTAATCTTGGATATGTTGCTTATGCGATGTCACATGGAATGAAGCCCCGGAGTCCACTATCCAAGAATTAGACACATTGTCTAATGAGAGAATTAGAGCATCTTGGTCTACTTTACCTGCCACATTATCCTTTGATGTGGGCTTGTTTTCTTGAGGCTCTGACTCCTTTTTCTTCTTGGACCAACAATCCTACTTGACATGGCCTCTCTTGCTCTAGTTCCAACGTTCAAGAACTGACTTTGTGCATGACTTGCTCTGCCTTGAGTGATCACGACCCTTTTGATTTTTGAACCTCTCCTTCGATCTTCCCCTCGTTTTTGTTGACAGTGCAGCACTTGATGATTCACCTGTGCTTCTCCTTCACATTTCCTCGCTTAGAAGAACACCCACAACATCATCAAAATTAAGAGTCTTTGTGTCAGAGATAGAGTTACTTACACCCATCACAAAATTATCCCAACTATCCGTTAGAGATGATAGTATAAGGAGGGCTTGCACTTCATTGTCCTTCACCAATTGAAGCTGACTTATGTTCTTGTTAAAGTTGTTTAGGTATTCTGCAACTGCACCACTCTGTACCATTTTTAGATTGAACAAGCGCTTTATGAGAAATACCTTATTGGATGCCGATGGTTTCTTGTAGAGGCCGTCACGTGACTTCATCAAGTCCTCCGTGGCCTTCATCTCCAAAACGTTGAAGGTCAGCGTTGACACCAAGCTTAGCCGGATTTTTCCTAATGCCTTTTGGTCAAGGACAATCCATGCTTCATCTGCCATTGTTGCGGGCTTCTTTGCAAGACTGCCTAGTGGCAAATAAAGGTCCTTCTGGTAGAGATAGTTTTCAATCTGCATCTTCCAATGTTGGTATTTTTTGTCGTTGAACTTCTTGATCTTGAGCTTACTTTCCTCTACCATTACTCCCACTCAATTCAAGGAATCCTTTCCTTGAGATACTTAAGCTAGGAGCAAAACTTTCTCTAATACCAGTTGTTAGAAAATAGGACGTAGATAAGTAGATATTAGAGTAGTTTACTTAATGGAGAAAGATAATTTTCACACATGAGAGATTATAGAGCAGAGAGAGAAAGAGAGAGAGAGCACACATGATATACGTTGTTCAACCAATGTAGGCTACGTCCATCGAAAAACTGCCACTCAATGGCCTTAGTACTTCAAACTAGAAGTAGGTTACAGAAAGATTATACTCTCAATGGAGCTCCCACCTTGCTTCACTCTCTCCACCTCACATACACCTTATTGCATCAACTTCACAATTTGTTTTTTGTGTAGAAGAGGCCTCCTTTTATAGGCCAAAAGGGCTGCTCTCTCTCATGAGAGGCAGCCATGTGTAGCCACCCTTTTCTAGACAAGTCCAAGCTGGACTCTCCCACGTGCCCATGTGTGGCCGCCCTTGAGAAGACAAGTTTGTTTAGAAATCGGCCACCGGTCATTGACTTTCAACCACCGGCCACTGGCCATTGATTGTTGGCCAACCGATCGGTCATTTTTGACCACTTTACCACCGTTGTCCAACCATAATATTTTTCCAAAAAGGGAATATTCTGGGGACATGAGTTTTTTGTTTTCGGCGAGTGATTTTTCTTATGTACGATGGCTTCTCCTCATAATGGGGGCCTTACAAATGTGCGTTTAAAAGACTAAAAATTACAAGGGGTAAATCAGTCTGCATACTTAACGTTAACTGCATAATGCATAAATGTATCTAGGACACTACATCCCAAAATCCTTTGCTCCTACATGACCTTGTCATGTCTGTGAAGAGCAAAGTGGATGAAAGCATTGAAGCTTATACATCCTACTTGGAAAAATCAATCAAAGCATATTCAAAAATGAAAATAAAGCAAATTGAATGCATACCTACAGGTTGAACATAGTGTTCGCTTACTCGTAGTCAAATGCACATGACCAAATCTCCTGCCTTAAAAACCTAGTAAGACTAATTGAAAGTTTGTGAAAATCAATCTAAAGATTAGTGGTACTGTGCTGATAACCTTGGGTGTTGCCATTGCAATCCAAACCCGTTGGTTAGATCCTCCCAATCCAAATCCCTTGGCAGATGCGAAACTTATTTCCTCAAAATTGTGCTTCTATAGAAGTTCTCAGTGCTATAGACAAAGTAGGAGATGCGCTCAAGTTGGAATTGTATTCATTGCTAGACTTGATAGTCTATAATCTTGGATTCTTGTAGATAGCCATGTTGTCAAAACATGTGCTTCATTTATATACCTTGGCACGAATAAGCCTATACCAATTGAGGATGAACAGAAACACAACTTGATCTTTGCACTAGAAATATGTACTACTAAAGTGACACCCCAAAAATCAATAACGGCAAGCCTCTTGCTTGTCCATTAAAGTTGATGGGTATGCCACTGGGTAGATCCGGTCAATCTTTAGAGCAATCACCGGTCGATGAAAAATAGATGGCTCTTAGCCCTTCAAAAGTAGATGACTTGTAGTCCGTATGGCTCTTAGCCCTTATGCCAGTATCAAATGAGTATTCAATATATTGATCAATGATTACTAATTTTTGTGACGTCATCACTAGTTCTTTTCTAAGAGTCAGAGCACAATGGCTCATGACTATACACAACCAAAACATGTATCATATGCTTAGTTATAAGGCTTTCATGATAACATGTTTAATTTTATTATTCTTCAAGAGAAATAGGAAGATAGATAGATAGATAGATAGATAGATAGAGAGAGAGAGAGAGAGAGAGAGAGAGAGAGAGAGAGAGAGAGAGAGAGAGAGAGAGAGAGAGAGAGAGAGAGAGAGCATGTTGGGCTAAAAAGAATTATGTAGCCTACTATAATGTGTTCTCTTTACGTATGCTTCTGTGTATTCTATGCCTCGCTTGTAGCTTTTCCTACAAGCAAACAATAATATCTTGGTCGATGCTCTCTCGTAGAGACTTAGACAAAAACAAAAGTCACATCTTGACCAATCTACCTTGTATGTGTGGTCATGATTGTACTAGGGTCTTTAACGAACGACACACACACACACACACACACACACACACACACACACACACACACACACACACACACACACACACACACACACACAGAGAGAGAGAGAGAGAGAGAGAGAGAGAGAGAGAGAGAGAGAGAGAGAGAGAGAGAGAGAGAGAGAGAGAGAGAGAGAGAGTTCTAATGTCTCATGTATTTCTACAATGGCCAGGTGGCAATGTCACCAGGATCCTCCCTTCAAGCTCAACCATGGCCCTTTTTGTGATGATCCAACTCGTCGTCGCCTTGTGTGTAAGGAGTTACTCACATGGGCCTCGCTCATCGTGCAATAGTTGCATCTGCTTCCCTTCCAAGCGGGTCCTTTTCTCATGCACCCTTTTGTGGCTTAAAAAATCCAAGGCCCCCAATCCTTCAACCACTTTCCCTCCCTTGGGGGGAGAGAGAGAGAGAGAGAGAGAGAGAGAGAGAACAAATTTCTTGAGCTCTAGTACCAATGTGAAACTTCTTGATACTAGCATACCATTCTCCTCCCAACCTTTATTTAAATAGACTTCTACCTAAACCCCCTAAATGTTGTATGCCATCCAAGTGGCAAGGCCTTGCCCTCCCACACATTCATTTGTTGGGCCTTGGCCACATGACCCTTGTCTTGACAATAGCACATTGTTTGTACACCAACTATCATGAGTTTTCATGACACTTGCAAAATTTCTCCAAACTTTTAAGTGAAAGGAATTTGGTTGACATGGTCTATACAAAGGCTCTATTCAACACACTAAAATTCATGCATCTCAATGGAAACAAAACAAGTGAAAGGGTCACGACGGCTTTCTAAAACAATAAGAAAGTGATAAAATAATTAGGTTGAGTTTAACTAGATTAATATAAGGTGAAGCAGTGTTCGTGAATGTCTCTTTTATTAAGCGATCGAGTGTCCTCCTCACAAAGAAGCAAACCAAAAATACTTTAAAAGTTTTTGACATTTTTAGGATTTTTGAACTAAATTTTGACATCATTGCACCATTATCTTTACCATGGTTTGCTCATTAATATATATATATATATATATATATATATATATATATATATATCTGTGTGTGTGTGTAAATATAATTGTATGTGTGTATATATAAATAGATAAATAAATAAATAAATAAATAAACTTACTTATATAATAAAAAGAACTCATTTACATATATTATATATATACTTATTTATATTGTGTGTGTGTGTATATACACACACATATATGTAGAACTTACTAGAATTATGCAAAGTGAAGCTTCATTTTATCATTCTAAAAGAATAGAATGCAACAGAAGTCAAGCCAAGTAAGGAAGTGAAATGAAAGGTGAAATAAAAATATCCATTTCATACTTTAAAACCAAAATACTATTTAAGGTAAGTCTCAATCATCATTATTAGAAGTCAAGCCAAGTAAGGAAGTGAAAAGATAGGTGAAATAAAAATATCCATTTCAAGGAAGTGAAATGATAGGTGAAATAAAAATATCCATTTCATACTTTAAAACCAAAATAATATTTAAGGTAAGTCTCAATCATCATTGAAAACCTTGAAAGTATGCCTAACCCAACACTTCTCTAAGGCTTGTTTTAGAAAGCCAAAAACATGAAGCCATCGCCATCGACATGAATTATAATAAGAGCCAATTGCCATCATGAAGGACCAAAATATATTGCATCTTCGTTGCTATGAAAAATTATTACAAGCATAGCTTGTAATAGGCCTTGGATATCATGGGATCTCTTGCATGTCATTAACCAAAAATGGCATGATATGCATGTACATGAAATGTTTCATAAATGCAAAAAGGTTTTGTCAATATGTCATCGATTCTAAGCTGATGGTATCAACCATACCTTGCATATTATTTGTCAAGGCATCATTTGGGTTGGTTAGATATTAGATATTTAATGACATTACCTCTCTCTTGAAATCATAGTCGTCCTCGACTATGAGGTAAAAGAGATAAAGTCATAGTCATTAGTCAATTTGTCTTAGCCGGTAGAGGATCCCTTTTTACCCTACGACATCATTTCAAGATGGATGACTAATCCATTTGGTGCTTGGGAGATATAGCTACCGCAAGCATGTCTGATCTTTAGTCCATTTCATCTTCCCCAAGTAGAGTGACAAATTGTACATGGTGTTTGAGAGACGTTGCCATCCCAAACATGATTCTTAGTATGCCTACTACTTAAATTTGTGCACAATAAAGAGAGAATTAGTCTTATAAGAAACGTGTACATTTGCTTACTCTAATGTAGCATTGTGAGCGTTGACAAGGTTCATACTATCCTTAAGTTGGATTCCTTGCATCCATCTAGCATCTTCAAAAGGATAATTTTTGAACTTAATAAGATACCGTCGGATAATCTTACCATGTCGTAGTACCTTGTCTTCATGCCGAAGGATAGCTTCGGGTTGTAGTATCTCTTCTTGATCTTCGATTTTGGGAGGGTCTTCAATAATTGGTTCATTTGGAGGCTCTCTTTTGTAGGGCTTGAGTAAGCTCACATGAAAAGCATTGTGTATGAGCAATGGTTAGGCAACTTGAGTTGATAAGCCACCTCATTGATTGGCTTCAAAATTTAAAAAGGACCATAGTATCTTTTTTCTTGTTTAGTATAATATTTTTGATGGCCCGTAGGATTTTCATTAGGAAAATTTTGAACTCATTTTTGGGCCTTTTAAGAGTGCCACATCATCAAAGTTGTACAAAAGAAAGCAACCCGGTAGACCTCTCTAAATATTGCTTAGAACCCCATGATATGACCTATCATTGGAAAGTTCTTGAAAAATAGATTCTAAAGAGCCAAGGTCCAAAAAGTTTGGATGAATTCTATGAAAGTTATGCCATTTTTTTTCAATCAGCCAGGTTTTGTTACCGTTACGGTAATCTAAAATCACCTTTTTCTAGATCTACATGAAGGCAATGTCCGATACATGCATGCTATATATCAATAGATAGCATTTGAAGAGTAGATTCTAAATATCCAACCTCTTACAAGTTTGGATCTTATTTGCAAAAAAATTACCGATCCCCACTTTTTGAAAGCTATGCCACATCAACAATTCCTACAAGGCCCATTTTTGAGTCCAAACTTTTCCTAATGTGCCCGTCGTTTGCCTCAATTGAGCTTTAGGAAACTTAAGTAAGACCCAATCATTTTCTTTGAACGTTAAGGCCCTTCTATGCTTGTCAACAAACAGTTTTTTTCCTTGGTTGGGAGATGGATATAGCCTCCATAATCTTTTGAAAAGATGCTTGCAGGTCACGGCTATACTCATTGGCAGCGAAGATCTTCCCATGTACTTTTAGCAAGGGACGTTTAGGTCTTCCCTCTATGATTTCAAAAGGTGCTTTTCCCGTAGAAGTATGGATAGTATTATTATATGCATACTCTACAAGAGGTAAGTACTTTTCCCATTGTGAGCATTGATCTACTTCTGTAACATAGGTCTTTAGTAGATCAAGAATCGTAAGATTGGCAATGTCACTTTGGCCATCCGTTTGTGGGTGATAGGCCAAAGAGAAATTCAATCTTGTACCTAGATTTTTGAAGAGACCTTTCCAGAAATTACTGGTCATTCTAGGATCTCTATTCGACAGGATGGATATTGGAAATTCATGGTGTTTGAAAATCTGTGATATGAAGAGAGGTTCCATTTGGTGTGCCTTAATAGTCTTCTTAACATGGATAAAGTGTGCTTGCTTGCTAAACCTATTGACTATTGTCTATATTCCCGTATTCCCATGGATAGATTTTGGTAATCCAAAGATAAAATCCCATGGATATACTCTCCCATAGTGAATTAGGAATTGGCAATGGCTGGAGTAATCCACGTTGCTTCCCTCTATCATACTTGGCCTTTTAGCATACTACACATTTTGAAACATACTCTTGTATGTCCACTTTCATGGTAGGCCAATAAAAGTACGTCTCTACTCCTCAAAGAGTAGGTTGAATGCCTCTATGCCCCGCATAGGGAGGATCATGGGATTCATACATGACTTTCTCATGAAGGGAGTGGGTAACACATAGCCTATTGCCATGGAGAAGATAACCATCTTGCAAGGTGAATGGTTCCTCTTTCTTCCCCAAAGCAAGGGCTGACATTATGTCTTTAAAGTTAGGAGTCAGTAGCATACTCATCTATCATAGAAGATAGATCATTGTGAGTTACTATTGACACAAAATTAAATTTTGGTCGTCGTGAAAGTGCATCAGCCACTTGATTGTGCTTACCAACAATGTGAGCAATGTGGAAATTAAATTGTGAAAGAAAATTTGCCCACCTCATTTGTTTGTCGGAAAGCTTTGTTTGCGTCATGAAGTACTTGAGACTTTGATGGTCTGTTCGTAAGATGAATGGAGTCCCCAATAGATAGCGCTTCCATGTATCTAGGGCATGTAGAACAACTAACAACTCTTTCTCATAAATGCCTAAGACCCGTTCATCCATGTTGAGCCTTCGGGTCTCATATGCTATGGCATGCCCTTCTTGAAGCAAGACTGCTCCAAGTCAATCATCACAAGCATCACATTGGACCTCAAATGGCTTTGAGAGGCCCGGAAGCATAAGGACTGGTTGGGAGATAAGCTTCTCTTTGAGCTTGTGAAAAGCACTTTGCTCCTTGGCAGTCCATGAATACTTAACGTTTTTCTTTGTTAAGTCATGTAATGGTCCTGCTATTTGAGAGAATTTTGCTATGAAGCGTCTATAGTATGCACACATACCAATAAAGCTTCTTCGCTCATGTAGATTCCTTGGATTAGGCCATGCTTTTATTACCTCCAACTTTGATGGATTTATACGGATACCATCTCGAGAGATAATTATCACCTAAGTATTGAATCTCTTGAAGGAAAAAATCACCTTTTTTTTTAATTGAGAAGAAGCTTATTCTCCCTTAATGCTTGAAAAATCACTTGGATATGTTGCTTGTGTTCCTCCAAGGAATTGGAGTAGATGATGATATCATCAAAGAACACTCCAGTGATTTTGCGGTAGGGTCTAAAAATTTTCTGCATTAATCGATTGAATGTAGCTGGTGCATTAGTCAAGCCAAAAGGCATGACTATATATTCATAAAGGCCAAAAATTGTACGAAACGCGGTCTTTAGGATATCTTCATTCACTATCCTTATTTGATGGTAGCCACTTTTAAGGTCAATCCTATTGAAGTAGGAAGAGCCTTGTAGTTTATCAAACAGATCTTCTACCCGAGGTACGGGAAATCTTTTTTTGATAGTGATATGGTTTAGTGCGCGATAGTCCACACACATGCGGTATGTACCATCTTTCTTTTGCACTAAAAGGATTGGAGAGAAAAAGGGAGAGGAGCTAGGCCTCACCATTCCTTTGTCTACCAATTATTGTACTTGCCTCATGATCTCCTCTTATTGAGCTTGTGAAACTCGATAGGGAGGTTTGTTAGGCGGTGAGCTTCCTGATAGGAGCTCAATTCGATGGTCATCATCCCCTCGTTTTGGAGGTAAGTCCATAGGGATGTCATCAATGAACACATCTTGGAATCCTTTTAGAAAGTTAGACAAGTCTAACTCTTCTTGATTGCTACCATTCACCTTTGATGAAACATTAAGACCTTTTAGGGATTCTTTGACAAAAATCATGTATGCAAAAACTGAGCTTTTCATTGATTTATCAAGGGCGAGAGGATTTACAAGTGGTATAGTACGACCAGACTCATTAGCATCTATATACATATTCTTTCCCCTGTATGTGAAGTAGATTCTCCTTTCAGGGAACTTCATGTTGGCAGCCATGCGGTTGAACCATGGTATCCCTAGGATAGCATCCTCATGTTGGAGAATAGAGATAAAGAAGTCTTCTTTGTCGAGATAGCTTTGGACATGAAGCCTCAACTTCCCAATCAAGGGAGTAACGGAGGCTTGCTGTCCTTTGAAAGCAGCATCGGCAGTTACAACATCTCCCATCTCAAAAGCTTGAATGTCCAACTTGGTGGCCAACTCCATTGATATGAAATTTAGAGTAGAACCAGGGTCAAACAAGATGAAAGCATCATGCTCCCTTACCTTTTCCCAAGCATAGGAGAGAGGTGATCCTTTGCAATGAGTATCCTCTTTTGGAGCTTCGATAGTGGAAGCTCTAGGAGTCTCATTGTGAGCATTTCTTTTGGGGCAAGAACGATAGCCATGTCCTTGCTCCCCACACTTAAAACATTTGTGATCCTTGCAAAAAGTTTCAAGCTCTTCAACAGGAGAGAGTTTATTTTTACCTTTGTAAACTCCTTTCTCCTTGGACCGATTGTTGTTGTTGTTGTTGGAATGACTGTGGGAAGAATTTTGGGTATTAATTTTTCCCTTTGCATCACTTTTGTCTTTATTTTCCATGGGTTTGACATTCCGTCTAACCCCTTGTTGGAAATTGATGCGTGAAGCAACCATGGTATGGTGGATTACTTCGCTGATAGTCAGGCCGTTGAGAGTTGACATACTCGACATCTCTTCAGGTAATCCTGCACATAATTGTTGTTTTTGCTCAGCAAAGTCTATCTTTTGAAGACAGTAGCCTTGAGATGTAAATCCCAAAACTTGTCCACATATTTGTGGATAGACTCATGAGAGAGAAGCCTTAAACTCCGCCATTCGGTAAGCGCTTTGTCCTTTGCATCACTTGCAAGGAATTGCTTGATGGAAACTCGTAGAGTTTTCCATGTCTTTGGGGCTTCGCCATTGCCACGAAGGCTAGCCCACCATTGACGAGCCGATTTTTGGAAGTGCATAGCTACATGGCATAGCTTGGAGGACTCCGTGAAGCCCTCGTCTCCAAAGGCCGCATCAAATTGTTGGATGAAGGCCAATACTTTTTCGGTAGCACCAAAGGTGCCATCAGAGGTGAGAAAAGAGATAGTCTTTCCTCCCTCTTTGAACTTCTTGAGCTTTTGTGACCTTCGCCATGCAGGGTAAGATTTGCGATGTCCTCCCCTCTTATATTCTCCAGGAGAATAGCCATAGATCTCATTGGTAGACGAGGAAGGTGAAGAAGAAGGAGAAGAGGGTGACCTCTTTCTTGCCCTTTTCTTCCGTGGTTTCCTCTCTTTACTTTTGGAGTGACGAGAAGAAGGACTATGGGTTAATCGTTTCCTCCTCCTCGGAGGAGTTGGCGATCTTTTAGTCTGCCTTCTTCGTGGAGCCACATCTTCGAAGGAATTTAGGGATTCATTGCTTTCTTGATCTTTGGATTCCTCCTCTCGTATGGGAGAGAGTCTTCTTTTGGGGGTCTCTTCAAGAGGCCTTGTAAGCTCTCACACCTCTTGGAGAGGAAAGGAAATCCCATAAGCACGAAGTTGTTGAGTAACTTCGGCTTGCAAAGTGGCGTTACCCATATCTTGTTGCAACCTAGTGACTAGATAATTAACAAACATGGGGGCATCATCATTGGCACCTTCATGTGGAAAATCAAAGTTGTCAATATTCATTCTACTCTCTTGGTTATTGTCAGCCATGTTAATTAACTTATATGTTTACTTAGTGTATGCTTTGGCAATTCAAAACCTTAGTTGCTACTCCTCTTAGCCTTTGAAAATAGGCACTTAAGTATCTACACCCATGGCTCGAATTGGTTAATTATAGAGAGTAGTGGAGTGAGTCTAACATAGCAAAGCTGTCGAGGGATAGCTCCTTTCGGACTTCTTATGGCTCAATAATGGTAAAGCCGTAGGCAAGTCTAAAAAGACTCCATTATTAAGTCCAAAGCTCCCGAGGTGTGCACCATATCCCACATAGTGGGCTCAACAAAACCGATAATAGATCCCACTCCCACTTACCCTAATATAATTAACAAAATCAACCATTAATAGGCTACTTAAGGACCTCTCTTCTTAAGAAAGAAAAGAGAAACCAAATGCTCTGATACCAATGTAATGTAAATGGCCTATGAACTTTGAGAGTAGCGGAATTAGAAAATTAGGTGAAGCGTTTTTGAGAAATTATTTTGTGAGCATAGCGAGTGAACTTAATTGATGGTAGCAACATAAACATGGTACTTAGTTAACTTGGCATGAAAAATACTTTTGCAAGAGAGAGAGTTTAGAGAACATGACAATAGTTGAGGACCGGATTCATATGGAGCCAGTCCCCCCTCCAATAGGCATTTGTATTATAGTTTCTCCCATCAAGAGAGACTTGGTACAATACAGTCTTTGTGTTCCTTGTGACCTACGTGATGCAATGAAGATGGAAAGCTTCATGCATCATAAGCATAACATAAACTTGTAGAAAGCATTAACTATCCCAAGCCTCAGTCCCAAGGCCTCAAAGACCTTCGAAGGTGGAGAGAGCTAGCGGGGAATGAGGGTAGGGAAGAGGAAGAAGAAACATTCTATAGGAGAAAGAAATAGTTCTTCACTTATCATAACTTTTCTTGCTAGCATACATATAGCATAGTAATGGAGATGGAGAAGATGTCAATCTTAAGCATTGAAGCATGGCTCTTGGTTGGATTTGCATTCCATAGCCAAGAGTGTTGATGTAGGCTCTCACTTATTGTGACAAGCTTGGAGAAGGAGGTGGTGTTCCTCAACTTTCACCAAGTGAGAATGCCCCTCCAAATGAGTGTGTTTGTGGAGTATATCCCCC
Organism: Adiantum capillus-veneris; assembly: GCF_014529385.1. Classification (NCBI taxonomy): domain Eukaryota; kingdom Viridiplantae; phylum Streptophyta; class Polypodiopsida; order Polypodiales; family Pteridaceae; genus Adiantum; species Adiantum capillus-veneris. The sequence goes on from NC_140931.1 coordinate 42,412,878, forward strand.
TAGCACCCCCCCTCCTTGCTTTGGGCGAGTGGTAGCTTTTCCACATGCTTCAATCTCATTGGACGCCTCTCCCCTTAGCCAATCACATGCAGCATGCAGTCAAGTACATGGGTAGTCTTTTGAAAAGTGTCCTCCTTACCCCTTAGAGAGAGAGAGAGCTTGAAAATATCTAGATATTTTTTTGATGGAAGTAGAAGCTCATTGGACCCCTCTTTAGCCCAACCAATAGCATTCAAGCACACCATGTGGTTAAGCTTAGTGAGAGTTTGACATGTGTCCCATGTGCTCTTTTAGAAAAGGGGTGCCCCTTGGGTGAGTGGAAGGTTAGGCAAAAGATTCCCCTAACTTTGGGACTTTTATGCATAGGAAGCTTCTCAAGCAACTTCCTCATTAAGTGTGTAGGGCCCGGGGGATTCACCATGGAAAACTTACCGCACCACGTAAGTGAAGGGGAGGGGTTTTTTTTTACAAGTTACATAGGCGTATAAGTTAGGGGCAGTCCCCCAATAATTTTTCTCCTAGGCTTAAAAATAAGGGAGGGGGTATCATATTTATGGGGTAAGGAAGGGAAAAATGAGAGGAAGTTTTTTTGTGTTTCAAAATCATGGCTTCCCAAAAGTGCCTTTCCTCAAACTTGTGAGTCAATAGCTACAAGGATACATGCAAGAACTAAGACTGCTTTGTATCAATTGCTTGTTTTGTGATTATAGTTCATTTGTTGAGGGATGAAAACCATAAAGAGCTTGTATGGATGCAAATTTACACAGAGAACCTAACACAACTTTCTAGCCATGTTTTTTGAGTAATTTAGATGGGTCCAAATTGGACAAGTAGCTAGAGTGCTGGCTAAACATGCACATAGTTTGAAAGTCAAACTAAGACACATTGAGGGTACATCTAGGTATCAACAGAAGTGGTTCCTTTGTACGTTGCCAATCACTATGCTACATGCTCTTTGACTAGTTTTACTCAGTTAGATCATGTGAGACCTAAATTTTATATGTAAGATAGGGGTATGATAGTTTTTTGCATTGATTATCGTATAAGAGTAGAAAGGGAGGTCATATTCCCTAATATGAGTCGTATATAGGGGTTTTATCAAAGTTGTTCGCTCGCATGTGGCGTCCCATTTTGTATATAGAGTGAATCCCCCGGGGTGTAGGGTCTCTTTTTGACTCAAGCATCTTACCCCCCCATGCATAGGAAGCTTTTCAAGAAACTTCCTCATTAAGTGTGTAGGGTCTCTTTTTGACTCAAGCATCTTACCCCCCCATGCATAGGAAGCTTCTCAAGCAACTTCCTCATTAAGTATGACAAGTAACTCAAGTACCTTAGTCATCAAGCGTGACAAGCACCTTAGGTGGAGTTCCCACCTCAAGCTCAGCCCTAGCTTGCCTAAGGTCAAACGCAAGTTTAGGTCAGGTTCCCACCTCAAGCAGAGCCCTAGCTTGCTTAAGGTCAAAGACAAGTTTAGGTCGGGCTCCCACCTCAAGCTCAACCCTAGCTTGCTTAAGGTCAAAGGACTTTTAACACTAACCATTGGAGGTCTTTAATGAAGCTAACCCTAAGGTCTTTTAAGCTCCATTAGTTAACCTTGCTCTTTGACAGACCATCTCTCATTTGGGTCCCTTTACCATTGGCCCCGTGTTGAGATAGATCTATAAGCACATGTCTATATTCTAACCCTTGTTCCACTTTATTATCCCACATTAAATGATCAATTTAATATGAGAAAATCATTTGGGTTGGTTAGATATTAGATATTTAATGACACCAAAAGGCTATGGCAGGTAGAAACCAACAGTGATGAGGCGAGGGAGAAAGCGAATAAGCGGGAGTGAGCTCGGATTTGTTCCCAGCACTGTCATGAAAACATCCTGGTCCCAATGCAAACCTGCAAAGAGATTTTATGCGTGATTTGGTGCAGGTCGATGAATTCCCCCCCCCTATGTGCTAGCGAGTCTACACACGCCGAGCTTTGACATCTCCTCCATCAATTCAATGAAGCATGCAATCCCATGCAAAATACTTCACGACCCGCCTTTGATCGTAACGCTCTGATACCAGTGTAAGACCATGAAATAATCATGCATAATGATCTCCTCCCAGCCTCCCTACTCATAGCCCTTGACTTTTGCAAGTAGGACCTCTTAACCTTATGATGTTTCTCTCGTCTTTTAGCCGTACCGAGCCGTTCATACCCCTTTTGGCCTTTGGCTTGACAATTCCTACAAAAATGAAAAACATCATTTTCTCACTTTTTCCTTAATCTACGGGCTGAAACGAGCATCAAAATGAAGGAATCTGAAAAAACTTAAAGAAGTAATATTTTCCTCATACAAAACTTTTCCAAATTTTGATCCTAGCATCCTCAAAACTAGCTCCCAAAATGTGTCCCGAGTCAAAATTTGAAACTTAACGAAAACAATGCAAAAAAAATTCTAAATTGGGGAAAAACTCTAAAATGACTGAATTTTTGCTTCACACAAAAGTTATTGCAAAAAATTTGTAAAATATGTCCTACTACATGCCTTAGGAAACTTTAGGGTGCCCAAGTAATCCGCTAATGTGACAAAGAGAAGCTCCTCTAGAGCAACGACACAATAAAAACGAACGAGCAAGAGAGAGAGAGAGAGAGAGAGAGAGAGAGAGAGAGAGAGAGAGAGAGAGAGAGTGTTCTAATGTCTCATGTATTGCTACAATGGCCATGCGGCAATGTCACCAGGATGCTCCCTTCCAGCTCAACCACGGTCCTTTTTGTGATGATCCAACTCGTCGTCGCCTTGTGTGTAAGGAGTTGCTCACATGGGCCTCGCTCATCCTGCAATAGTTGCATCTGCTTCCCTTCCAAGCAGATCCTTTTCTCATGCACCCTTTTGTGGCTTAAAAAATCCAAGGCCCCCAATCCTTCAACCACTTTCCCTCCCTTGGGGGGGGAGAGAGAGAGAGAGAGAGAGAGAGAGAGAGAGAGAGAGAGAGAGCAAATTTCTTGAGCTCTAGTACCAATGTGAAACTTCTTGATACTAGCATACCATTCTCCTCCCAACCTTTATTTAAATAGACTTCTACCTAAACCCCCTAAATGTTGTATGCCATCCAAGTGGCAAGGCCTTGCCCTCCCACACATTCATTTGTTGGGCCTTGGCCACATGACCCTTGTCTTGACAATAGCACATTGTTTGTACACCAACTATCATGAGTTTTCATGACACTTGCAAAATTTCTCCAAACTTTTAAGTGAAAGGAATTTGGTTGACATGGTCTATACAAACGCTCTATTCAACACACTAAAATTCATGCATCTCAATGGCAACAAAACAAGTGAAAGGGTCATGATGGCTTTCTAAAACAATAAGAAAGTGATAAAATAATTAGGTTGAGTTTAACTAAAATAATATAAGGCGAAGCAATGTTCATGAATGTCTCTTTTATTAAGCGATCGAGTGTCCTCCTCACAAAGAAGCAAACCTAAAATACTATCAATTTTTTTGAAATTTATAGGATTTTTGAACTAAATTTTGACATCATTTCACCGTTCTCTTTACTATGGTTTACTCATATACATACATATATATATATATATATATATATATATATATATATATATATATATGTGTGTGTGTGTGTGTGTGTGTGTGTGTGTGTGTGTGTGTAAATAGAATTGTATGTGTGTATATATAAATAGATAAATAAATAAATAAATTTACATATATAATAAAAAACGCAGTTACATATATTATATATATACTTATTTATATCATATGTGTGTGTGTATAGAACTTACTAGAATTATGGAAGGTGAAGATTCATTTTATCATTCTAAAAGAATAGAATGCAATAGAAGTCAAGCCAAGTAAGGAAGTGAAATGAAAGGTGAAATAAAAATATCCATTTCATACTTTAAAACGAAAATAACATTTAAGGTAAGTCTCAATCATCATTATCAAAAGTCAAGCCAAGGAAGTGAAATGATAGGCGAAATAATAATATCCATTTCATAGTTTAAAACCAAAATAACATTTAAGGTAAGTCTCAATCATCATTGAAAACCTTGAAAGTATGCCTAACCCAACACTTCTCTAAGGCTTCTTTTAGAAAGCCAAAAACATGATGCCATCAACATGAATTATAATAAGAGCCATTGCACCATGAAGGACAAAAATATATTGCATCTTCTTTGCTATGAACAATTATTACAAGCATAGCTTGTAATAGGCCTTGGATATCATGGGATCTCTTGCATGTCATTAACCAAAAATGGCATGATATGCATGTACATGAAATGTTTCATAAATGCAAAAAGGTTTTGTCAATACGTCATCGATTCTAAGCTGATGGTATCAACCATACCTTGCATATTATTTTTCAAGGCATCCTTCAAGTGAAAAATCAATGTCCGCAATTTTGGAGTGAAAAACTTGGCTACCTAAACCATATGAAGCATTAAAAATTCATAAAATATGCTCTTTTGTTAAATGTCAAAAAATATGCATTGCCTTCGAGTCTTGCTGAGATGTTGTATCTAAAATCAATTCACATGCATAAATAAATGATCTTGAACCACCTAGGATATTATTTGTGAGCCTTGCTCAACCACTATCAAAAGGAGACTCAAAAAAATTTAAAAAACATCCTTGGGTTATGCTTACTCCTAGATTTTATGGACCTTCTTAAACCATCCATATAGGCTAAAAATCCTCATTATCCCTATACATTATTCTTTTTATATAATCACTTCCTACTTATGAATATCCATTTCTCATCTCTCCCTATCATAATCACACACATTATATAATACATAGATCGTCGAGTGAAGTAGTGTATGATTAATTAATGTGTAGAAAGTAAATTTGAGGCAACATAAATGTGTCAGAGTGTCAATCAAGACAACATGTGTAACTGTGCACTCCCCAAATTTGTCATTATCTAGTGTAGAAGGTTGTTTGTGGAAACAGAAAATCTTGTGTAGCTCACCATTTTAGATAGCACAATCATTACATAGAGATCATAGTTGAGGTAGTATGGGGTAGATCACCAATTGAGGCAATACCATTAACTTGTACAAATCACCTGTGACCAATTTGAGGCAATACAACTGATAGCAGCTGCTTCAAAACATGGGGGTAGGTTATGAAAATACAAAATAAATATTGATTTTAATATTTTTAATCCATTTCAAATACTACATTGGTGAAAAATATGATATAATGTGTGATTGATGTGTCTTGGTGGATGAGTAGATGTAGATTATGAGAAATTAATTCTACTTCTACAATAACGAGAAAAATCTACTCAGCTCTTAGTGTGCTCTAAATCCATAGGAAATCAAGCCATGCAAACTCTTTTTTTTTCTTTTTGCATAAATCACAATTGTGAGTGATTGTATTAGATAACCACAGGAAATATACAAATCAGCCTCAAGCTCCTACCGAGCCTTGAGGGGCAGAAGTTTACATCAGAACCTAGTAACAAACTATTACCAACCCTTTACACACATGAAGGGTCGATCGGATGGCGAGAGTCACCCTATGCCAGTCATCAGAGTTTTGCCCGGGCAGGAAGCTGGTCAGAGGATTTCCAATACTTGTTGTTTCCATCCCATAAGTTGAGCAACTGCTAGAGTCATTTACTATTCACCCTTCTTGCTATTTCTCTCTAATAAGGGTTCAGGATTATACCAGCAGCTTTACATAGCCAAGGGGACTAATGCGAGAGGGAGTTCTATAAATATCTAGTTAAGTCACCCCATTCTAGTACCCCTGCTGCTCTATTACACTTTCACACCAGCTCTCCCATGATGCCACTGAGTTTTAAGCTAGACCACCTCAGGGCAAATAGCTTGTCGTGCACCTCGATCCCTTTCCACTAACCACCTCTAGAGCCAAGTTTGCCGCCGAGTTTCAAGCTAGACCACCTTGGGGCAAATAGCTTGTCGTGCACCTCGATCCCTTTCCATTGACCACCTTTAGAGCCAAGTTTTGTCGTGTCTATCATATCCTTGGCCATGATAGCCCATGATTGGTCTTGTTTTGCTATTGAGACCACAAATTTGGCACACAAGGATTCAACATGTACATCATGGTTGAAAATCCCGGGGCCACCTTGTAGCACCGATCGAGCGATAACGTCCCACTTAGACCATTGCCATGGCAATGAGGCTTTAGTGTTGTTCCTCCATAAGAATCTTTTAACAAGTTTCAAAAACTCCTTCCAGTTACATTTGGCTATTTTGAGGAGCGGGCTGGTGAAGGCAATATAAGGAAGCATATATGAATTGATCACTTTGACCCGACTTGGGAAGGGAAGCAACACATACTCCCATCTTCTCATTTTTCTCTATAATTCTCCAGGACCCATTGTAACCGTTTCTTGTGGGTAACATCCACCCCCAAGGGGACACCCAGTTGTCGAAATATCCTTCCTCTAGACACAATCTCCCTTGGCCATACTGATAAGTCAAATGAGTCATTTTTTGTAAGGGAGATCGGTCCAGACTTCTCAATACTACACTTTGACCTCGAAGCAATAGCAAATTTCTGCACAACCTCGAGCGCTTCCTTGAGTACCTAAGGGCAGGCTTTTAGGAAGAGGAGGGAGTCGTCTAGAGTTCTCAATACTACACTGCGACCTCGAAGCAATAGAAAATGTCTACACAACCTTGAGCGCTTCCTGAGTACCTAAGGGTAGGCTTTTAGGAAGAGGAGGGAGTAGTCTACGAACATCTTGGCCAGGAGTTGGTCATTGTCGGGCAAAGATAGCCCTTGAATTTCACACTACACTGCAGCATCTTCTAACGTCATAATAAGAGGATGCGACCCAATGGCAAAGAGAAGACGGGCCATGGGGCATCCTTGCCTTATCGATCTTTTGGCTTCAAAGGAGGCCACAATTCTATCATTGAACAACAGATCAAATTGATTATCTACACTCAAAGTTTGTATAAGTCTACAAAGGCTAGTCCCAAATCCCTGTGATTTCATGACTTCTTCAATGTATGACCACATAATCCTATCATACGCATTGTCTAGGTCTAGCTGAAGTAGGATGCACTCCTGCTCATGAAGTTTGCGTACTCAATGAGAACCATTGCTGCCAAGATATTCTCATAGATTGACCTTCCTTTTATAAACTTGTGTTGATGAGGGGAGATGATTATGTCCAAGAGGGGGGAAATTCTAAGAGCGACTGCCTTGGCAATAATTTTGTATGCTACAGACATCATAATTATGGGATACCAATGCTTAAGATGCGAGCAACAAACCTGTTTGGGATAGGTTTGATAAGCCCCCTTTTCACACTAGGATCCAATGACCCCTTGACTAATGCTTGGTTAGCCATTCTCGTGACTGAGACCTTGAAGTCATCCTAGAAATCCTTGAAGACTTTAGTGGTTAGACCATCCTAGCCAGGGGACTTCTCCTTCCCAAGAGCTTGTAACACATGTGAGCACTCATCTTCAAAGAAGGCCATCTCAAGGCGATTGGCTTTTCGTTGAGGAAATTCCCTATCAACAGTCTTGAGCAAGATCTCTCTAACCTCATCAACTTCTTGAGAGCAGGTCTCAGGTTGGCCTATGATTTGGCTAAGATGATCAAGAATCATCCTAGAAATTTTGTCTTGGTCCTCTGTAGTATTCCCATTCTCATATGTGAGCAAGAGGATGTAGCCTCAGTTTTTCTTGAATTTCAAGGCCCTAAAAAAATGTCCTTGATTAGCAACCTCTGGCTGGAGAAAAGTCCCCCTGGATATCAATCTTGCTTTCTTGACCTCTTTGAGCTGCTGTTCAGCTAGGTTGGCTTTGGCTTCGTGCCACCTTTTGTGAACTTCTTCAGAGGCCATCCCAATAGCTTTTTTGGACATTAGACGAACAACCTTCTCTTTGAGCTGCTTCCACTGCTCTTCTCGGGCCTTTTTCATCTGAGGGCCCGAGCTTTTGATCACTTTCTGAATGCTTCAAGAAAAGAGGTCCCAGGAATTAGGTTTTGATGCGCTAATATCTTTATTGAGTTTGCTCAAATATTTCTTGGTAAGCCTTCTAAACAGAGGATCTTTGAATATGTGTGCCCTAGTGACAAGCAGCTTTTTACTCCCTCTGGGGGCATGTCCCTCCCCTTTAGTTTTCCTGAGTTTCATGTGTAAAGGAAGATGGTCCGATGGGCTCTTTATTCTCAGCAATTTCATCTCAAGAAGTGGCGGGATCCAGTCAGCAATAGCACATGTCAAGCCAGGAAGCTATGCAGGCATACTAAAGGCTTGTGTATATGCTCGTGTATGTGAAGCCCCAGATAGGCTGTTCTAGGGGCCCACCTCCCACAGGTCCATCAAAGCCCATTTCTCACAGAGGCCCATCCATTTAGTTTTTTCAGAGCCTGCCAATAGGCTGGCTGATCTTGTTCTATCCTTGCTCTTTTCCACCATATTTAAGTCACCTATCACAAGCCACTCTCCTTCAATAGGGGAGTCCCTAAGGTGTGTCCACAATTTGGCTCTATCCTTGGCATTGCAAGGGACCATATATGTTTACCATCGTGATAGGTTGATCTAACCACATGACTCTCATTCCTAGGACCCTCCCAGAGGGGTGATTCACTACCACTTTGGGCTCCAGGTCCTTTTTGCCCGCAGTTGAATGTACCTCTCCTTTTAACCTTGCTTTTTGAGTTTGACTAATACAAGAAAATACATGCATAGAGGAGGAACTCACTCATGCAAGGGGCAGTTTGGATCCAATCACTGTATTGTATTCTTTGCTTTCATCTCTATTTTTATGTGTTGTTGTGTCATGATTGTGGGATCACTTGAGTGTGAGTATTCGATTGTAGTGCATTTGACATTGTATTTCGAGAGTTTGACAAGAAAGGTGAAGGATAGCATATTGCACACTAACAAACACACATGCACACTAATACACACACAAACACATATTGCACACTAACAAACACACATGCACACAAATATGTATAGAAATAGGGAAAGAAAGAGAGGAAGACCTGCTTAGGAATTTTGGGAATTATTCAAGTCCCATTTCTTATAACGCTATTAAAAAACTTAGTATTTTTGTGTAGTTTGAGCTATCATCTATTGATAGTTACACTCTACGTTTCACATACCCCTTAGCACATATCTATAGGGATATGTGTATTTAAATACACACTTATATGCATTGACTACAGTGACATCAAAAGCATGAGGGAAGCATGGCACTAAACTCAATTTGCATTATACAACACTATTCATGTGAAAAAGGTTCTTTGAATCAGTAGCTCAAATTTGAGACATCAACGTTAAAGAATTGGCTATATCAACACTCATGAAAAGAATCTACAAAATCAAAAACATAGAATTGAAGGGACCTCAAAAAAGTTTGGTGTTTAGAAACACCAAGATAGATATTTACATGGATCCAAATATTTTACAACTCATCCTTGGAAATGATACTATATCAAGAGACTCAATGACTATAAATACATCATTAAACATTGCGTTTTCTCATGTATTGCTCCAATACGTACGAGGTTTTTCTATCACAAGCTGCTTCATTTACCAACGTATTGCAAGTATACTCGTGTTTGTCCCTTGCATAGATCCAACCAAGTAACCATGCAGTGATTATTCTCTCCAAAAAACTACTTTCAAGCTCTTCTATAGATTGATTCCACATTTTTGGAAAAATCAAGTAGGTTCCAGGCATATTCCACATTACACTGTAAAGGGCCTCGTAAAAAATTAAGGAATTATTCCATCCAAATCATGAAAAATTATCCATGCTACATCCAAGTTCTTGTGGTATGCAAATCGATATCCAATTAGAAGATTTGTCTTTTCGCATGCTGCCTGTCCTGCTATGACATTAAATTTTTGATGGTGTTGTGGAAAGCATAATTCAACAATACGGCGAGTCCTTTACAATCTAGTAGTGCTCCAAATCCACACCTCAAACCATTGCATGAAAAAATCAATGAAAGTGAATGCATCTTTGCGAATAAAATGCCAGACATTTGTACTCTCTTCAACGAGATGCATATGTTTTCCCCAATCTGGGCATATATCACCATGTTGCATTTCAATGATCTAAAGTAAAACACCATTGAGTTCAAGGATCAATACTCTTCTTTGTTTCTGTATAGTATCTGAGGGTGGTGGAATCAGTTTCCTTTTAGGCCTATGAGTCCTTAATAACATGTGCCACCTCAATAGTAAATGCTTTGTACATTTGAAATCAAAATCATATGCTTCAGAATTTCCTGTTTAAAAAAAAAGGCATGATGGTCAACGGAAGAGATACTATTTTCAATTAACACACTGTGCACCAACATTATTTATTTTATCCATGATATATATATAGACTTAAACCTTGAGAAGACAGCAAAAGAAAATATTTTTCTTCAATACAAAGAAGAAATCTTGTACAAAGAGCTCCAACCACAAAGATAAAGAGAGACTTCTCTTTTCAAGGTTGAATAACATCTAGTTGATGAAATATAAAAGTGTACATATTTGGTTCATGTTCGAATAATTGGACCCAACACATTGTTTTGGCCGGAATACTAGAACCCAACACATTGTTTTGGTGAAAATCTTCTTAACACATTTCCACCACTCTAGATGTATGTGAACATTACATGTGATTGAGTCAACGCATACGCCAAGCCCTTATTGGTTGTTTTCTTCCACCTGCAATAACAAATATGCTAGATTAGATAACAATTTGATTTTAATTTTTATATTTTTTGATAAATCTTAAGTGAGTCCTACCCATAAGCTTAAGTAGGCCTTTTGTAGCTTTGAAATGTATGCTTTTGCTGCAACTCCACTAATGAAATGACCACGACCATACCCCAAGCTAGTAGCATAAGCAATAGCATGATGATCACTCAAATTTTTGTTTTGTGAGACAATTCTAACAAGTTCAGTTGGTTTGAAGATAATAGTGGCACACCAAACTTGGATGCCAACATAGCTGGATCCTTGCTTAAGGACTTTATTACTTTCTTGCCCCTACTTTCTTGAACATAGCTTAACTTGTTATTACACAATGATAGCTGTGAAGATGCACAAGATGAGCTTTCCCACTTTGACTAAATTGTTGTCAAGTTCTTCCCTTAGAACTTGGGCATTGAACATGCCCCATTCTTTCATTATGTCTTGAAACTTTGTAAATAGGTCACGAACCTCTGTGGTTGGAGATTGTCCTAGCCGATTGAGTGAAATAACAGATCGAATGTCATCTATATTATTTAGATTTAAAAGGTATGGTAGAAGCTCATTGCAAAGAAGATAGTCAGGCCTCCCTTGAAAACTTTCAGGATATAAGCAGTTATCTTTTGGATTAATACATCCCTTGAAAGGGCTATCTGTTGGAATTAGGGTTGCAGAGAAACACACACAGCTTGGAGAAGACGAAGGAAGCTCAAGGCACAAAATAGAGAGTGTGTTACTTAGTGTGCTATGGAAAGATAGATAGCCCTAGAGTGATGGGCGTATATACAATGCACGGGGGAAAAAAACCTCCTAAAGAGGGAAAAAATGCCCCGGCTGTCCTAGTGTGTTCACACACATCACTACCACATGTATATGGTAACAAATCCCCCCTGGAGTGATGCGGTGAACGAGAGCTGGCACATGAGTAAAGGGAAGTGCCATGCCCTAAGGACAGGATCAGTCCACAAAGGGGAGTAAGCCCAAAGCTTTGCGGAAAGCTTCAAGCTTCTCATGAGACAATGCCTTTGTGAAAAGATCTGCAAGGTTTTCCTGTGTTGGCACATAAGCCAAGCTGATCTCTCCTGCTGAGAGCCTATCCCTGACATAGTGGTAATGCACCTCAATGTGCTTTGTGCGAGCATGAAAAAATGGGTTCCTCGCAACTGCCAATGCGCTCTGACTGTCAGTGTAGATAGTGTTGGCAGTGTCTTGTCCAACACCCAAATCAGCCATAAGGCGTCTGAGCCATACACACTCAACCGTAGCTGTGAAGACTGCCCTGTACTCAGCCTCACAACTCGAAGCGGCCACAGTAGGTTGCTTCTTGCTCAACCATGATATACATGAACTGCCAAGCATGAAAAAAAAACCACTTGTGGACACTCGCGTGTCAAAACAACCAGCCCAATATGAGTCCGAAAAAGCATGTAAGTCTGGCGGCAATGATCCCCCCTTGGGATAAAACAAGCCAAGATGTAAAGTGCCACTAAGGTAGCAAAAAATCCTCTTGACAGCCTGCCAATGCTTAGACCCTGGGCTATGCATAAATGTGCTGACCTGTGAGACTGCAAACTGAATATCCGGCCTCGTGTTGCATACATAAATGAGGCAGCCAATAGCAGTTTGGTAAAGAGTGACATCAGCAGGATCACCAGCATCATGTAGACTCAACTTCAAACCTGTTTCCATGGGAGTGGCAATAGGTTTGCAATCCTCAAGTCCAAACTTACATAGCAATGTCTCTATGTAACTTTTCTGACACAAGGCAATACCACCATCACACTGCTTAAACTGTATACCCAAATAATGATGCAACAACCCCAAATCTTTCATCTTGACAGTAGCATTCAAATCAACCTTAAATTCAGCAATATGTATCTCATTTGGTCCAGTGATCAGCAAATCATCAACATAAAGAACCACAATGAGAAGTACATCACCCTCACGCTTTACATACAATGTGCTTTCTGTTGGACTATTATGAAAGCCTTGTTTGACCAAATGAGTGTCAGCTTTCTCATACCAAGCACGAGAAGATTGCTTCAACCCATACAAAGCCTTGTTACATTTGCACACTTTGTCCTCTTGTCCTTTTATGACAAAACCGCGAGGCTGCGTTACATAAACTTCCTCAAATATATCACCATTCAAGAAAGCAGTAACAATGTCTGATTGATGTACATCCTAACCAAAATGAGCTGCCAATGCACATAGAAAACGCACAGTAGTCATACGACAAGTTGGAGCAAAAGTATCTTCATAATCTATGCCTTTTTGCTTTGCATAACCCTTTGCAACAAGTCGAGCCTTATGGCGATCGATCTCACCATCCGGCTTGCGTTTCAACTTGTAAACCCACTTCGTACCAATGGCCTTTTTGCCAGGAGGCAAATCACATAAAGTCCATGTGTCATTTTCTATAAGTGCATCATATTCTGATTGCATGGCAGCCATCCAATTTTCTGAATTTTGTGCTTCATCAAAAGTCAGAGGCTCCTCAACATCATGTAAGCTAGACACAGCCAAAGCATAACAATTTGATGCATAAGATGCATGGCAAAATCCTGAACGAGTACGACTAGACAAAGGTGCATCCAATTTACTGTCACACAAAGTGTGCACCAGCCATTTTGGCATACCTCTAGGCTGCTCATTTTCAGCCCTTTCCTCATCAAGTACATCATGTACATCTACATCAGTAATAGGCTGATCTAGAACATTTTCAGAAACCCCCATAGGCTGTACATTTGCCTCATTGGAACTTACATTCGTATTTCCACCACTGAAAAGAGGCAACAAAGTGTCATAAATGTCCTGTGAGCTTACATTACTGTCTCTAGTACATGACAGCAAGGGCTGAATAGAATCTTCCACAAACACTACATCCCGTGAAACCAGAATACGTTTTGTTTGCAGATGATACAACTTGTAACCTTTGCTTTCAACACTATAACCAACAAAAATACATTTGACAGCCTTATCATCCAATTTTCTGCGCTGCACTTGTGGCACCAAAGCATATGCCAAACAGCCAAAAACACGCATCTGCTCAATAGAAGGCTTTCTATCATGCCATGCTTCATATGGAGTAATAGACTGCAAAGCTTTTGTAGGACACCTGTTAAGTACATAAGTGGCACACATGATGGCCTCAAGCCAAAAAGAATGCGGCAAAGCTTGACTTTTGACCATACATCGTGCCATTTCCGTAAGTGACCTGTTTTTCCTCTTAGCAACACCATTTTGCTGAGGTGTATAAGGCACTGTACATTGGTGTTTTATCCCACAACTAGCCAGAATTGCATTAAATTCATGAGACATATTCTCCCCCCCTCGATCGGAACGGAGGGTGTCCATAGTACATTTCGAGACATTTTCAGCCATAGCCAGAAATTGTTTGAAGCACAAAAAAACTTCGGACTTCGCTTTAAGCGGAAATACCCATGCATGCCTGGAGTAATCATCAATGAAAGTCACAAAGTACAGGTAATTTCCCAAGGACGGAGTTTGCATGGGCCCACAAACATCACTATGCACAAGCTGCAACCTGCATGTGGCCCGAACTGAACCATCCTTTGGAAATTTAGAACGCTGCATCTTACCCAAAATACAGCCTTCACAAACATGTTTGATAGGTGCTTCAAGAGGTGGCAAAGAAGCAATCATATCAGATTTCTGCAAACGCAGCAAACTGACAAAACGCAGATGACCAAAACGTGCATGCCAAAGTTTTGCATCTGAAATAGCCCTTGAATCTGCAACAGCATTTGCAGAATTTTGTCCACACTTGTCATACAAAGTGAGCTTATACAGCCCACGACACAAAAGGACTGATGCAACAATTTCATCACCAAAACTGAGATCATGAACTGTACATCTGTCATCCACAAATTTGACTACAAGTCCAAGTCTAGCAAGTGCGGATAAAGACAAGAGATTCTTCTTGATCCCAGGTACATAAAGTGCATCAACAAGTGTGAAAGAACTGCCATTAGCAGCAGTAAGCACAATCTTTCCGACTCCCTGAACTGGATAAGAGGCATTGTTGGCACAAGTGACTGAATTCCCATGAGGGATAGACTCGAGAGAGGTAAACAATTCACGATGTGAGGTAATGTGCTTTGTAGCACCACTATCGAAATACCACACATGTGAATCTGCAACAACTAACAAGCATGCATCATGGATAGCAGGATTGTAAGTGCACTCTGCGCTAAAAGCCCATTCTGCATCAACATCAGCAACACAGTCTCCTTTCACAGAAGACTCAACAATGCCTGCATTTGTAGTGGAACCAGCATTTGCAGTGGAACCACCCTCTTTCTTCTTAGCCTCTTTGGCCTTCAACTTAGGACACGACTTGATCAAGTAATCATTAGCTTTACAATAATGGCAACGCATCTTCTTTTTGCCCTTATCACCAGAATTGCCAGACGAAGTGCTGCCAGCAGAAGCATTAGGAACAGAATTTTTTCCACTCGCAGCAGAACCATAAGAAGTGGCTGCATTATTGTTACCACCCTTTCTTTCAGAAGCAATAAAAGCCTGTTCAACTGCACGCTACCTAGTCTTGTTTTTTCTAGAAAGTGACTCTTGCAATAGCAATGTGCATAATGCATCAAACTTGACAACTTCAGGATTTCCTTGGGTCATCAGTCTCCAAGTACTAGCAAAAGTCTGGTAGGAATCTGGTAAGGCATCAAGAACAGTCTGCACAAGGGAACTGTCCGAAATGACTTCACCAGCAGAAATAAGATGCTCATTGATATCCTTGACACTAGCAAGGAAAGTGTCCATATCATCTTCCTCATGCATAATCTTCGACTCCAGCTCTTTACGCAACAAAACAATTTTAGCCTCATTGTGGCTTGCATAAAGACCTGCTAGAATATCCCAAGCCTGTTTTGCAGATTTTGCTGAACGGATGTGAGGAACAATGGTGCGCTTCACAGACAACGCAATCAATGCATGAGCCTGCGCATCCTTAACATCCCAACGAGCTTGTTCTGCGGTAGGCAAAACAACTCTAACAGCTGCAATCCTTGCAGCAAGACCTGCAACATCCTCAACATCGCCTACATCCTCAGAACCAGGACGTACATCAATGCCCTACACAATGTTCCAGACACCCTTTGACACAAGAACATGTTGCATCATATAAGACCACATAGGGTAGTTGTTCCCATCCAACCTGTTCTCAATAGTAAACATCTTGAACACATCTGTGTTGTTGTTGTCAGCCATGGTAAATGCTGCACCTGATGTGAAAACTGCCCAAAAATAGGAGAAATGGAGCGGGAACAACCTATGCTATATAGCAAAAACCGTAGAAGACTATAAGGCACCTGTTATGCAAAAAACGGCACTGATAGAAATTCTGCACAAAATGACGAAATAGCCTATGCAGTACTGCCTATAGTGGAAACGGAGGCCGAAATGAGCCCAAATCAAAATTCTGAGCAGACTAAGCTCTTCGAGCTTATCCAAAATTTTTGGCGACCTGCGAACGCTCGCCAAAGCTCACTGAAATCGGAGAAAGTGAGCAGGCGTGTGCTGGAGCAGCTGGCGACTAAGCCCGGGAGGACGTGACCTGCTCTGATACCAATTGTTGGAATTAGGGTTGCAGAGAAACACACACAGCTTAGAGAAGATGAAGGAAGCTCAAGTCACACAATAGAGAGTGTGTTACTTAGTGTTCTATGGAAAGATAGACAGCCCTAGAGTGATGGGCGTATATACAATGCACGGGGGAAAAAAACCTCCTAAAGAGGGAAAAAATGCCCCAGCGGTCCTAGTGTGTTCACACACATCACTACCACATGTATATGGTAACACTATCATCAATGAGCAATGTATTCTTTGTAGTATTGCATAAATTCTTGTACCGATACCAAACAAATCTTAAACATAGCCTCAACATTAGGCTTATCTGGTCTATACACTTTTCGAAGATTATGGATGTAGCAATCTTCTTGTCCCCATACCATAAAGAAATGATATTTTTTATGTGCATGCTTTTCAAGAGTGTTCACATAAGTGAAAACATTATTTTCTAGCATGGTGGACCAAATACCAACATGAAAGTATTGTACCAAAAATTCAAAACAACCCGGGCGAACAACAATTGTGGTGTGACCAAGGTCCATTTTGACACAATCTGTACATGGATGCCTCTTGTCTTCTTTGCTGAGTAAAACTCCATTAAGATCAAGAATGAGTGCATGTTTCTTCATGTTGATTTCATGAGCAATATTTTCTACATACGATACAAAAGAAAACAATTTAAGGTTTTGCACTTATAACTCTCAGAACAAGGGAACATATATTTGCATGTCTCCTAAAAGTAATTGCATTTCTCTATTGATGTGGAAAGATTGAAAGACTAGTTTATCTGCATCTCTCTCAAAGAATATAAGCTTCCAAGTGGCCTACGTTTTCGTGCATCAGGATGTAACTCCTCAACGTTGATGTCTACTTGTGGCACACTGGATCCTTGATTTTGAATGTCAATTTCACCTGCAAAGACAACATAATAGAATTTTGTATTATCTTACAAAAAGGGCCATATCTATACTAATCACATTGGAAAAAGTACCTTTGTTTCTCTCACCAACTTCAATCCCTTGATCTTTTTCTTGAATGCTTTGGACTTTGTTTATATTTGGTGTCCCTTTTCCTGTCCCTTTGTCAATTTTTTCTTGTACGTCCTTGGTTGCAAGAGTAGCTTGGAGCTCTTCATTGGCTTCACCCTTCTTCTCACTACCCTCTGCATCCTCATCTCTTTGAGGTATGTTGTTAGTGTCGTGTGAAGGTTTTGGAGAATTTTGCACAACAAAATCACTTTGATGCTCTACCATCACCATCTTCTCTTCACTATTCCTAATGTTGCTTTCATGAATTTGGGTCTCTTGTCATTTGAAGTTTTTTGAAAGGTTTGTTCTACAAGATCACTTTTGTGCTCTACAAGATCACCTTTATGAAACTGGGTCACTCCAACAATGATGGGTAGCACTTGTGTTGCTTGAGATATATTATCTTCGTCTTCTATTTTGTTGTCTTTATCTGAAAGATGAAAAAAGCCATTTTTACCTATTTAGAAAATAGTTTAGTGGATTTTCAATAACCATAGAATCCATTTCATTTCCATCTAACCAAGACATTTTATGCTAGAAAGGCTCCATTGAACACATTAACCCAAAAATGCTCACCTAAAATGATACCTAAAGCACATTTGAAAGTGAGTCTTAATCTTAAGCTCCGGCATAAGGCTTAAGTTTCAAAGTTTAGGCTTTTGTTTCAAGCTTAAAACTTAAGTCTCAAAGTTTATGCTTATGTTTCAAGTTTAAAATGTAAGCTCTAAGCCCCTTTTAGTTTTTATTATTCACTATGTGAAAACCTTTTTTATTATGTGCGCTCAAGACCTATTTATAAAACCCCTTACCTATGAATTTTTCAAAGTATGATCCATTTTTCTTCATAATCTGTAAGTATTTTGTTATTTGTAACATTATTTTGCTACAATGCTCATGAGGCTGGACTCACAAGGTCAAAGTGCTACACTAACATACGAAGGCAAGGCTCAAACTTAAGTTCGGTCCTACAAAATAAATTTCAATTTCTTAGTATAGATTATGAATCTTTCTTAACATATGTAATTGCTACAATAGGATATGAAATTGTGAGCTTCACTTGGAACTACTGAGGTAGGATTCTATGACAAGGATTTTTGTCATTGAAACTCATACACATGATAATGTGATGCTCACCTAACATGCTACCTATTTCACATTTGGAGGTGAGACTCAAACTTAATTTTATGCCTAAGGCTTAAGTCTTAACCTTAGGCTTATGTTTCAAGTGTAAGGCTTAAGTCTCAAGCCCTTTCTAGTCTCAATGCATTCACTATCTATAAAATTATTAAATTGTGCACATCTAGGGCCTATTTAAAAAACCTCTTAACTATGAATTTTTGGGTTAATTTTATTTGCGAGTTAATCAATTCGTGTTTTTTTGCTACAGGTGATGGTTTTTCGAGTTTATAGAAGCATGGATTTCACTCATATGTATGCTCTCTGAGGTGGCTTTGTGGTATGTTAAATAAGTACCGAGGGAAGGAGAGAGAAGAAGGATTAGACGGAGAGAGAAAAACATACTTGTGAAATAGAGATAGGATCGGGGTGTGAGAGTACCGACAAAGAGAGAGAGAGAGAGAGAGAGAGAGAGAGAGAGAGAGAGAGAGAGAGAGAGAGAGAGAGAGCCTGAGAGTGGGAGAGAAGAAAGATAGGTTCAAAATGAAAAAAGTCCAGCTCAAGTTTGGGCAAGAAGGTTCTCAAGCCGGTTCAAATTATTTCATTTAGTAACTTGGTATAGCATTGTTTATGTGTTGGTTTAATGTATATATTTTATAAATATCCCACATTTTAATTGAGATGAAAGTGGAGTCAAGTAAAAGTGGAGTTTTGTTGTGAAGAAGGAGGTTGTGTACACGTTTTCTACGCACGTGTGTGTGTGTGTGTGTGTGTGTGTGTGTGTGTGTGAGAGAGAGAGAGAGAGAGAGAGAGAGAGAGAGAGAGAGAGAGAGAGAGAGAGAGTTTGCATGTTCATATGCGTGTGAAAAGGTTCCAAAGCCGGGTCCACAAATAATGTTTTCCTAGCCCTTAGAGAGGCAGTTAGTGGTGGTTACTCATTGCACTATTATATGCCTATAGTATTCATAGGGGAATAATAATCATAGTGTTTCCCGAGCCCTTAGAGAGGCAGTTAGTGGTGTCTACTCATTGCACTATTAGATGCTTATAAATCTTATAGGGGAATAATAATCGTAGTGACAAATCATGCATATTTTATTGCATGCCTCACTTTAAAAGTTAGTGGTGGAGTAGTAGACGATTATAATATTCATATTGACAAATCATGCATATATTATTGCACGCTCCAATTTAGCAGTTAGCATATGCTGCGTGGGACCCCTCATGTCACTAACACATGCCACTATTCCATCACTATCAATGCTTTTTGAGAGCATGCTGCTTTAGCCTATATAAATGTTACAAGGCAAGCAGCATATGCTGCACAAGTGAATCGGAGGTGCTAATCAAGAGAGATTTTTTCATTTTCCCTGTACTTATACAATGCCTATAGGATATGTAACTACTGGTAATGAGGTAGTTGCAAAAATCCATGAAGAGCTTCACAAACTCCCCCCCAACACACCCCTTGAAGAAAAGAAGACGTTTACACAGAGAGAGCATGCCACAAACAAGGAGATCCGGATGTTCAACCACCTTAATCGCGCTCGCAACACCGGAGACCAGGAACTCAATGATGGCTTTGAGACAATGCGAGAAGCTCTGGGCAAGTGGGAGACATGGGGGTACATAGACAGCTCTCGAAGGGCGGCTTTACAGGAGGAGATTGACCAGTTGCTTGTCTACAAATGCATCATCAACCTGGTCGACATCTCTGGCTCTAATGTGGTAGAAGATTGAGGCAAGATTTAAATAATTATGCACTAAATATATATAGTTAAATAAATATGCACTAGCACATGATAAATTGTACTAGTGTGATGCAACTTGTACTGTGTGTGTGTGTGTGTGCAGGTTTGATTCCCTACCTAAATTGTACTAGTGTGATGCAAGTTGTACTGTGTGTGTGTGTGTGTGTGTGTGTGTGTGTGTGTGTGTGTGTGTGTGTGTGTGCAGGTTTGATTCCCTACCTAATCATGTAAACAACTTATTTTAATTATATGATGCTTATTTTAACTATATGATGGTGTTCCACTCTTCAGTGCCTTGGCGAGAATAATTCATATGTCTCTGTCTGACTTATTATTATTGAAGTAGCTGTGATACTTTTAATCAGCCTGGTTTACTAACACATCTTCAAGATCTGTCATAATTTAGTGTATTGTTGATATCTTGTAGCTAAACTGAACCGCCAAATGTAACTACAAGCTGTTTGAAAGCCAAACGTAAAGAAAATTGATGTGAGTTTTTTATATAATGCAATAAAAAGATGAGCATGTCTTTAGTATTTACCCTACTTTTAGTAGAATGTTGTTTCCTGTCCATGTAGGTGTTGTTGCAAACAAGGATGAATGCCTAATAAGCCAATTTGAAACTAGGAATCTAAAAAATATTGATGGTTGTACTTGTTTGGGCAGAGAGCTCAAAGTAATGATACACGCATAGACTCTTGCATATAAAATAGTAATTAAGAACACTTTACTGAGTTGAAGAACTGCATACGTACATAAACACACATATAAATAACTATATATATTGTATAAACAAGTACTTAAAAACACTTTACCGAGTTGAAGAACTGCTTACGTACATAAACACACACATATAAATAAATAAACAAAAAGATATTATATATATATATATATATATATATATAATACAAATATTATATATAAAACTATATATATTCTTAGATCGACAATGTAAAGAAATACTGACAAGCAAATGAAATTTTGATAGCATAACAACGTGAAATATAAAAAAAAACCCATTCCATACTTGCTTCTGTGAAATCTTGCCTAACATTCGTTAAGCTTTCCTACTCTATACTTGCTTCCGTGAAGCTTGCCTAACTTTTGTGTATACATGAAACCATGATTATGTTTCTAAACATGAACAAAAAGCATGATTATATTCACAAGCAATCAAAATTTCGACAGCATAACGGCGTGAAAATACAAACCAAAAATTTCCCATTCCATACTTGCTTCCGTGAAGCTTTACTAACTTTTCTGTATACATGAAACCATGATTATGTTTTCAAACATGAACAAAAAGCATGATTATATTGACAAGCAATCAAAATTTCGGCAGCATAACGGCATGAAAATTCAAACTAAAAAAATTCCCATTCCATACTTCCGTGCAGCAGTGAATGCTCAGGGGAAGAAGAAATTACATACGCAAAAAAGCATGTGTTGGTATTTTACTTTGGTAAATCCAAAGCTCTCAACTAACTTCTATCTAGCATAATAAATATGAAATCATGGCTGAATTGATAAGGATGATCAACACCAACAACATGTCTTCAGTAATACCAAAAAAGTGGCACCCAAACACCATGGTCACACGTCGTTCCATAAAAATCACAAACTAGAAAAAATGATAGATAATACCAATGTTGATGTCAATCAAGGGCAATGTTATCCGGGCTCATATTGTTGCCAATCAGTCTCCTCATCGCTATCTGCATCAACTGCTGAAATAACACGTACACATGGAGCCTTGAAGCGTGAAAGATGTTGATGGAAGACCTCTGGATCACTATCTATGCAGAGACAGTGTCTAGACAACTCAACGCAAACATTGCCCAAGCCACCACATCCAGAAAACATATCAACAATGTAGGTGTGCTCCACAGTAAATGTCCGCACAAGCCAGCTAAAAAAAGCAAAAAATATGCGCATTTTTACTTTATGTAACATAGTCAAATAACGCATAGTAGGAAGCATATATTCTTACCGAAAGAAGTCAAGGCTATTCTCGGCGGCACCTCTAAGAGCGTGTCCTCCAATGTACTCTCCGTCGGCGCACTCCACCAGTATTCCGGAATTGGCATCGAAAGAGTTGTTGTCCACGCTCTCTCCATCTCGTGGATCGTAGATAGGACGTTGACCCTTATGATAAAACAATCCTAGCAATAGTGTTTCCACCTACACATTACAATTAGAATGTGATCTAATTGAAGAAAACTACTAGCATGCTTTTCAATCAACAAATAAATTTACTTACTCTCTCAATCTCAATGGTCTTTCGCACATAACCATCGGGGATCAAAATAAGGATGGTGTGCATCATTTTGAATCCCATCTCGATGGCATGGCTAGACACAATGCCAAAGTGATCAGTGGAACTTAGGGTGATGTACCACCCATTGTCTTCCACATACTTTGAAGCTATTACGGCCACTTTCTTACTTAATTTTTGAGAGAATTGATTCCATGGAGGGACCTGCATAATACGCATTGTTAATTTAATTAAAGTTACAAAACTATCATAGACTGTCCATTGTGGTTTTGAAGGATGCATACCTCGTTCTCCGAAAAAATTTCAACTTTAAAATTTGTTGGAAAATCCGCAAACAAAAGAGAGGCCACTTCATTGCTCTTTTCCCCATCAACATGGGCTGAATGAAGAAAATCCAAGATCCTGCATGCGATCAAATACATGTATTTCAAACATTCACAACACACACCACACATAGTTAGTCTTTCTTTTCACATGTGTTTACCATTTCTCATCATCGAGAGAAATTTTGTAAACATCTAGGATGTTGCCAATAACGGTCACATCACAATCTATGGAAGGCACTGCATAATCAGAAATAAAATATTTCATCAAGAATTGTTGAGTAGAAAGAAAGTGACAGCTAGATATCTATACAACCTGTGGAGCCTTGAGCACCTTTTTGATTCTTTTTGGGATACTTCTTGGGATTCTTGGATCTAACAAAATCCAATCGTTTCTTTATAGAGGAGATTGTACTATTGTTTACTCTTTTCGAAGAGGTGGCTTTCTTGGAAGCTGAGCCAATCTCCTCAATACCATTTTCATTTCTTTCAAGAACGTGCTCTAAAGCAAATAAAAATATATTTCTCACAAACATAATCTAAATAGTATGAGCACTTTAACAATTTTGTAGTTTTTATAAATGCCAAAAATAACCTTTATATAAGTTTCCTTCATCACGTGGGTAGGTGCCTCGAGTGTAATCTAGCCACCAAGGGCAATACTCAATTTCCCAAGCAATCAAACCATAATATCTCATCCATAGTGGATATATATACTCCTCACAAGAGAGGTCCCTCCAACTTTCAACAGCAATTGGCAACTTCTCCAACAAAGTTTGATCGTAAAGCTGAATTAGCCATCTACATAAAATGCACTTAAATTTATTTGAGCTCCTTTCCTAAGTGACTTATTTATTATACAAACTCTAAGTAAAAAATAGAATAACAACCATAAAGATATCAATTGTATTACCTGAATAATACTCTCCTCGAAGATTCCATAAGCTCTGGAAATTTTTCATCCGACTCTTTTGTGTTGAGCTTACTCCAAAGCTCCACAAAAGCTTTATCAATGTGGTCCCTCAATTGGTGATGAAACCATGCTTCAAAGCCCTCCGGCATTTCTTCAATCATTTTCCCTTTGATTCTCAAGCATTGCTTCAAGATACTTCCCAAATACCACTCTTTACGCAAGTACATTCTAAATTTCATTGCACTAATATAACGCTCAGAAGTAACATTATCTACACGGCAATGCATCAAAGAGTGCAACATTTCCTTTTTCCTATAGAGCAAACAATAAACAAACCATA
Organism: Adiantum capillus-veneris; assembly: GCF_014529385.1. NCBI lineage: Eukaryota > Viridiplantae > Streptophyta > Polypodiopsida > Polypodiales > Pteridaceae > Adiantum > Adiantum capillus-veneris. The sequence continues at coordinate 42,436,929 of NC_140931.1, forward strand.
AATACATTGATTCATTTGATGATTTCATGTGTATTTTTTATCCAAAAATTATTACCTCTCTGGTGATATTTTAGAAGTTGCCAAAGAGTGGACCTTGTCTCTTGTAAGGCCCACTTGATCCTTTTCTCTTATCCAATTGAAGTTAAATAATAAAGAGAAGAACCCCTGGCCATTGGCAGGGTTGGCAATGGCCAACATCTATGCTGCATTAGCACGAGATCAAATAAAATCAATTTTTCAATCAAATAAATCAAATTCAAATGACATGTCAACTTACAATTTTGTAGAAATTCAAGCATAAATGGTGAGAAGAGAAAGTGTTTACCTTATAAGCTCTTTCTTTGAATATTTTTTCTACTCTTCCTCGAGCAACCATTTCCTTTTCTGGCAGTGAAATCGAGGGATCATTGATCTCTTGCATCTCTTTGATAAGAGACAAAAGTCAAAGTCTTCCTTTTGTAGAGCAAATGAAAAAAAAGTAAGATTTTACAAAATAATGTCAAGTTTTAGAAATTACATAAAAAGTGTACTTTAAGGCAAAAAAATATACCTTCCATATAAGCATTGCTAATAAAAGAGCAGGAGCGTTGTACCAACTCCCTTTAGATGCCTTCTTCTCACAAGCAAGCTCTACCTCTATCCATCAAATCCAATCTTGGGGAAAGTCTTTCATTAAAGAATCTTTGCTTGCCACAATCAGTTTTTGGAACAAGAAGATCTCTTGCCCAAAATTTGTGCTCACAGTGGTTCTACCAATCCTAAACCACAATATCTTAAATTAAATGGCAGTAGAATGACATCGATAAAGTAATAGCAATAACTTTCAAAACAACAAATGTGCCTACTCATTTTGAGAGCGCAAAGCTAACATAAGCTCCCCCTCTGCACTTCTATCAACATTGACAAATTGACACTCCACAGAACAATGTCTCCACTTTATCATTGAAAATTTTACAACAACAAAAAAGAAAATTAGAAAGCATAGAGTAATACAAGTCAACTTTACATTAAACAAAAAAGAAATCACTTACGTGTTTTTATTAAGCGCATCCAAGTTTTCAAACGGTGATTACCATCCCAAACGATAAATTTTTTTCCCCTTAAGTCTTCCCACTCAAGGGGAAGAGAATTATCAAAATCATCGCTTATTTCTCGCCAAATAGGCCCCCATTCATCTTTTTCTAATTCGGAAACATAATGTTGATCATGGCCTGGCTTCTTAAATGACACAATAAATGGAGCTCCAAGCACACTGTATCCAGACATCTCAAACCTTTTCACCAAGCCCTCAGTGCCTGGACCCACCGCTCTAATGGCTTCATTTTCCATCAATCTGCAGAGAGGAATGCAAGGAGGTTCCCCACCTCTCTTTACAATAAAACCCTCTACAATCTTCTCCAATATTCGACCATGAACATCCTTTCCAAATACTGTTGGATGATCGGGAGGTTTAGCAACAATTGTTGTTGCTTCAGACACACTGTGAGCCACCAATTCACGTTGTGTAGCATGAATATCTATGAACACCTCTTCTTCATGCACATCACTCAATATATCCTTTTCTTCATGCACATCACCCAAAATATCCTTCTTTTGACGGACATTGGAAGAAGCAATGGAAGATCGTGCATTGACCCTATGCCCTGTAGTGCAAGACCTTAATGTGTATCCTACTCCTACAAGCAAAAAACAATAAGAACACAACTAGTTTAGTGAGTATGATGAGACAAAAAAAAAAGAACACAAATAGCTTAATGTATTTGAACTTACTTTGAGAGATACCTGTCCTGCCACGTTTAGATGGTGTACGAGCCATAATCTATCAACCACAAACAACAAAAATCTTCTTAGCAATGACAATACAAATATAAACTTATAGATTTTGGCAGCATAACGGCGTAAAATGAAAAAAAAAAAAACCATTCTCAACTTGCTCATGGCAAGGAGAAATACAAATCCACTTTGACATTTGTATACCTCTTCTCTACAACGACTTGTTCTTACATCATTGTAATTGTTACTGTAAGTGTGTTTAGTATGTGTGTATGCAAGTGTGTTGATGTGTGTGAATGCAAGTGTTTATATGTGTGTGTGTGTGTGTGGATGTATGCATGATTGTGTGTGTGTGTCTTTATGCATGATTTTGTTTGTGTTTGTGCTATGTATGCAAGTGTGTTGATATTGTGAATGCAAGTGTTTATATATGTGTATGTGTGCGTATGCATGAAAATACAAATATAAACTTCTAAATTTCGGCAGCATAATGGCGTAAAATGCAAATTAAAAAAAAAAACCATTCTCAACTTGATCATGGCAAGGAAAAATACAAATCCACTTTGACATTTGTATACCTCTTCTCTACAACGACCTGTTCTTACATCATTGTAATTGTTACTGTAAGTGTGTTTAGTATGTGTGTATGCAAGTGTGTTGATGTGTGTGAATGCAAGCGTTTATATGTGTGTGTGTGGATGTATGCATGATTGTGTGTGTGTGTGTGTGAATGTAAGTGTAATATGTGTATGTCTGTATGCATGATTGTGTGTGTGTTTGTGCTATGTATGCAAGTGTGTTGATGTTGTGAATGCAAGTGTTTATATATGTGTATGTATGCAAATGTGTTGATGTTGTGAATGCAAGTGTTTATATATGTGTGTGTATGTATATGTGTAATGTGTTGATGTTGTGTATGTAAGTGTTTATATATGTGGGTGTATGTATGTGTGTCTATGCAAGTGTAATGTGTGTGCGTATGCATGATTGTGTGTGTGTTTGTGCTATGTGTGCAAGTGTTTTGATGTGTGTGAATGAAAGTGTGTATCACTGTGTGTGTGTGCGCGCTTACCTGCGCACGCTCGCCCGATCCATCGGAGGAGGTCCAATAGGAGCTCCATTGGAGCTCCCCCATGCCTTGAAAGGCATGGGGGAGCTCTAATGGAGCTCTTCCGGTGGATCGGGCAAGAGTGCGCAGGTAAGCACACACACACACACACACACACACACACACACACACACGTGAGTAGAAAATCTACACACACACACACACAGTGTATCTTGTCTTCTTTTACTCCTTCTTCTTCACAGCACAACTCCACTTTCTGTTCACTCCACTTTCATCTCCTTCTTCACAGAAAAACTCCACTTTCACTTCACTCCACTTTAATCTCAATTAAAACTTTACTTAAACTTCACTCCACTTTCATCTCAACTACTACTTTTTTCACACACACCATATATTACAAAAAATGATATTGTGGTATAAACACTCACACACACACATTCATTTTTATATATATATGTATATACACACAAAGATATACGCAAAATGGATTCATATATATAATTTTACTAAAAAAATACTACGTTTTTTACACACACACACACACACAACCATATATTTAAAAAAATGATTGTATGTGTTTGTGTGTATAAAAAACGTAGCATTCTTATAGTTAAGTTATATACACACACACACACACACGCACACACAAGATGGAAAAACTATGTGCACAGTCATACATACATACACTCTCTAGAGCTAATTATATATATCTTAACTTAAAAAAATGCTACGTTGTTTACACACACCCACAAAATCATTTATACACACGCACAGTAATGTATATAACTTAACTAAAAAATTATATATACATACTACCAAAAACACACACACATATATATAAAATGGCAAGATGGTTCAGCATATATATAACTTAACTAAAAAAATTGCTACGTTTTTTATACAAAGTCAGTCATATAGAATGTTACGCTTTTTATACACACATTCATATATATATATATATATATATATATATATATATATATATATATATATATATATATATATATATATATATGTATATATGTATGTATGTATATATATACACACACACATACACAAAAGATGGAGACACTATTAGACTACATTAAATGCAGCCCTTGAAACACCATTTAGAAATTAAATGGCCCCTCAAATTTGATGACATATTCCACTACACATATATTCACAACTGTCATATATTAAATGCACTTCTTCAATTATCATTTTCATTATTCTTTGAGCCGTCACAAGATCTTATGCAACTGTCTTTTCGTCTACCTACCAATCTTTCACTTTCATTAGCCTTCACATCTTTCATTAACTTTCACCAGTTTCATTAACCTTCACTTTATCTTTAACTTTCGTTAACCTTCACCACCTTCACTTAATCCACCACAGTTTTCTCGCATCTCCACCCTGTAATCTTTTGCTTGAGACAATATGTCCAACATGAAAGTAACAATAACTTGGAAGGTTGGTGGTCAGATAGTCAATCGCGACATTCAGTTGAAGGCAAACTCATTGTTGCTTAGTGCTTACTATTTGTAGAGTTTGCTGCCTCCATCTTGCCATTTTCAGTCACTATCTGCTCTTATTGAAAGTGATTGTGGCCTAACAAAAGTCTTACTGCAACCACAGTGGGATATCGAAGGTCATCAGCATTTCTTAATAGATGGATCTTTTTCGAGCTTGTTTGAGATACATCATTCAGACACATTTATACAGGTATCTGACAATGAGAAAGGAAATGAAAAAGAGATATGTGAAGATGTTTTAAGCATTGTGCATCTTGAAAGTAGTGGTGACGATATAGGACAGCTCAAAACTCAGTCAATCGTCATTTGGATTCAACAAAATCCAGGGGCAAAAAAGTTAAATGATCTGTTAACATGTGGAGCTCCTTTGTAAGTTGCTGAACTTCCACAACATTATGATGGAAATTTGTGTTTTGAGTTACCTATGGCTCAGGATAAAACAAAACGAATGACAGGGATGGAACAACGCTTTGATGGTCACTTGTGGACTCGCCCATCTGTGACAACCATGGCAATAGCATGCACAATTCGTCTAAGCCACTGTTTGGGATGCAGGCTGTGCAATTATTCAACGTGTCCTCATTATATTAAGGAGCAAGAATTTAATAGTAGAGATTTTCATGGATATTTGGACAGACAGGTCAAAAAGGACTACCTTGCAATGGAAGAGAATACAACAATAACTTGTCATTATTGTCAGAAGGTTGTTACTTGTGTTGCTGCTTGTCCCTGCAAAATCTATTATGTTTTGCCTAGAGATGGTACAATGTCGCGACTGGCAATACATGTTGATAAACATTGTCATAATGTTAAGGCAGGAACCTCTAGGGCTGATATTTCAAGAGTGCGGAAACTGGTAGGTGCAGTACTAAAAATAGAAAAGGGTGGCCCAAGAAAAATTCAAATGTTGGTGGCTCAACAACTTGTTCTTCACTCCTTGACTGGTGAGGAAGCTGAAGTTACATCCGATGTACAATTCAATGATTTTTTGGAAGAAATGATGCCACTGGTTCAAACCAAAGGGTAAGAGAAACTCAATTTTGTTCCTTGAATTTGTTAATTTTTTAACTATTATAAATTTAGCCTTCTTGTGATGCATCATGTAGGTTTTCTTCAATTGTTTCAAAGGAGAAGAAGAGTCAAGGTGTTGTTATTGGGGATGGATAAAATAATATTTTATTGCTTCAAAAAAAGTGCATGTTTCCTTTTTTCCATGGGAGTAGATTTCCTAGACAGGGTGAAGAGGATGACAAGTGCTTCCTATTTAAAATGTCCACTAAAGGACCAGGTTCTGGGATTGATCTAATAAATCGGATGAAAAGAACTGAAACTGGTGACTTGAGAAATGCGTGGGTACATTTTGATTTTACCCATAGAATAGGGCAACAATGTTATGCTCAGTTTATGATCCAAGGTAATCTTTAAGTATTTAAATATCTCATATTTTTTAATCATTAAATAAAAGAAGATGTGTGAAAATGTTCATGTTGAATATCTTGCAGCATACGATCACTACAAATAATGGCTATATGTGAAACTAAAGAGGAGGATGCAAAGACTCAAGTTATTTTTTGGGAGAACCTTAATTCAACAATGGAAAAGTACGGACATGGTGCAGCTGACTTTACAGGTTTTATGTCTGATGAAGCTGGTGCAAATTGGAATGCTATTCGAACAGTCTTCAATGGAGGGCCAGATAATATCATGGAGGGACGTGAACGGTCATGCCTATTTCATTGGGAGCAGAGTCTCCACAAATATGCTAAAAAGTGGATACCTCAACATCTAACAAATCAACACATTGATATGTGTGAGGAATGGAGATCTTGTAAGACCATTGTGCTTGCATCTCAAAAGGCATTTTCAATTCAAAAATGGTGGAGACAGCATCTATCTACAGAGAGCATCACAAGAGTGAGCAGATGGTTTAAATGGTGGGAGCAACGAATTTCACACTGTGGAGGAATTGGAACAGATGTAAGTACCTTTATGACAATCTATATTTTTAGAAAAATTTATAAGCTTTTCATACATGAAATTTATAAATTTTAATTCATGTTTTTTTGAATTTCATAGGGTGGTCTAAGTCCGTGGGAGCGGGCACAAATTCCCAATGTTAATTTATCAGAAAGTGTACATGCCAGTTGGTTAGCGGGTGAAGGTGGAAAGAGAAAAATATCCTTGTATGATGCATGTGTAACAGATGTTATAAACTCATATATTCAATGTGCAAAGCGTTTGGGATATACTACTGGGCGTTCTATAGGAACGGGTCCCACAATGGAGACCTTACTTTCTCGAGTTGAATCTCAGCAAACTCCAACTCCAACCAACGTGGCCCATCTATTACAGGAGGCTGTTGCAGGGACTCCCATGTATGCGTAGCCAATTTTGCATGGAGACAAAGAAATAGTACAACGCAAAAAGAGGGACAGAACAGGAACAAGTAGCTCCCATCGGCCGGAATATGTCATGGAATCTAAGCAACGAAACCATCGCGGTCGACCAAAAAAAATCAAGTTTGATACCCAAGCACCAGGTATTTCTAACATTCCGCTGAAAATTAGTGACACTAATGATGATATTGGATCTCAAAAAGAAACAGCCACACCTTTGTCATCTCAAAGAAACAATGTGTTTGAGAGTGATGTGCCACGCACTCAGTGGGTCCTCAGGAGAATGCCCATTCAAAGTCAAAGAAAATGTTTTGGAATGGTAGGGAGAAAAAATTGTGACAATATCTTGCATAGTCGCTCAATTGGTCTTGTTGCTCCATGTATATGGTCCGAAAGAATGTTCAAGGGTAAAACAACTGAGCAATGGTTATGGTTTTGTAATCATGATATTTTGCATACTCAATCAATCAAAAGACAAGTCAAAGATTTACCTCCTGCTCCAAATGTTTGGCCAGTAGCAAGAGGGACAGATATCTCCACACAAGAACTGGCGCTGCATCAAAGTGGATTTCGGACAGAGAATTCAATGGTAAATCCACAACCTCTTGTTGGCGACTGCAAAGAAGGTGGTGGCAGCTCGAGGAAGAAAAAGTGGAGGCATGGAATCTCTAAAGAGGCCATGAAGAAATTGGAAGCATTTAATAGTATGACAATTATATTTTTGGATGAAGTGAAAAGGTCTCAAGAGCATATAATTTTCCAAGTTCTCACTGAAAATAGTTATGAGATTCATATAAAACAGAGTCCAACATGCACGTGTCCGGATTTTCAAAAGCAAGAGAATACCAACAAATCCTTTTTGGCATACAAACATATGTACTATGTGTACACAAAAGTGCTCGGACTTGAACCTAGGGAGCACATGATTATTCATCAGCCAACCCTCTCACCAATGGACATCGCTTTTATTCTTGGACAACCAAGGAGGATTTCTCCCTCCATTTAATTACAACTGGTTTGGTATGCACTGGCCACTTGATTGTGCTTACCAGCAATGTGAGTGCAAGCTATTTGGGAGCAAATTACTTGCCTTTTAGAGTGACCATTACATTTATGGTGACTATCCTTTTTTGTACTCTAATTTTGATCTTATCGTGTGGTAGTTTAGCGAATGTACTTACATCCTCAAATTTACGTTGTTTCAAAAAGCTCAAGCTTGGGAAAAATAGTATTGTCTCTATCTGGCATGATTTTTGACTTCATCACATTTATATATGATGTGGATTATTTAACTCTGAAAATAGTGTTGTCTCTATTTTGCATGATTTTTTACTTTATCGCATGATTATATGCTGTGGATTATTTGACTCTGATCACATGCATTGCGAGCATATTGGACTCTAATGGCATGAGTTGTGAAATGGTGATTTCATTTGTTTACATTTTCATGTCGTTATGTCCTCTCGGTCTCTCTCTCTCTCTCTCTCTCTCTCTCTCTCTCTCTCTCTCTCTCTCTCTCTCTGCGTAGTGATATACAACTCTATGATTTTACTTTCTCTCTCTAGAAGAGAAGTCACTCTCTCTCTCAAGGATTTATGATCCTTCTTCCAATGGTAACTCACATAAATACTATCTCTCTAGAATTTATACTTTCTCTCTCCGTCAACCACACATATATGGAGTCTTATGACGATTAAAAATTACATTAAATAGATACTTTATGCTATGACACATATTTGGTTAAAAAAACTCTAAAGATTGCTAAAATTGTCAAAAAAACTTGAAATGAAAAACTCGCAAATGTTAAATCCCCTGAATTTTTCGAGGTATGATCCTTTTTACTTCATAATCTGTAAGTATTGTTATTTGGAAGATTCTATTACTACAATGCTCTTGAGATTGGCCTAACATGGTAGTGCTCATGAGCTCAACCTCACATGGTAGTGCTACACTAACATGTGGAGGCAAGGCTCAAACTTAAGTTCGAGCCTACAAAGTAAATTTCAATGTCTTGTTAGGTACAAAGACATTATGAGTTTCACGTAATATATGCAAGTGCTACACTAGGATATGGAATTTCAAGTTTCACTTAGAACAACTCAACCAGGACTTTCGTGATTAAAGTTCATACACAAGTGCTTCACTAGCTCTCCTTGTTATGCTTGAACTTAAGTTTGAGCCTCATTAGTGTTTGGTAATGCTATTATTGTCTCACCAAAACCAAAATTTCTTACTCTTAATACACATCTGCATGTTAGCTATGATCTGTGAATTGGCACTAATCCAAGCCTATCACAAATTTTTGTTTACTATATTTTTTTGGTTTTCCTTGCTTCTAGAGGTTTACAATAAAAGAAAGAGTGAGAACAACCTCTTAGAAAAATTAAAAAAATGATTTGATGGGAATTTTTTCTTGACTAGTTCACCGGAGATGAAAGGTAGAGGGAGAACCTAGTGGTAAAGGGAAGGGAAAATATGTAAATGTGAAAAGAAAAGATATGATGTGGTTGTGGAGCCATGCACCCATGATTCAAGGGTCATGAGTGGCTCATATCATCATGGCTTTGGAGCCATATGATGATTCAAACAAATGGGACCCAAGTGGAAGACTTGGTAAAGGAAGGAACCAGACACATGATTTTGCTGGATTTTTAAAAAATACTTCCACTCCTATCCAAGAAAAGTTGTCTTTATCAAAGTTGTAACTGATGATCTGGAGATTCTGACCATATTTTTAAAATAATTTTTGCATCTACGGTCTAGGAGATATGGCCAAAATGGAGGACGCCAATTTTTTCAACTGTGGTGGAGACCACCCCCTCTACCTTTACACACACACCCTTCCTTTTCCACATTGAGACCTTCTCTAAAAATCAACCATTAGTCTTCTCACCCTCCCCTCCTTCCTCCTCTCTCTCAAGCTTAAAAAACCATCACACTGATTCCTCTTCTAATCACCTCTCAAGTCATGCTTAATCTTGTTGTAATTCATAAGTTCTCATTCAACCCCTTTCTATTATTACTAGATATGTATTGATTTTATTTAGATTCTTTACATTTTAAAATAAGGAAGCTATTGGACTCAAGCTATGGAGGAAGGAGTGAAGACAACACAAGTGATGATGGAGCCAATTAGTTGCAAATTGGTCAACAAATCACTTGGAAGGAGCTTCTTCATTGGTTGAATGTCCCTAATCAAGCTTCATTTGTACAAATTACACTTGGATCTTAACCTCACTCCTAATCACTCTCTTTCCTATATAAAGAGGCCTTCCCCTTTGTAATTTCAAGCCTCCCTCAGTCCCATTGAGTCTTTGTATCACTCACCATGAGCCCATAAAGCTCATTCATTCACTCTATTCTTGCACATTCTAGAGTGCAAATTGTTTCATGCTAGTAACCTCCCCTCCTCTTAGTTATGTTAATTAAGAGAAATCTTTTATGTGTGTGTGAGAGTGCTTGATGTGATTTTGGCTAATCCTTGAGTGGTTGTTTAGTAATCTACATGCTATTTGTGTTGGGAGTGTTTGAAGTTATCCATTCCATGTACACACACTAAGGTTAATGTTTCATTCATAGTAATCTCTCTCTCTCTCTCTCTCTCTCTCTCTGTGTGTGTGTGTGTGTGTGTGTGTGTGTGTGTGTGTGTGTGTGTGTGTGTGTGTGTGTGTGTGTAGCGGTCCTAGTCCACGCTTCCAAGACTAGGTGGTGCCCTCATCTCATTTCCCTTGTGGCGCAATGGAGTTTGTTTTGGTGTAGAGGCCGCCATTCCAAATTTCCTTTGTCATAAATTGGTGCCCCCACGGAGGAGTTCTCAAGCAGCGCTCTGTCAATCCTATGAAGGAAGATCTGTCAAATTCTCCGAGACTTCCACTATGGGCTCCCCAGGAAGCTCGAGAAAAGAAGCGTCTTTATCGACAAATGGCACGTATGCGGGTAAAGAGAGTTAACTACACACACCCTTCTTTGCTTCAAGGAAAATCTTGTAGTCATCAAGTCCCTAGGTGTGTTGAGTGCTTTGTGGCTAGTGTGAAGACACTTCCTTTGAAGCCTCGCCTTCAGGTGGTGAAAGCACTCTCAAACTCGGGTATTAACAAGTTTTTGGAGGGGGAGCTACACATCAATGGGGTGCGGTATTGGCAAGAGGCTACATATGGTGATGCACTCCAACTACTACTAGCAAGAAGGCTCAAGGTGGTTGAGAGGGTATCCATTGAACCCTATGAACTCTACAAAGCTGAAGATGGTCACACCAAAGCTAGGCTAATCACTGGTGAGCAAATTCTTCGCATCTCTCAAATGGTGGGATCCAAGAGAGCTCAACTTCAATGAAGTGCTTCATGGAAGTTTGTATTTAATGAACCAATGAATAATCCCATTTTCTACAACTTTCAATCAGTTCAGAATATTAGGGTGAATGTGCGCATTGATAGAAAGATTTTTTTCCAACAAAGATTGGTCTTCTATTTTGGAGCTGACAGGTTGAGAGAGATATTGTTGTCCCCTGACCCTATAATATTTCCTATTTTGGAGTATAATGTATCTTTTGATGTTCACATCTTCATCTTGCTTTAAGCATACTCCATGAATCATAGGGATTTATATGGACCTTTCCAACCTCTTGCTAGACAAACTGTGCATATAATAGCTAGCACAAAGCTTAGGTTCCAAAACATCATAAGGAACTTACTAGGCCCTCGTCGTCTAGCTGAGATTAATGCATCTATCAATCCATTTATTCTACCCTTAATAAGATATGATTTGGGCCTAGACGTTTTCATCTTTGTGCTGTATTGAGAGGAAGGCAACTCATTTTATGATGGATTTCCCTAATTTTTTTGGGCGTAGTGGGGAAAATGCTGGGGATTTTTTGGATAACTTGGAGATGGCTTTCCTTGTCTCTGGGAGGGATGACGAAGCATTGAAATTGAGAGCTTTTCCTTTGGTGCTCAAAGAAGAAGCTAGGGTATGGTTCCAGGCTCTAGATCCAACCCAAAGAGCTGATTGGGAGGGATTGAAGGCGGCTTTCCTACGAAGATTTCAACGAGCCAATTCGGCAGAAGAACTATGGCAACGGCTTCTGGCCCTTCATCAAGTTGACCCTCATGGTTATGCAACCTATGAGGAAGGTTTTCTGAAACTTTGGGGGCAATGGTCAGACTCACTAAACCCTGGTGAGCGAGCTCCCAGTTGCCTCCAAAAGGATCGATTTATCTCAGGATTGTACCCCTTGCTAAGGGAGAAGGTAAAGAGCAAATTTCCAAATACTTTTGAATATGCCTTAAGAATTGCTAGGGAAAAGAACAGAAAGATTCTCTATCAAGCCCAAGCTGGCCAGCTAGCTTTGGGAGGCAATATCACAACTATGGAAGCTTTTCACATACCTCCAAATGTGCCTAATGCACCAGACCTCAATAGAGGTCAACAAGAAGATATGCTCCAACAAATAAACAATCTCACAGACCAGCTAGAGGGGTTGAGAGTAAATCTTGTGCAGGGTGCAAGAAGGACTATTGAGGGAAATGGTGGGAATCGGCCACCAATGCGACGTCAAGCAAGGGAAATGTTGTGTTACAATTGTGGGGAAAATGGCCACGGTATGTATAATTGCCCTCATCCCACTACCCTGTCAGAGGTCCTCGACAACAAGTAAGTCCTCCCCGTGCTAGAGCTCAAGCACAAGAGCAACCGCAACCTCAAATTTTGCAGCCACCTCGTGCTCAAGCTCAAGCCCCTGCTACTCAACCAAATGTGAGCATCATAAGGATGGAGGAGGTACTCAAGGGCAGAAGCAACCAGGAAGAAATAGCTAAAGGGAAGATGAAGATAGATGAAGTGGCTACAATGCCTATCAAACGTGTGCGTGTCCAAGATGAATTAAGTAAATAAACAAGCAAGGATGCAAGCAATGAAGCAAGTACATCTCGGGCAACTAAAGATGAAGCCAAGAAGAGAAAGACCCATACTAGGTCTCAAATTGACATCTCTGATTTCCCTATGGGATCTCGGACACAACCTTATGACTTGACAGCTGATGTGAGTTCTCAAGGACCAAAGATTACTTGGCCACAACTACTTCATATCTCCCCAAAGCTTCGACGACAATGGTAAAAAATGGTGAGCACGAGGGCAAAGCGAAGTAAGCTAGTAAGTGTAATCAAAGCATATGGTCTCAAGGATATAGTGCCTTTGGTGGAGGCTCAAATCAAGGGACAACGGATTCCAAAAACTTACATTGACAGTGGAGCAGAGGTTTGTGTCATGACAGAAAAGCTAATGCATCAATTGGGTTTAGAGGTAATGGAATCATCAAACTTTAGGGAAAAAATGGCCAATAATGTCTCTGTCACTTGTGTGGGTGTAGTGAAAGCTTTGAGAGTTTCTGTTTTTGGAATCACTATAGAGGTTGATGCTTATGTGATGCCAGTAAAGGGAGAAGGATACCCCCTTATTTTAGGACGACCTTGGCTCATGGGTATAGGAGCTAGGCAAGATTGGGCAACAGGAGACTTGGAGTGGAGGCCTCGCGTGGGTGGCCATAGTTGGAAGGTGGTTTATAACTTGAAGAATGGGCGACAAGAGAACCTTGAACTAGAGACGTCAGTTGATGAGTGGAGCTCAAGTGGATGCTCCTCATCCATGGATGAAGAAGAGAGTTCAAGTGAAGAGAGTGATAGCACTCTCGAAGTCATGGGCATCACCATAAAGGAAACTACCTCATCAGAAGACAACCCAAGGATCCAAATGGAGAATGTGTGGGATGCCAGCCTAGAGAAGATGTTATCTAAGGATATAAAGGAAGAAGAAAAGGAGGGTTATGTAAATGTTCTCAAGAAGCATGCATCATTGTTTATTTCTGATTACACTCACATTACAGGTGTCACTACAGTGAAGCATCATATCCATCTAAAAGAAGGGAGCAAGCCAGTAGTACAAAAACTAAGAAGATTAGGAGTTGTGCAACAAAATGCACTGTTGTCCGAGGTGAAGAGACTCTTAGAAGCAGGATTCATATACCCAGTAGAAGATTCAGAATGGGTCTCCCCAGTATTGGTGAGGCCAAAGAAGAATGGTAAATGGCGAGTGTGCGTGGATTACAAGCCACTAAATGCTACAACAAAGAGGGACCACTTCCCTCTCCCATTTCAAGATGAGATTTTAAATGTAGCAGGCCATGAGCGATACACAGTGTGTGATGGCTACTCTGGCTACTTTCAAATACGCATTGCAGAGGAGGACCAGAAAAAGACTACTTTCATCACACCATGGGGCTGTTTTTCATTTCGAGTCATGCCTTTTGGTCTCACCAACACTCCAGTCACCTTTAAACAATTCATGAACATGGTCTTCTAACCTTACTTTGGTAAGTCCATAAGGGTTTTCATAGATGACTTTTGTATTTACAGCTCCAAAAGTATGCATCTTGGCAAGATTGATGAAGGATTTACTCGTTTAGCTAAGCTGGGTGGACAACTAAACAAGGACAAATGTCACATTGGGGAAAGCAAGGTTACACTATTGGGGCATGTAGTGTCCATTGATGGAATCGAGTTAGATCCTGAAAAGATAGAAACATTGCTAAATCTACCTTCCCCAACTTCCATCAAACAATTAATCTCTTTCTTGCAAAAGCTAAGATATTTGAGTAGATTCATACACTTACTCTCCCAAGTGATATTTCCTCTACAACAGCTGACTCGTCAAGAGACGCTTGTTTGGAGTGAAGAAAGTGATGGGCATTTTAGAGAGATTAAAAAAATGTTAGGGTCACTCCCTGTAATCCTCCAACCTTGTTGGGAAGAAACATTCTTTGTAAACCCTAGTGTGGGAGAAGAGGCCATTGGTGCTGCCCTCCTACAAAAAGATCCAAAAACATCCTTTATGAGGCCTGTGTATTTTGCTAGCCGCCTCATGGAAAACACATAGAAGGCCTACACCCTGATGGAACAGCTAGTGTTAGCTCTCATGTTTGCGGTAACCAAATTTCGGCCATACTTGTTGCTGAAGAGGTTTGTAATTATCACTGTGGAGGATATGTTTCCCTATGCACTACAACATATGGAAATCTCTGACAAAATAGCAAAGTGGGTGGTGCGACTTCAAGAGTTTGATTATACAATACAGGTTGAAAGAACAACTCGAGCATGCTTAGCCGACATTTTAACAAACAAGTGCTATGAAAATGTTTTCCATTTGAAGAGAAAGGAACTTCCACCACCTCCAGCTCTAGAGGCTTTGGTCAATGCTTATAGCCTCTACTTTGATGGAGCATACAAGAGAACCAAGGATAAGGCAGCTGCAGGCATCGTGGTCTTATCTCCATTAGGAGAGAGGATCCATGGTGAAGGGATCACTCTAGAAGATGTCCACTCCAACAATGAAGCAGAATATCAAGCGCTAATTCATGGCCTTTGTTGGTGCCTCGATAATTCAATCAAGAGATTAAATGCTTTTGGTGACTCCATGCTTTTGGTAAGGCAAATGCAAGGTACATGGGCTTGCAAAAATGCCAGTCTCTCTACTAAAATGAGAGAAGCCAAAGCTCTTATGAGGAGATTTAGGGAGGCACAAGTACATCATGTGCCAAGAGACCAGAACAAGGATGCAGACCACCTAGCATCATCGAAGTTAAATGAGTCAATAGTGGGAGCAGTGGCCATCAAACTTCCACTTCAGCAAGGCAAGGAGGACTTAGAAGATATTATGCACATTCTGGAGCAAGGAGAGGCTCCTAAACACTTGAATGCAGGGGAAAGGCGATGGTTAGCTAGGAAGGCTACCAGGTATCGCATAGTAAATGATAACTTGTATTGTCTTGGTAAGGATGGTGTGCTTAGGAGAGTGCCTTTGAAGAGTGAAATTGAAGAGATTTTAAAAGCTTGTCACGATGATATGTGCGAAGGACACTTTGCACACGACGTCACTAGTAGAAAGGTTCTACAAGCTGGGTTTACTTGGCCAAGTCTTCATCGTGATGTCAAATACTGGAGTCAAACATGTGATGAATGTCAGAAAGCAGGACCACGACGGCTCATAGCTGAACCTCAGAACCCAATAAAGGTATATGGGCCCTTTGAGAAGTGGGGAATTGATGCCATAGGGCCTCTACCACGCACTCAGTCAGGTAAAGAGTACATCATCATGGGAGTAGACTACATGACTAGATGGGCTGAGGCTATGCCGACCAATAGAATTACTGCTAAGGATGTGAGTTAGTTCATCTTTGACCACATCTGTTTCCGGTTTGGCACCCCTCTTGAAATACTATTTGATAGAGGACCAGCGTTTAGAGCAGACTTGGTAGGAGAACTCATGCAGAAGCTAAATATTCAGCATCAACACTCTACTCCTTACTACCCTCAGTGCAATGGTTAGGTGGAAAAGGTAAATGGAATCATTTGCAAAATTCTCACCAAACAGGTACATGCCAGGCGCCAAGATTGGGACAAACACCTGAATGGAGCTCTATGGGCCTATAGAACCTCCTTCAAAACCACATTAGGGTACACACCCTTTCATTTGGTTTATGGAAAGGAGGCGCTTTTGCCCATTGAAGTGAAGTTAACAAGTCTTCGAATATTGGGTAGCCAGGTAGGCTCTCAAAAGGAGAAAGTACATCAAAGGATCATGGATCTAGAGAGGCTGCAATTGGATCGTGAAGAAGCCATCAACCACTATTCTCAAGAAGCAGAGAAGCGCAGAGAAAAGTTCAACAAAAACCTAGCATCCAAAGACATCAAAAAGGGATCTCTGGTGCTTCGATATGACAATCGCTTCGACACTCGTAAGGATGGAAAGTTTCTTTTTCGATGGGAAGGCCCGTTCTTGGTCACCAAAAAGTTCAAAAATGGCTCTTACAGACTTCAAGACATTGATGGTAAAGTGCACAAGACCAGGACAAATGGATGGCGTCTAAAGCCTTATCACATCAGGATAAGGTTAGCTCAAGATCAAAGAAAGTAGGCTAAAGGCATAAATACCCCTAGCCAGGTTTGGGGGGGCTATGATCCGAGCCTATCACAAATTTTTGTTTACTATATTTTGTTGGTTTTCCTTGCTTCTAGAGGCTTACAATAAAAGAAAGAGTGAGAACAACCTCTTGGAAAAATTTAAAAAAATGATTTGATGGGAATTTTTTCTTGACTAGTTCACCGGAGGTGAAAGGTAGAGGGAGAACCTAGTGGTAATGGGAAGGGAAAATATGTAAATGTGAAAAGAAAAGATATGATGTGGTTGTGGAGACATGCACCCATGATTCAAGGGTCATGAGTGGCTCATATCATCATGGATTTGGAGCCATATGATGATGCAAACAGATGGGACCCAAGTGGAAGACTTGGTAAAGGAAGGAACCAGACACATGATTTTGCTGGATTTTTAAAAAATACTTCCACTCCGATCCAAGAAAAGTTGTCTTTATCAAAGTTGTAACTGATGAGCTGGAGATTCTGACCATATTTTTTAAATAATTTTTGCATCTATGGTCTAGGAGATATGGCCAAAATGGTGGACGCTAGTTTTTTCAACTGTGGTGGAGACCACCCCCTCTACCTTTACACACACACCCTTCCTTTTCCACATTGAGACCTTCTCTAAAAATCAGCCATTAGTCTTCTCACCCTCCCCTCCTTCCTCCTCTCTCTCAAGCTTAAAAAACCATCACAAATTCCTCTTCTAATCACCTCTCAAGTCATGCTTAATCTTGTTGTAATTCATAAGTTCTCATTCAACCCCTTTCTATTATTACTAGATATGTATTGATTTTATTTAGATTCTTTACATTTTAAAATAAGGAAGCTGTTGGACTCAAGCTATGGAGAAAGGAGTGAACACAACACAAGTGATGATGGAGCCAATTAGTTGCAAATTGGTCAACAAATCACTTGGAAGGAGCTTCTTCATTGGTTGAATGTCCCTAATCAAGCTTCATTTGTACAAATTACACTTGGATCTTAACCTCACTCCTAATCACTCTCTTTCCTATATAAAGAGGCCTTCCCCTTTGTAATTTCAAGCCTCCCTCAGTCCCATTGAGTCTTTGTATCACTGACCATGAGCCCATAAAGCTCATTCATTCACTCTATTCTTGCACATTCTAGAGTGCAAATTGTTTCATGCTAGTAACCTCCCCTCCTCTTAGTTATGTTAATTAAGAGAAATCTTTTATGTGTGTGTGAGAGTGCTTGATGTGATTTTGGCTAATCCTTGAGTGGTTGTTTAGTAATCTACATGCTATTTGTGTTGGGAGTGTTTGAAGTTATCCATTCCTTGTACACACACTAAGGTTAATGCTTCATTCATAGTGATCTCTCTCTCTCTCTCTCTCTCTCTCTCTCTCTCTCTCTCTCTCTCTCTCTCTCTCTCTCTCTCTGTGTGTGTGTGTGTGTGGTGTGTGTGTGTGTGTGTGTGTGTGTGTGTGTGTGTGTGTGTGTGTGTGTGTGTAGCGGTCCTAGTCCACGCTTCCAAGACTAGGTGGTGCCCTCATCTCATTTCCCTTGTGGCGCAATGGAGTTTGTTTTGGTGTAGAGGCCGCCATTCCAAATTTCCTTCGTCAGCACTTTAAATAAAAAACATGTGCTTTGTGATGGCTCAAAGTCAAGTTTGATCCCCCCATGATTTTTTAAATCAACAACGATTAAATCTAATTAAAATGACATGCTTTTAGATAAAGATACACGATAGGATTAAGAAAGTAGTGTTTAAAGGACTAAAGTATCACAATTGATCAATTCAATACACTATCCTGTCTTTTTACACTTTAGGAGTCTGTTAGTAAATGATAATGGCATGCATCATTAAACCTAGTATCAAAAATACTCTAAGAAGCATTCGCACCTTTTTCATCAGCTAACAATGTCTTGAGGGGCTCTATCATCCTCTTGTGCATCCTCATTGCCTGCATCATCATCCTCATTATCTTCAACCTTTTCTTTTGCACACTCAACCTCCACAACTCGACTCATTTCTTAAACATTGTCTCCCTCCTCTTGATGGTCAAAATTCATAGCTTCTTGAACTTCGCTATCATCTACGCTGTCTACATTATCATTGTCTTCATTTCCATCAACATCCTCTCCACTACTTTGTTGCTCATCAATGTCAAGATTGTTAAGATCTTCTTTTTCTGTATCATCCAGCTCGACTATTTGTCTCACAAGTGATGCTTGACTTGCACCACACCACTCCTGCAAGGACAAATCGCTCTCCAAAAGACTAGAGCATTGAGATTCTAACTCCATTGCTTCAAAATCATCTTTACATAGAGCAATTTCCCTTCTCTTCATCGATAAGCTTTGCTCCAACAAAACTCCAATGAAAAAAAATATTAAAACATAGCTTTGCTCAGGACAAAACCCTGTGATAAGGCCATCAATGAAGTTTCTATCAAGAAATTCATGATCCTTGCCACAAGAGCCTGAGAAAAAGACTCTTTTTATATGAGCCTTGCCAATAGCCTCAAACCTATCAACCTTGCTAACAAAAAGAGCAACCATTGCAGAGTCCATAGTTCCATCTATCCATGAGTCATCTCTTGTTGCTTGGATATTTCCATATTCAATATGGACCATAGTTGACTAGCTAAAAACCCCTTCAACGAGCATTCCGATATTGATGAAATCAATGAAACACACTAGCACATATTTGTATTGTGCATCAATGTGTTTAGATTGAGTGCCAAATTTGCAAAAAAATCTATAGAGAGATTTTCTTTAGTACCATGAAGATGCAAGGCGACAAATTGAAATGGTACATGCTCTGTATTTCAAAAGTCTTTGATCTTCCTTGATTCTCCATGGAATAGACTCATCTTGAGATATTATGCCCATATTAGCTCTATAAAGATGATTGAGGAGAGTTACTACACTTTTTGGAAGTGAGGTGAAGTCTTCTTTGCTCTGTTGAGGGAGTCCTTGACATAGTACTGGCTATAGCTAGTCATTTAATTGTACTCATGCTCTCCTAGCTTGTACTTCTCACAAAATTTTTCCCTTGTCAAATCAAAGAAGAATGATATGATTGCTTCTTTCAACACTCGATCTGTTTTTAACTTCCAATCCATCTCATCCATGTCCATTCTATGAGGGGTATGCTTGCCCTTCTTTAGCAAGATGGTTTTGTCCAGGATTGCATTTTGTAGTTCAAGAACTTCTCTACTCTTGAGGCCTAAAATGCACCTGAACAATGTAGGTGTCAGCGTTGCTGTGCCAGGTGCTTGTCGAATCTGACCACCCTTCATAGTTAGAAAACTAGGATTTTTGTCATCGAAACCTTCGTCAATCGTTTCTCCCTTTGTATTTGGTAGCAAGCGTTGAGCACATTGTCTCATAATCTTGACCCAATTCTTCCATATCTGCTCATCACATAGAAGCAAATGCAAGTCGGTCTTGACAAATCCCTTTTGAAGTGTGTGCTCTATTGTCTCAACAAAGGTCTGCAAAATTGAAAATTCCAACATCAATATTGACAAGGCTCTAACTTGTGGGATTGAGACGCATACTTAAAAAGTTCAAGCTTGGCTAGATTGAATTGTTTCTTAATATGCTCATGTACATCTATGCAAAGTCCAAAATACATGGGTATATGTAAGTGGGGCCCAAACTTAAGTTCGAGCCTCGCTTGTTAGTGCTACAGCCTCGTATGCAAGTGACACTAAATCTTAAGTTAAAACCTCACTTTAAGTTCTAAATGAGCACATGGAGGTCTTGCTTGATCCTATGATAGACTCTAGTTTACAAATATATATTGATAAAAAAGACTCACATCTATGTTTTCAAAGAATCAAACAAGTGCCTTCCAAGCCTCAAAGTCCTTCTTGGTTTGGTTGACACCAGGTGGTGGCTTAGAAGGACAACAATTTGCATGCCATTGTGCTCGTGCTTGCATAAGTTGGTTAAGAAGTGGCTCCTTTTACATTGACATTGCAATAGATAGATTCGCATCTTTGGAGATTTTGCGAGAGATCTTTGGTGGGCAATTGAGAATAATCTTTGATCGTCTATATTGGAATTTTTGATGCAATTGAGGGGTAAATTTGCAACTTTTGCACCCTGCAAATGTTTTGCAGCACTAATGGAGTGTTGTCCAGAGATGATCCAATAATCAACATTGCGAACATCCTCTTTGGCAAGTTTGTCAAGAGGATTTCTTTTGGAAGGATCACAAGGCATCAAAATTGCCAATATCTCCTCTTGCTTTGGTTCTTGAATGAAGTCTAAAGTCAAAAACCTGACCGAATCTAGATTTAATCTTTTGTACACAGTTTGATGGAGCAAGAAAACACCTTTTCACGTCAATGCTAAAGACCATTAATCCCAAAAGGATAGAATCCCTTCTTGATTTCTAAGGAGGTCAGTGCCATGTTATCTTTGGATGGAGTTTCCATTTCCATCAACCTCTTTTTCTTCTGCACTCTTTTCCATCTTCCTCTTTGCTAGTTTTTGTCAATCTTCCTCAAGAGTAGAATCATTCTTTGCCTTTTTTTTAATTCTGAGTCCTTGTGCATCTTGCTCTTGTGAACCTTCTTGCTCCTCTAAATTAATGGTGGCAGTAATCTTCTCTGCATGTGTTGAAGCGCTTGCACGGGCACCTCTTGATGCTGCAAGTGCACTCCTAACTATGGCTTTCCCTGTCTTCTCCACAACTTTCTTAGATAGTGCCCCTATTGGTTTCTTTGTAGGCACAATCTTCTTTGGTAAGCTCAAGACTCGCTTTGCATGTTTCACTGCCTTCACTAGGTCTTCCACACACTCCACACCTGAATTTTCTTGATTAGTGAAGCTGGAGATCTTCAATCCTAATTTTACAATAGAATTCTCTTTTCCTAGTTTGCTACCATTCATGTATGCTACATGAAGAGTGCCCAATGATAAGAAAAACTACTTTGCCTTTGTGTGCTCCTTAATAGGTAGCACATTACATGGAAAGCATGGCATTTCTGTTGCATCCACATCATCGTTGACACCCACAACAATCCCCATGTCTCCATATTTCATATCACCTTGTGACAAATATAGATGGATGTCACCTTTGTAGTTTGCATCTGTATCGTAGGTATCCACAAACCACTTCACTCCTTCTTCTTTTGTTAATTCAAAGGTCTTGTCAACCTTTATTCTTAGAGCAGTGGTTTTGGCACGAGTGGACAATCCAAGAACATTGAGTGTGAAGACTTGTGCACCCTGCTCTAGTATACTTGGTACATTGGAAGCCTCCATTCTTGAAACAACAAAAAAGAACAATTTTAGAACCTAAACAAGGAGGACATGTTTAAGTTAAATAGTACATTTTAAAAAATACATCAGCATGTGTAGGCGAGGCTCAAACGTGTTTTTGTGCCCTTGCTAGCCACAAGGATGTCATGAGAGTAGTCTTGCAAGTTAGTGCTACATTAAATTTGAACCTAAAAGTGAAGCTCTATGATTTTTCTAGCCAGAAGGATGTCATGAGGC
Source organism: Adiantum capillus-veneris (assembly GCF_014529385.1). Classification (NCBI taxonomy): domain Eukaryota; kingdom Viridiplantae; phylum Streptophyta; class Polypodiopsida; order Polypodiales; family Pteridaceae; genus Adiantum; species Adiantum capillus-veneris. The sequence continues at coordinate 42,459,130 of NC_140931.1, forward strand.
TAGGCATGCACCCTAGTGCTACATTAGCATATGGAGACGAAGCTCAAACTTAAGTTTGAGCATAAAAGTGATTTTTTATTCCCTGATGCACTTGAGGCTTGAACTTAAGCTCGAGCCTAAAGGTGTTATTTTATGCCCTTGATAGACACAAATATGTCATCAAGCTAGCCTTGCATGCTAGTGCTACACTCGGATATGCAAGTGGGGATTAAACTTAAGTTTCAGCCTTTTGTCATTGGTAACCAGAAGGATGTCATGAGGCTAAACTTAAGTTCACTCCTAAGTGTTTTTCTATTATTGCATGAATCCTAGAAGGACTTCGTGAATCTAGATTTGCATGATAGTGCTATACTAACATATCTAGGTGAAGCTCAAACTTAAGCTCAAGCCTCATGCCCCTAGTAGCCACAAGGATGTCATGAGTCTAGCCTTACACTCTAGTGCTACAATAGCATATGCAAATAAGGCTAGCCACAAGGATGTCATGAGGCAAGCCTTGCATCCTAGTGCTAAAGAATATGCAGTTGAGGCTTGAACTTAAGATCGAGCCTAAAGGTGTTCTTCTATGCCCTTGGGAGAAACAAGCCCTTCATGTTGGTGCTACTCTAGTATATGCAAGTAAGGATCGAACTTAAGTTTCAGCCTCTTGGCATTGGTAGCCACACAGATTTCATGAGGCTAACCTTATATCCTAGTGCGAAAGTAACATATGCAATTGAGGCTCAAACTTAAGTTCAAGGTAGACTTGCTACATTATCATATGTAGGCAAGGTTCAAACTTAAGCTCGAGCCTCTTTCCCTAAGTAGCCACAAGGATGTCATTAAGTTAGACTTGCTACAATAGCATATGTAGGCGAGGTTCGAACTTAAATTTGAGCCACTTTCCCTAAGTAGCCACACACATGTCATTAAGTTAGACTTGCTATACTAGCATATGTAGGTGAGGTTCAAACTTAAGTTCAAGCCTCTTTCCCTAAGTAGCCACAAGGGTGTCATTAAGCTAGACTTGCTACAATATCATATGTAGGCAAGGTTCGAACTTAAATTTGAGCCGCTTTCCCTAAGTAGCCACAAGGATGTCATTAAGTTAGACTTGCTATACTAGTATATGTAGGCAAGGTTCAAACTTATGTTCGAGCCTCTTTCCCTAAGTAACCACAAGGATGTCCCTTGGCTAGCCTTACACATTAGTGCTACAATATCATATGCAGTTGAGGCTCAAACTTAAGTATGAACCTAAAGGTGTTGTTCTATTCCCTTGGTATCCACAAGGATGTCATGAAGCTACACTTTCATGCTAGTGCTATACTAGCATATGTAGGCAAGGCTCAAACTTAAGCTCGAGCCTCTTGCCCTTAGTAGACACAAGGATGTCATGAGGAAAGCCTTGCAATGATCCTAGTGCTACACTAGCATATAAAAATGAGGCTTGAACTTAGGTTCCAGCCTAAGGTGCTATTCTATACCCATGGTAGCCACAAGGATGGCATCAGGCTAGCCTTGCATTCTAGTGCTACACTAGCCTATGCAAGTGAGGATCAACCTTAAGTTCGAACCTCTTGGAATTAGTATCTCTAAAGGATGAGGCTAGACTTACTCCCTAGTGCTACAATAGCTTATACAGTTGAGGCTCGAACTTAAGCTCGAGCCTCAAAGTGTTTTTTGTTTCCTTTGGTATCTACAAGGATGTCGTGAAGCTAGACATGCATCGTAGTGCTATACTGACATTTGTAGGCAAGGTCTATACTTAAGTGCAAGCCGTTTCCCATTGTTTGCCACAAGGATGCTATTCTATGACCTTGGTAGCTACAAGGATTTCACGAGGCTAACCTTTCACCCTAGTGCTATAGTACAAAATACTCAAACTTTAGCTTGAGCCTAAAGATATTTGGCCATGTCCTTGATAGCCACAAGGATGTCATGAGGCTGTGCCCTTGCATAGTAGGGCTACACTGCAAGCAAGGCTCTTGCCATTGGTAGCTACAAGGATGTCAAGAGGATAGGCTTGTATAGTAGTGTTTTGCTATACGAGCATAGAAAGTTAAGGCTCAAACTTAAGTTTGAGCCTAAATGTGTTATCACATGCCCTTGGTAGTATCCTCAACGATGTCATGTGGGTAGCATTGTACAATAGGGCTACACTAACATAGACATGAATGGCTCAAACTTAAGTTTGAGCCTCTTGCCATTGGTAGCCAAGGATCTAATGAGGCTACCTTTGAGCCCCCGTGCTACACTAGAACATGTAGTTGAGGCTCAAACTTAAGTTCGAATATGCTAGTGCTTTGATAGCATTAGAAGGTGAGATTTAAGCTACATCAGTTCATTGTTCTAGTTTCTCAACAAGGAAACAAGGCACCAAAAACGAGCTAAATATCAACAGGAAAGAATCTACATCAAGTGGCAATGTCACACTCAGTACCCAACCAAGTAAGTGTTGTTATCTATCTTTTTCTTTAAGTGGTTATTGATTAAGTACATAATTAGAGCTTTTAAAAATGTTAATTAGAGTACTTATTGATTAAGTACTCTAATTAGAGAATAGTCACTTACTTTCAATTTATAGAGCGTGATTTTAGACGTAGTTGTTGTTTGATTAACTTAGTGAAAGAGTTTATAAGGTGTATCAAGGAGGCGGTAGCAAACAATTGAGTCTATGTAGTCATTAATGAAGAGGATTAAATAGAGATTAGAACCTAATAGAATGAGATTGAAGACTAAATTTTGAGATGCATTCAGAATTGAAAAAGGACAATAGATTAGAGGAGAGGAAAAGGTTAGTATCTGAGAGGAGAGTAGAAGTTTAGAACCTGTGAATGTAATCTCAAAAGACAAGTTACAATGGTCAGTAGAATGAAATTTTGATTGATGTAGGTTTAGGAGAGATTGAGAGGAAGGGAGGGAGTGATTAAGAGGAGGCAAGGGAGATTACACAGAGAGATGATAAGAGATTAGGGAGTGATTAAGAGGAGCTGAGGGTAATTGCACAGAAAGATTAGAAGAAGATATCTCACACACACACACGAAAGAGAGAGACAAAGAGGTGCACCTGGATAAGCCTTTCAAATTTGAAATTCAAATTTCAAATCTAGAAACCACTGCTATAACAGATCTTCACCTACAATCAAAAAGAGAAAGACACACACACACACCCACACACACACAATTAATGTAGAGCATTTTGGGACTGCCAATAGATATATAGAGGAGAGGAGATGCAAAAGTAAAGAACCTTACCTGTCACGTCGTCGTCGGTTTTTTCACAGTCTACAAAAAATCCAAACCCTATTTTAATGTAGAAGAGAGAGAGAGAGAGAGAGAGAGAGAGAGAGAATTAATGTAGAGGTTTGAGAAGAAGCCTTGCGGGGCCACGAGCAGATGTGCAGAGGGCAAGGAGACGTGGGAGTAAAGAATCTCATATGTCGTGCCGTCGTCGAATTTATCCCGTCTGTAGAAAAATCCAAACCTATTACAATATAGAAGGTTTCAAAAGTAGTAAAAAGGATTTAATAGCTTTTCCCACCAGCCCTACCAAGGTTAAATTAGAAAACGCACATGTGTGGACCAAAACTAATGGTTTTCATAATGGTTAAAAGAAGTGGAAAAAAAAACTTTCCACGAAAATCTGCATAACTTTCACATACGGAGTCCGATTGCAAAACTTTTTTTATGAGCCTATAGCTTGAGAGTGGCTCTACGCTTTTGTGAGCAAACCCTATTCAAAAGACCTATTGGACCTGTTGTTACACAAGAGGTTTTATGGACATTTTTTAAAAAAATTGATGTTTAAGGGGTCAAAAAATTGGACGAAGTTAGGGGTGTCCAGGACTAGTTTTTTAATAGTTTTTGGAATATAATACTCACAAGTTGGACATAGTTTTGACTTCCCTTGGCTAAAACCTCTTAGGATCAATGAGTGAGGGACCCACCTCCACCAACCCTCTTGCTTAGCTGATTTGTTGGCACCTTTTTGCATGTAAATTGTCCTGCTACAACACGTAAAACACCAGGACTATAATCACCAAGACTCGATTTACACATAAACAAATAAGAAAAAAACCTCATTGTATTTTGAATGTCCATCAAGGCTCAATTGTCATACCATAATCTCCAAGGTCACCTATACTCAAACTAATGTTCTATTCCAAAAGAAAACTATATGACTAACTAGGCTCGAACTTAAGTTTGAGCCACTCATGCAACTACTTTGAAGCCTCACCTTCTTGTAAGCTCCAACTCTTTAGATAGGTCATTCAAGGAAACTTAGGTCTAATGTAAATCTCATTATTACCTTAGCTCCACCTTACACTCTTTAAATGTATAATGCAGCTCAAACTTCAATGTGAGTATCCTTCCAAATTCAAGGCCACGTCAACATAGCTTGGGTTTTTTCTCACACCTCTTGTTGCTTGTAGATTTCTAACACTTGAATGTGCATCTATGCTCAAACTTGAGTTTGAGTATTCTACCAAATTCCATGGGTGCCTCCATGTAACTTGGGCTCCATCTTGCAATCCGTGTGACAAGTATGGATTTCTAACAATTGGATGTACATTTAGGCTCAAACTTGAGATAGAGCCACCTACAAAATTTCATGCTTGCCTCTATGAAACTTTGGCTTTGTGAAACTCTTTTTAGGTAGGTATTTATAGCACTTAGATGTACATATAAGTGCTAGAAATACTCTAAGCTCAAATTTCAGTTTGAGCCTCCTACCATTCTCCACGGGTTGATTCAATGTAACTTGGGCTCCATCTTGAAACTCTTGCTAGCTATAGATTTCTAGCACATAGATGTACATCTAGGCTCTAACATCAATTTAAACATTCCATTAAAATCCATGGGTGACTCGATGTAGCTTGGGATCCATCTTGCAACTCTTGTCATCTTCAGATTTATGGAATTTAGATCTACATCTAGGCTCAAACTTGAGCTTGAGCCTCCTACACTCCTCCATCGGTTGATTCAATGTAGCTTGGGATACATCTTGCAACTCTTGTCATCTTTAGATTTCTAGCACGGATGTACATCTAGATTCCAACATTAGTTAAGCCTCTCCTACCAAACTACATGGGTGTCTCAATGCAACTTAGGCTCCATCTTGCAACTCTTGTCAGCTTTAGAATTCTAGCACTTAGATGTATATCTAAGCTCAAACTTGAGCTTGAGCCTCCTATCGTCCTCCGTGGGTTGACTCAATATAGCTTGAGATCCATCTTGCAACTATTTTAAGCTATAGATTTCTAGCACTTAGATCTACATCTAGGCTCCTACATTGTAACTTAGGCTCCATCTTGGACCTATTTTCAGCTTTAGATTTGTAGCACTTAGATGTACATCTAGGCTCAAACTTGAGCTCGAGCCTCCTACCATCCCACATGGGTTGATCCAATATAACTCAAGATCCATCTTGTAACTCTTGTGAGCTATATATTTCTAGCGCTTGGATGTGCATAAAGGCTCCATTCTCCTATCGAACTCCATGGGTGCCTCTACAATGTAACATAGTCCCTATCTTGCAACTCTTGTCATCTTTAGATTTCTAGCACTTAGATGTACATACAGGCTCAAACTTGAGCTCGAGTCTCCTACCATCCGCCATGGATTGATGTAGTGTAGATTTGCTTACTGGAATGGGATGCAAGCTTTTGCCAAAATTGTGAGTGTATCTTGGGAATGCATTAAATTTTGAGTTCTATGTTCAAACATACAATTTTACTGATATCTCTTTTTTTTCTCAAATATTGCAGGGTCCAAAACAAGGTGATTCATTGTTTCTTGTTGATGGTTCCACAAGGAAGGCTCGTGGGGTTATTCATTCCACTGATGCATCTCAACATTGTGGTTTTGAATTGATTGGTACAACATGTGTAGCGATACATGTACTAGATAGTTTTGATGACACCTTCTTGATTCAATTCATCACAATTGATGCAAGAACCATGTCTCAAGCAATTGAAAGCATCATCAAATGGCCACTGCATAATATTGTTATGGACAAAGGAAAATCTCATACAATAGATGAGGATTTGCAGAAGATGGCTTGATAGTAGATAGAGCAAGTTGGAAAGAGAAAAGAGCCATCCTTTGGGCTGACAATAGATCTACAAAACTTGGTAATAGAGTGGTATTGTTTGTCCACCCATATGAGGCTATAAACTGTATCGAACTAGGTGAGAGTAGCTTGGGTGTCATTGTGGAAGGGTCGATGCATCCACATCAAAGTGACATTTCAAGTTTGAATTTGGTAAGCTGGCCTATTAGGCAGCTCACATTTGAGAATGGTGAGCCCTTGATCAAAGACACGGGATCTTATTTGCCATTGAGGGTATTCAAGATCCCCTCATGGAAGAAATGCAAGATTCCCTTGACAGCTTATATGCTTCCAGTGATGAGTATGAGATGATGGCATAGATAACAACACTGAAACTTGTTTTGAAGAAGGTATCACCAATACAGTACTAGGTCTTCTTCTTCATTCTCAAAATGATATGGAGCAGGCTGCCATTGCTGGTGATTATGATATCAGACATGGGACAGGTAAGAAAAGGACTTATGTACATAGAGCTAGGCCTAGAAAAAAAAACAGGTACTACTCATGCTTTCAACAAACAATGTGATGCTGCAAACATTCACAAAGTTGCAATAATTGATTGTTGTGAGATGCGATGCTGTCAGATTGGAAACAGATCCAAAATCATGCAAGCAAGGGCAAACTTTTGGGGACACAGCTACACTAGCCAATGCACATTTGTATTGGATTGTATGAGCATGGCTTATAGAAAAGATCAAGAAGAGGCATGCTTTGAGTTTACTTTTGATTGGAAATAAGGTATGTAATAAATCATGGTATGTAATGCATGGAATAGGAAAGTCAACATTTTACAAGCTGCGTAAGAAATTCTTGGATGGAGCATGCAATGGAAATCATGGAAATACTGGAATAATAAGGAAGAGCTTGACACATGTTGAGATGGAAAAAGCACTCATACAGGGCTTCATAGATACTAATGTAGATCAAATGCCACATAAGTCAAGGACAACCATGCATGGCACTCAAGAAACTCAACGTGTTCTACCAACGATGTACAAACAAGTGGACATTTTGCGGGAAGTAAATGACACACTTGTCACAATGGAATACAAAACGTTGTCACAGCCAACATTCTCAAGGTTGTGGAACAGAGTCTTCAAGATAGTCACTTTATCAAAATCAAGCACATTCTCTAAATGTTACATTTGCACATCAATAAAGATCAAGCTAGAGTCCACCAAAATCAAGTGGAGCATGCTAGATACATGGCACAGAGGAGAGCACTGTAGAAATATGTACTATGCTTGGAGAAGCTCTTCAGAAATGAATCCAACCAAGTTCTTGTGCATTATACATGACAAGATGGACCAAGTAAGACTGCTCTACCACAAATTAAACCAGTTCCAAAATCTCTCAATGGAGTTGAGAGGCTTCCAGTATGTTTGACAAGAATGCTCACTCATGGACATGGACAAACAGCTTATGGTCACTTTGCATTGGGATTATGCCCGAGTGATCCCAACTTCACAATTGCATCGCTCTCAAAATGTCTAAGAAACTTAGAGAGAAGAGATAAACACATGTTTGGTGACTTGAGATTAGAAATCTCAAGTGTAGAACCACGAACAAATCTTTTTTATTGTGTTTTGTCTACCACTTCTCTCTATCACCATATGAAAGTGCTTAAGGACAAAAACCAGTACTGCAAGGAACAGAGTGCTCAGAATGAAGACGTAGAGACTAATCTTATCACAAATGTGAATGTGGACACTGAGAATTTTGCTTCTAGACAGGAAAATGATTGTTCAAGGATGCAATCAATCTTTGCTACTAATGCACATGTACAGGAGGATGGCAATGTATTTGGGTTCAAGAGGTTGCCAAGAACATTGTTGTTTTGCAACTTGACAATTGTGGTTTAGAAAATAAGAAGCGATATGTGTTTGCATACCTATCACTGTTGATTGCACGAGGAGTATTTGACACAGTGCAGCTTGGCTTTCTTATGGTTGGTCACACTTATGAAGGCATTGATGCATTGTTCAGTTGCTTTTTTGAGAAGCTTAGAAAACAAGCCATTTTTACATTTCCACATTTGATGAATATCTTCAATGAGTGTGTTAGCATGCATCCAGCACCTTTTCTCCTAAAAAAGGTGGCAGACTTTAAAGGATTTGTAAAGGGGTTCTTATATGATGGAGCAGATAGCTTAGTAGGTCATTCAAAGCCATTTCAATTTAGGTTCTATATGAGTGATGGAATACCTTTCATGCAGTACAAAGTACACCCTAAAAATGTGGATTGGTTACCCAAAAATGGTATAGAGTTATGGAAGAGAAATGACCAAGGAGGATCCAAGCTTCCTGAAGGTGTTCCAAAAGTATTACCACCCTTTGAGTATGTTAAATATAGTGAGAAAGTTATGGAAGGATTAAAGAAGTATGTTAGTTGGTGGAAAGAGCACTTACAAGAGAAAGGAGATGAAAGTGAGTATGCTAGGTGGATCAACCCAGTTCTTATGTACTGGGAGAATCTCATGCAAGCTATGCAAAACCCTAGAGAAAGTGAAAACACTTATTTGATGACTTTTGGACAAGGAGTATATGTGAATAATATCATCCTCTTGAAGTTCCATTGGAAGACAGTCTAGAAGAAGTACTTGATGTAATCGAGGGCCACTATTGTGGTCCAATGCACAACAAATCTGCTGAGCAGTTCAACCCAACCCTTGATGTGAGAAAGGGAGACTTTGTACTTGTGCAACCTTGTGATGAGAATTACCCAATTTGGTTAGGAGTGGCAACAACAAATATTGATCAGGACAATGACTCGGTAACCTACCTTCAAGTGAAGATACAATACTGGGCACCAATTTCAAAGAAGAAGAATGCAAGTGATATGGAGGTTTACAAGGATTATTGGAACAAGTATCGGATAGAGAACATCAATGATCCTCAACATTGGGAAGACACTAGCTGCATCATCTGGGCATGGAAGCCCAAGGGTGGATGAATTCATGAAAAAATCAAGATTCCAAAGGCAATAATCCTCAAGGCCAAAGAGAGTCGATTGAAACTTGATGAACATGAGGCACCATCAAATGTCCATGCAAATGAGGAGGAATGATTGCTTATTGTTGGCCTTTCACCTTTGTAATCTTCTAGCAATGGTTCAAATTAGCCACCCATAGCTAGGGTCATTATCAACATTGATATTGGCATCCCACCTTTGTATTCTTCAAGAAATCTTATTCAATATGAATGGTGTTTTTTTCAATTGAGTCACCCAAGATTTTCTCGCAAATTACCTTTTGATTGTTTTATCAAATGAAGCATGTGTGGGAAGAAAATTTGGTTTTGGGTGCATGAGCGCGCCCGCGCACGTGTGTGTGTGTGTGTGTGTATTTGTAAACTATCATGTGCAAAAACACTCTCGTGTATAGTAAAACGGACCATATTGGATCTTGATGACTCATAACCATCCACTAAACATTGTATCACGGTTTTCATATGTGCAAAAACCTAGTACATTACAACCTTACCTCAAGTCCATGAGACACAAAGAATCATCCCAAATTTGTGAAATTTTCACTATTTTCCTAAATATGTGTTGAGGGCTTTATGATCTTGTTCAAGAGGCCAAAGTTGATCTATGAGATAGATTGATGTACATATATGTGTTATCTAAAAATCCAAAAGAAGAGGATATAGATACAAAATCAAAATACTAGTATTACCTAGCTCAAACATGACAAAAGTGGGCTCATGCTCTAATCTTTGAGGGCAAATCTAGGATCAAGGAGGATAGTCATGATATGCATGACTGTCCATCCAACCCTATCTCTCTAAAATAATTTATCACACACACAACTAAAAAACTTACAATATCCAAACTTGAATGCATTGCAAACTCTAGAGGAGTGGAAAACTTTGGGTAAGCAATTCCTCATTTTCTCATCACACATTGCCTCCTAACAGTCAGCTAATCATCATGGACCAAAACTTGTTGTGCTTGTTAGCATACATCTTTCAAAGAAATGAAGAGAGGCACAATAAAATTAATGAGGGAGAGGGAAAAAGATCCCCTTGCACTAGCATCTCATTGAGTTATTTCCACATTCCTCAACATCATCCTCATCTCTAGCTATATTTCCTTCTAACTGCATAATTTATAAGAGCTAATAGAATATTACCGAACCCTGCCATCATCCGCCCCCCTCCCCCCCCCCCCCCCCCCCCCCCCCCCCACACACACACACACATACACACACACACGCATACATACATACATACATGCATACATACATACATATATGTGTGTGTGTGTGTATAGATATATATATATATATATATATATATATATATATATATATATATATATATATATATATATATATATATATATATTTAGAGGCTGAAGTTGGCATATGAGATAGATGTACATGTATGAGTTGTTTGGCTATCCAAAACAAGGTGAAGAGGCATGGAGGCTTGCTAAGTTAAGGGGGGATGAGAGAGAGTAAGTTTAAATAAGTGCCTACAATCACATGGAATTTTTGTTATGTTTTAATATAAAATTGTATTATCTATTTTCAAAAAGTGGCTCCTACTTGCTCGCCTAAAATAAAATACATTGACTGAATAATGCCTTCAAGATTCCCTTTTCCCTCATTGCCTAGTCCTCACCTCCTGCCTGTGTCATCAAAACCTTATCCCACTTGCTTGCTGCCCTTCCCTACCTCTCAACGTGTCCTTGCGAGCTTGCAAATCCGTAGTCCCTATGAGCTTGGACTTAAGCTTCCCCCACCATCCATGGACTTGCACCTACATAGCAATCCCCCCATGTTGGAAATGGGGTACACACTCGAAACACAAAATGTGCGCCTCTCTACAGCCTAGGGTAAACAACATCAACCCAATCAAATAGGATTCGCCTTCAAAATCCACACAATCTCACATATATATGCTCATTTCGACACATGAATGGACACACACATGTCACGGGAAGCTCTAGCACATATCACACACCCAACATCTCTATTCCACACCACTAACACATGCTAATCAGACTCTTTCTCACAGTCACTTTCCACACTGACCTCGGTTCACGGTTGTACTCAACCACACCGTGAATTGGCAACACAGGCAAATTACATGAGCAAAAAAAGGGAGGGGGAGTGGGGAATCGACACCGAGAGGGGGGGAAATGGTGAACTTCTCCTTGCAAGAGCTTACAAAGATCCCATGGCTTACGTAGAGCAAAGCTTCTCTTTACCTGCTCCAAAACTCTCTTGGCAAAAAGCCCTTTACAAAAAAATTGAAAGCCTCTTATAGGGAGGTTTCACTTACAAAAAAAAAACAAAAGAAGGTGGTCCTTTTTCACCCATACAACTCTAGGACCCAATTTTTTAAATTGGGATCCATTTGACCCCATTTAGCGCTTTGGATAGGACACCTCAACAGACTCTCTCTCTCTCTCTCTCTCTCTCTCTCTCTCTCTCTCTCTCTCTCTCTCTCTCTCTCTCTCTCTCTCTCTCTCTCTCTCTCTCTCTCTCTCTCTCTCTCTCTCTCTCTCTCTCTCTCTCTCTCCCCCCACCACTTCAGAGTCCCTCACTTGAGCCCATTTTGGTTGTCACGGCACCGTGACAAAATCTTTTGGTGCATGCCTTCTCTCCAATAAAAGGGTTGTCTATTTTGAAGTACCACAGGCATGGCCCCTAATCGGATTCCCATGTCATTATCTACATTGCAAACCATTGCCACCAAGAGTCCAGTAGAAATGCCACAGATAGGCACCGTGGACCGGCGCACGTATGCACTCAACACCCTAATAGACGCCCAAAACAGACACCATATCCACGTTGGGGAGTTCCCCTCTCTCCACACCTTGTGATGCTAATGAATGGTGTGCACCCCAGCGCATATACCTTGCGGCTCTGGCTCTTGACATTGCAAATGGGATATTGCGATGACACCTGGTAGCTGCAGGAGCTCCTAGGCCTCCAAGGCACTCCAAACCCTTCAACAACTCCCTTAAAAACTGGTTCTTTCCTTCAACTTCAAGGCCTTATATTTTTTTGCTCACCCACCCAATTATTGAACTATAAAAATAGAGTGAAATCCGTCGGCGCGTCGACTTCTATCCACATGGAACGTGCCGCATTTCAAAGATTTTGGGCGCACCAATCGAGGCCACCAAAATTGGCAAAAAACATTTGCATCTCCCTGTCGTTTTTTGGCACAAAGTTCCAACTGCAATATCTCAGCCCTCGTGATTCCATTTAAGGAGCCGTCAATTCTAGCTAGCCCCATACAGTGCATATGACATTCCAAAACTTGGTTGAGACCCAAAATCTCTCAGTGGGCAAGCTTCTTAATGCGGGTAAATTGGCCCATAACTGGCCCTCGGCAAACATTCAACTGCCCATAACTTTCTCATTTCGGTTTCGATTCTCAATTTGAAAGGACCGACATGGCCCGTAGCTCAAGTGCTTCACATTCACCTACTAAAACCAGCCCTGGCCATATGTCCCCATCTACCCTACCCATTGGGGATCTCCATAGCCTTCTAACTTTGAACTTCGATATTTTTCACACCGTGGCTCTATTTAAGGAGCATTCTAGACTAGCTTGTAGAGCACTTTGAACACTACATTCTCGCGCACTAGCACAATACTTCAAACACTCAGACCTGCAATCCCAGTTTTCCTTTCTTGGAGCCTTCTTGGCCTAAAAAACCACATTATACATGTATTTCCTCTAGCCTTTGCTTGCCCCTTGCCTTACATACCAGCTTTAACATTTGGTTCCAACCTGTAGGCATCCATAACACTACTTGGCACCACTTCTAGCTTCAACCATGTTTTTTTGCACCATCATTATCCACCCCCTAGTTGAACATTCATGTTCAACCACAAACATGCTTATTTAGATGCCCATAACACTACTTGGCACCACTTCTAGCTTTGACCAATTTTCTATGCACCATCATTTCCCATCCCCTAGTTGAACATCTATGTTCAACCACAAACATTCTTACTGAATCTAAAAAAATTTCAACACCAAACTCGCAACCAAAAGCACTCCAAAACCACAACCATATGTGAAAAATTTGACACATGTCACATGCCACTTCTACTCAAGCAAGATACCCAACCCCTTGCTTTGCCTTCTATCATCCATCTAGACTAAACACCTCGCTTTGATCATGCCCATCCATTAGCAGCACCTTCCTATAGTGTTGCACCAACAATGCATTTAACCAATTGCACACCCAAACAGCCAATAGCATACCCTCACTGCTCCAAGCACTTACCTACATCTAAGTATCTTCAAATAGAGCACCATCGTGCTCAACATCCTGCTCAATAGACACACATGACATGTCATGGCACATACCTGGCATACCATCCCAACCATGTAAAGAGAGATCCTCTTCAAGTGGATTCCGTGCCGGTTTGACCACCCACTGCACAACCGCACCTACCAACATACCCTTCAACCAAAACTTGCACAGTTCCATTGAAATCTTGGCCCCAACCTAGGATTTTTCATCGCCCATCATAGAGTGCACCTGTAGCATTGGAAGCACGTCCACCTGTAACTCCACGCTCTCCTCTTCACCTACAAAGCACTCAATTCCAGCATCATCAAGCTCTCTCATCAATTGGCCCTTCAAGGTCTACTAGCACCACCTATTTGTTGGCCTCAATTACATGCTCTTCAACCACCTCTTCTATCGCTGCATCATGCTCTACCATAGAAGAGAGAAACTCATTCTCTATCATATCATCTTAGTCTTTGTCCATAAGCAAGGTCACTCCATCCCTCCTGGAAAAACTCCACACTTGTTTCAACAACATGGCACACTCCACTACCACTTTCACAAGCATGGCCATTAGCATGGCACCACACACCATCTTCACATGCTTACCATCACATGTAGGCACGGACTCCTCCATTTGTTCTCCACCAAACATAAAGGCTTGCATTGCTTCCTGCTCCTCACATGCATTCACCACATCTCTATGTACATGCAAGAGATCAAACTCTTCATATTTGATTGAGATGACTTAGGCTCCCAACTCGTATCAGCATTTGTAGAGCTGCATTCACTTGGCTCAACCATATCCTTTGTCTCAAGCTTGAAAATCTCCTTGAGATTTACCACTTTGAACTCATCTACAAACCATACCCTTTGACTTCTAGCTCCCAAAAGGAGTTTGTATAGATATACCTTGACTCGATAGCACATCCTTTTCCCGACTTGAAACCACCGGGACTTCCTCTATAGTTGGAGCCTCTCTAGCTAGCATCCTTGGCATAGAAACCGCCCTATCTATTTGCAGCCATAGAACCCTTGGTTCTTCTCGTGCCGGCACCTCCATTTGCACCAATCTTGGCTCGACTACAACCACATCAACCCGCTCTAGCATCACAGCACTTGGCAAACATTGTTTCACCTGTCACTTCTTCAATATATTCTTGGTCCGCCCTTTCTCTAGAGCTATCGCTTCCTCATATGACATCGGGCCATCAATCTCTACCTTGTCTCGCACTCCCTCATGTAGGCAATCCAAAAACTTACCAAACCTCATAGAACCAACATTCTCAGCATCAATTACCTTCACAAGCTTTCCCCTAAGGGCTTCAAATTCTCATTCGAAAGCTTTAAAATCACCCTCCAAGCTTTGCTTCAATCCGTCGATTTTTTGCTTCACTTCATCCAGCAACACATCTGACATAATCTTGCTACAAAAATCCATTTCCAACGCTTGATGATCGGTCTTCACTTCTTTGGGTATTCCGTTCAACCATCACTTCACTTTACCATGAATCAGGAGTGGGAACACTTGCATCACACCGTCTTCTCTTAACACACTACTCTCGAGTAGAAACAAACCATAGTCTTGGAGCCAGGCTTCCATATCTTCACTTGCATTTTCGACACCGGCAAAACAATACCTTCACTTTCAATCAAGAGAATTAGTGCGCTCCTCCGTGGAAAGGGGGAAGGGGGCACACACTCGAAACACAAAATGTGCACCTCTCTATGGCCTAGGGTAAACACAACACCTTGTCCACTAGGATTCACCTTAAAAATCCACACAATATCACCTTCACACGCTCATTTTGACACACGAATGCACACATGTGCTTCACACACCCAATACGTCTATTCCACACCACTAACACACGCAAACCTCTCTCTCTCTCTCTCTCTCTCTCTCTCTCTCTCTCTCTCTCTCTCTCTCTCTCTCTCTCTCTCTCTCTCTCTCTCTCTCTCTCTCTCTCTCTCTCGCACACACACACACACACACTTTGCATACATAGACCTCGGTTCAAGGTTGCACTTAACCACAATGCAACAACCGGAAACACAAGCAAAGTACACGAGCAACTGAAGAGAGGAGGAGCGGGGAATCCACATTGAGAGGGGGGGAAATGGTGAACTTCTCCTTGCAAGAGCTTACAAAGATCCCATGGCTTACACAGAGAAAATCTTCTCTTTACCTGCTCCAAAACTCTCTTGGCAAAAAGCCCTCTAAAAAAAATTTTGAAAGCCCTCTTATAGGGAGGTTTTACTTACAAAAGGAAAAATAGAAGAAGGTGGTCCTTTTTCACCCATATAGCTCTAGGAGCTCTTTTTTTCAATTGGGATCCATTTGACCGCTATTTAGCACTTTGGACAGGATGTTGACACCTCAGTACACACACTCTCTCTCTCTCTCTCTCTTCACCACTTGAGAGTCCCTCAGTTGAGCCCATTTTGGTTGTCACGGCATCGTAACAACCCTTTTGGTGCACGCCCTCTCTCTAATAAAAGGGTTGGCCGTTTTGTAGTCCCACGGGCACGACGCCTAATTGGACTCCCACATAATTATCTGCATCATGGACCGCCGCCGCCCAAAGGGCTACCAAAAATGCCACAGAGAATGGCATAGATTTCAAACCAATGATCCAAATTCCAAAAAGAAGTGAACCATAGCTTCCACTAAGCATACTCTACCAGATGGCATCACCATAAGTCAAAAATTTGTTCCAACATGGATCACAATCCATGACCCCCTGAGTCAGAAATGACTTGCAACCACCTGACTAGTGCCTGTAGTAGTCCTAGATGCACTGGTGAAGTTTGGTCAAGTTTGGACTTGTTTTGAGCAAGTTATGCTCATTTTTCATTTTATGGTCAAGTTTGCGTTTTATCAACTTTTTTCAACAACTTTTTGGCCAACTTTTGGATCTAATTACTTGAAATTGTGATCATCATAATGCCCTGCAAACAGCCAAGGAAGCAATGGGAAGTCCCTCCCTACTAGGTGGTGGATATCTTCTCAAATGAGAAAGCCCACATATCAGAGGAGGAGTTAGCTAAGATACCAAAAAATATCATCATTGGAATATCTAGAGTTGCGAATGGAACAAAAGTAAAGACTACCATCTTCCCAAGACAACTATGGACCTTTGTGCGCTCCTTGCCGCACTGTCGAAGCAAGGGACTTGCCAATACACCGTATGCGAGCCACAAACGGCTCCAAGCACACAACAAGCCTAAACTAGCAAGCTCAAGAAAACAAAGGGTGTGTCACTCACCGCTCTACGCTCGCCTTCGTGGTGGATTCCTCGCCGCGATGAAGAAGAAGCTGCAGTCATGCCGCGCTCAACCGCTTCGCCGCTGTCGTGCCTTGGTAATGCTCGTTCGCACACACACTCTCCCTCTCTCTCTCTCTCTCTCTCTCTCACACACACACACACAAGGAGGTGAAGAAGAAGAAGATGGAGATGGAGCAAGAGCACTCTTCAATTGCACAAATGAGAGAATGAGTAAAAATTAGGTTTAGTTGGCTTTTATAGGAGCTCACCCCATTCACACTTGGGCGCCCATGCTTAGCCAACTAATCCCTTGAATGTCCAAGTTAAAGTGCGCCTCTCATCGGCGATCACTCTACCTTTCCCTATTGGTCCAACAAGCCCGGTACCTGACTCTACCAAATACATAATACGCGTCCATCGTAGGTGATGGGGTGTCCGTGAGCCGTGAGGGTCAACAACCTTGCATCAGCAATAGGAGAAGGATCCAGGTGTCTATAGATGGACACATTCTTTCGTCTACAGATGTGGGCAACTGACATCCCCATTCAGTACAATGGAGAAGCTACATTAACATATAAAGACGGCAAAGCATTGAAATTTCAGATCTCCACTGACATGATCAATTAAGCACTACATTCACCACCAGGCAACCATAACTTGCTGCTCAAAACCAAAGCTCCAGATAATCACAAAACATTCATCAAGCAGCAAGAGCACAAGTTCACTTACAAGGACTTCGTGTATTCAGAAACAAAAATGCCGTTGTGTCTCATATCCCAACATCTCAAAGTTCAAAAGCCTCCAAGGTACACTAAGCCAAATGTGCACATTGTAGTAGTGATGGTCATTGGACTTTCAAAGCAAAGAATGATTTGCTGCGACTTGAGAACATATATACTAGAAAATCTAGTCGAAGCCAATCTCGAAAGCAGCAACAGAAACAAGACATATATAAATGGGGGGCTAGTGCTAGCTAGAATCACCTACCAAGTACTTGGAATGATAGAACGGCTGCCACCAAATGAGTCATTTCTTGACCTCCTAGACAAGTCAAAGCATGCAGTCGGGTCAATGGAAGGACCCTCAGTAGATCAAGATCCAAAGAAAACATCTAGACAGAGCTCTTGAACAAAGAAATCTGATAGTGAGGAGATAGAATCAGATATCAACCTCAATGGAGAACTCAAACCAAAAAACAGATATATGCCTTCATAATATGAGACCTATGAAGATGAAGAAGATGACAAAGAAGAAGAAGAGTATACTCTTATTCAAATGCAAGTCAAACAGAAATCTACATAACATAGATACCACATACCAATCTCTCAGACACAAAGATCCATGGAAGAAGTTTAGACACAAAGAGAGGAACTATGAAAAAAGATGGCAGAGGAGAAGAAGACAATGGGAGCACATGTAGATGAGGAAGGTAATAATTGTCAATCCATGGGACGAAGCTGACTCAACTAGTGCATAGAGGCTACAAGAGTGTGTCAATCTCTTGGGAAAAAAAATAGACAACTCGCATCTAACACAAGCTACACTCAAATGACTTAAGTAATCAAAAGTTGTTACTCAAGTGTATGAGACCTAAGCACACATGCTTATCGTCTCAAAGCTCACTTTTGATGAAGTGCAAAAAACACGATTATTAGTAGTGAGATTTTGACCTAGTCGTTTCTGACCCCAAATGCGTCTAAATGCTTAGTAATGATGTCCCAATACCCCACCTATGCTTACTTTTTGACTTCCTAGCTTAAATTCCTACTTATGATTAAAATAAGGGCGTAGGTTGGTGACGCCAAAAGCTACAATTTACCATGATATGTTTATGTCAATGCGTAGAACTCTTACCTGCAGTTGCAATGCAAGAGATGACACTGCAATGTGACAACTGACAAGGGAGTAGGAAGCATGAGAAGGAGAGAAGTGAGCGTCGTTAGCTCACGCTGTGTATTTCTTATTCAAAACTTGATAATAACTTACAGAAATTGGCTTTTATACCTTAGCCAAGGTTTCTTTGGTCAAAAACTAATGATTTCAGAGCTCTAACTAAGGATAGATTGATACAATCTCGAAGCTTATAGCTCCAGTTCATTGATAACAATATCCACTTGAAAAATAAGAGTTACAATATCCCAATTTATCAAAGGAATAAGTGTTTTTACAATAAAGCTCTCAAAAAATAATACATGGGTTAGCTTGCTGCTAACATTCCCCCCCTCCTTGACTGTGTCATCCCTTGACATGGTTTCATGGACTAAAATCGTCTTTGGGTTGATGGTTGGTGAGGCAGTCTTTAAGTGCTTGTGGAGCTTTCTGATATCTGATGCAAAGTTCTTTCTCAGGGACTTGCAAAAATTGAATAGTGACTTTATTTTTAAGTTCAATGGTAGAATAGCCGTAAATCCTTGTTGTCAGATTGTTGATCACTAGCCCAAATATCTTTGTACGCCATTGAAGTGCGCGTACAAGAGCGTGTGTGTGTGTGGAGTCTTACCATGCCCCAAGCGACATTTTCCAAGCGAACACAGATCCAAACAAACAAATTAAGAAAGTGAATCATAATACATGAAGATGAACTCAACAAGTTATAGTATTACAAACACTATCCAATTTGTTAATAACTAAACCCTACATCACAATTACTTGCCAATAATTCTCTAAATTTTTTAAGGAGTTGCTTTCGTCTCATCAATGACTTAATGTTTATCCATAACACAAATTACGTTGTCAAATCATTAATACAAGAGAATTCCATAAAAAATGGACAAAGTTTTCTTTGTGAAATGAAAAAAAATTCAAACTAACCATGGTCCATTGGACACCTCACATGAGGATTTCAAAATATTCACTTTCAAAATCATACAAGGAATGACATGTCCATTTTTCAATACTTAAACTCTAGATCATAAGCACTCGATAATAATTCTAGACTCTATGAAGAGCTGCATCCGTCATTAATGAAAACATTGCGTTTATGACGCATATGAAAGTCGTATCGCAATTGCTTCGCCATCCTTTGAGCCGTTGCCTCTACATAGATCGGCAATGCACTTCCACAAACAAGCAAAAGTGAATGTAGTCAATATGCATGCACTCAAAATTCAATCTATGGATCTCATTAATAACATTAAACGTAATTCTTTTGCAAGATACATAAATGCCAAAAAGTGAAACATAACATAAAGACCCAAAACACATAGCAAATAAAATAGGGAAGTGAATCATAATATAAGAAAATGAACTCAATAAGCTACATTTTCACAAACACTGTCTTATTTGTTAATAACTAAACCCTACATCACAAACACTTGCCAACAATTCTCTAGATTCTTGAAGGAGTCGCATTCGTCTCATCAATTCACAATGTTATGTATTATACATAATACAAATTATGTTGTCAAATCATTAATACAAGAGCCTTTCATTAAAAAAATTGGACAAAGCTTCCTTTGTAAAATGAAGAAAATTTCAAACTAACTATTGTCCAATGGACACCTCACATGAGGATTTCAAAATATTCACTTTCAAAATCATAGAAGGAATGATATGTCCATTTGTCAATACTTAAACTCTACATCATAAGCACTCGCTAATAATTCTTAGACTCTATGAAGAGTCGCATTCGTCATCAATGAAAACATTGTGTTTATGATGCGTTTCACAGATACGAAAGTCATATCTCAATTCCTTTGCCATTCTTTGAGCCGCTGCCTCTGCATAAATCAGCAATGCACTTCCACAAACAAACAAAAGTATATGTAGTTATTATGCATGTAATCAAAATTTAATCTATGGATCTAATAACATTAGACGTTATTCTTACGCAAGATACATAAATGCCAAAAAGTGAAACACAACATAAAGATCAAAAACACAAAAGTAATGTCAATGTCATAGTAGGAGCGAAGTCTCACTAGTCATCATAAGGGTCGACACACGATGGCATGTCACCCTCATCCTCAACATCTAGAGAGGTAGATGCCTCCTCTCGGCTTCGCTTTTTAGGGCAAAGCAAGGGAACCATATAGTCTATAATAAGAGACTCATCAGTGTCAAGCGCAGCACATGCTCGTTTAGATGATAAGCATGCAACCAAAACGGGAGTTGTACCACACCCAAGCTCCAAACAAATACCTCCACGTCGACAAAGCAGCTCAACAAAAGCTGCAACAAAAGCCTGGCTCCGCTGCATCTCACCCCACCAAGGCATCCTTGATCCTGATCTAGCTAAGGAAGGCTCAGGAAAATGGTGTGTCATGAACGAATCTGGAGGCTGGATACCCAAGCGAGAGAACATAGTGGTACTCTCAGCCACAAAGCATGCTGGCTGCATCCCAATCCTGTGTACCATAAGTAGCATAGAGCACTGGCACTGCAAATCAAATTACAAAACCACAACATTGAAAAAACATTGAAGAAAGAGCCTCAACAAAACTATACAATACTGAAGTGAAAACAATACCTGAATTCGACCAGATAAACTCTCAACATATCCATATGAACTATGATGGAGCACTATAATGCAACGATGTACCACCATCCGTGAAGCACGACAGAACCTCTCCACCCATCCAATAACCTCTCCTATTCATAGGTTCTTGTAAGAAAAAACTAATGATATTATGAAATAATATTAATGCAAGTAATCAAACACAACACAAATACCTGTAGTAGAAGCCATAATGAGCAGCCATCCAGAATCTGCAAGTGTAGATAAAATCAAATGGATAGCAGATCGTACATGCTCCTCAGTGCAAATATCCCAACGAGATGGAGAAGAAGAACCAATATGCAATCCACCAAAAGGAATATCCAAGAAGACAAAATATGCGGCCCACGAAACAGACTTTCCCCCACGAGTGTATGGCACACCACTTGAACGAACTCGAGACATATGTTGATACACAAGATTCCACGATGCATTGTGAGTACCCTCTCTATAGTTTGCAGCGATAGAAATGTAATCGCCAACAATAGCAATACATCATGTATCAAGAGGAAGCATTGGGTAACGCAAAGGAGACTCCAAAACATAGACAAATTGTATGCTCCTCCTAACAACAATCAAGCCCGAGGAGTCTGCGAAAACATATTTATGATATGTGAACTTTTTCACAAAGTATTAATAAAAGTCGACAATAAAAATTTCGACACTTACCATGCTCTAGAACATCCTTCTCAATAGTGGTATCAACCACAGTCTCCATCCTCTCACTAGACAAGTGGACACCTTAAAAGACATATACAACAGTTTTTGAACCTACAAGAATCAACAGCATGAAAACATAAAAGTTAAAGAATGACATAAGCATACCTGGTTGTCTCGCCTCTGAAGTAGCAGGTGGTGGTTGTCTCGCCTCTGCTGCTGCATGCCTAAGCATGGTTTCTCGAAGCTCTTTCTCTCTCTCAAGGATGTGACCCTGCACCATATCTAACCACCATGGACATGTATCTCTCTCCCATGTTGTCAAAGTGGGCATGCTAAGGGGGTACATATATGTGTCCTTTGACGCAGTCTGTGCCCACTGTCTCACCACAAATGGGAGAGTTGGCAAGATCCCCTTTGAAACCAAAAGTGACAAAAACCTAACAAGAAACAAAAACATTGAACACATGACTCGATAGTGACATACAAAGCAAGATCAAAATTGTTATAAACCTGTAAGACAATCGTTGAGCTGCCATTCGAAAAGTATCAACTTTCTTGAGTGCTTGTTTCTCTACATCTTTGCTTTTAGCCTCCAAAGAAACCTCCAAAGGATAGAGAAAAGGCCTAGCTTCAAAATTAATTTCATCAAAGTAGAACCCCAATGTGCATTCATGTGGCAATGGTGCCCCTCCTGGCACATTTGAATTGTCCAAAACAAGTTGTGTTGCTCTCTCATAGACACGAGCAAGGTAGCCTTCTCTACGCAGCCAATTACAAAGTTAAAAAAAGCAAAGTTGTGTTATTTAAACAAATATTATCTCTTAAACAAAGCAAGCCAAACATTAAATAACTAGTAAATCATACTCACTGTCGAAACAAATTATCTCCCTTCTTCAAACCAAAAGCAGTCCTTGTGATCCTATCAGACTCGAGTAATGAAACCCATTGGATTTTATTCTGCATAGGGGCATCATGGAGTGCAATCAAGTTTAGCTTCTCTAAAGTTGCCCAGCTGTCATGTCCCCATTTGAGTGACATAATCTTTGCCAACCAGTCTGTCCCAAGATTGGGATCCAAAATATTCAAGAGCTACAACACAATACAAAGAGCATGAAGTTTTACTTCACATCCATAACAACAATCAACACAATGACTATTGCTTGATTATTTGGTGAAGTGTACCTTTCCAATGCGTTCTTGATATTTATGTATTATCTCATGATGAATGCTTTTCTCCTCCTTCTTCACATCCTCTACAGGCATTCCTTGCTTGAGTTGAGTCAATCTAGACTCTTTCTCTTTAGTTATTTGAATCTAAAAAAGAAATCAATTTGTCTAAGAGTTATTCAAATGACTTAAAAATAATTTGCAAGCACGAAAAAAACAAAACTCACATCATAAACTAGCATGCCAAGGTAGCGTCGTGTGAGTGGATACCAAGGTTCTGCACCTTTAGCATACTTTCTTTGCACAGATGCAATTAGTTTCTAGTCTTTGTCGGGGAGAGTTTTTAGGTAGCTTTCATGTTCAGCTGCACATATGTGATTGGTGTTCAGCTACGAGCATCTTCGATCAAACACAGGGTAGGAAATGACTTCAAAAGACTTTGGTTTTTTGAGCCCAAAGATATGTGCCCCACGTTAACTTGCGCTCAAAGACCTGTGCCCCCCAAAAAACCTTTGGTTTTTTTAGAACTGCTCCGATCGAGACCTGCACCACTTTGCGCCCAAAGACCTGCTCCCAAAGACTGCATGTTAACATGCATGTTTAGAGTTTCTTTGAGAGTTGCTGTGACACCTGCTCCCAAAGTGTGTGCCTCCAGAAGTGCGCTCAATGTGCGCTCACATTAACATGAGATCTTGTTAGAATAATTTTGTGTGGAGTAGTGATTTTGAGTTGGTGGAGTAGTGATTTTGATTTGTCTTGAACGACGTTTGTTGTGCATTCATTATTTTAATTTTTAATAATTTTCAATCATTAAATGTTCACGCTGCTGATTTTTTAAAAGTTTATATTAAATCTTATTGTATATTTCTTTTTGAAAATATGTTGAAAAGAAAATCGTCACTAATGTGTCTTGAATTGCGGGCAGGATATGCATTTGAATAATCATTTGCAATGTGCAATTCTGCATTTATGGCAGCAGGATATGGAATAATCATTTGCATGAGTGTGCGCTCCTTGCCGCACTGTCGAAGCAAGGGACTTGCCGATACACCGTATGCGAGCCACAAACGGCTCCAAGCACACAACAAGCCTAAACTAGCAAGCTCAAGAAAACAAAGGGTGTGTCACTCACCGCTCTACGCTCGCCTTTGTGGTGGATTCCTCGCCGCGATGAAGAAGAAGCTGCAGTCGTGCCGCGCTCAACCGCTTCGCCGCCGTCGTGCCTTCGTAATGCTCGATCGCACACACACTCTCCCTCTCTCTCTCTCTCACACACACACACACACACAAGGAGGTGAAGAAGAAGAAGATGGAGATGGAGCAAGAGCACTCTTCAATTGCACAAATGAGAGAATGAGTAAAAATTAGGTTTAGTTGGCTTTTATAGGAGCTCACCCCATTCACACTTGGGCGCCCATGCTTAACCAACTAATCCCTTGAATGTCCAAGTTAAAGTGCGCCTCTCATTGGCGATCACTCTACCTTTCCCTATTGGACCGACAAGCCCGGTACCTGACTCTACCAAATACATAATACGCGTCCATCGTAGGTGATGGGTGTCCGTGTGCCGTGAGGGTTAACATGCCCCCCTTCCTGATGTAGATTCCGTCCTCGGAAGCTATTGAGTTGAAGCTGGTTCGTCGAGGTGGAAGAGCATTTGAGATGAATGTCTTTAGCCTTCTTCAGTCACTGCAAAATCAAACAACATTGGCACAGTAATTGCATTCTCTTAAAAAGCATATGCAGTTTTAGGTAGACACATTGATTGGTAAAAGAATTTCAAACAATTTGTTAGCAATGAACATTAAATTGCAATGTAATCAAATGCATAAACAGATGTAAAGGCAAAAAATTAAACAAGTCTGGGGTCGCTAATTTGACGATCGAAAAGCACTAGAGATCGAATATTAATACCATGGGTAAGCTTCTTAATTTTCTGTGGTCA
This sequence comes from Adiantum capillus-veneris, assembly GCF_014529385.1. Classification (NCBI taxonomy): domain Eukaryota; kingdom Viridiplantae; phylum Streptophyta; class Polypodiopsida; order Polypodiales; family Pteridaceae; genus Adiantum; species Adiantum capillus-veneris. The sequence goes on from NC_140931.1 coordinate 42,484,023, forward strand.
ATTAAGTTGTTTAATCGCGAGAGCCAAGTATTCATGTTCGAGGGCTGACTAGAGGCTATACCTAGAAGACTTTGTAGTTAAGCTACCATAAAAGGAATTTCTCATGAAATCATTGCCTGACTGATTACTTTTTCTTTGACCCCCCAAGGTCTTTTCACATTGATTCAATTATGATGTGTGTGCTTATTTTGTATGCCTTGGGTTTTTTGCTTTTCAAGGAAAAGCGCCCACGCTGGGAACCTCTAGGGCTCTAGCACCATAGGCGATACATGTGAGTGAAGTACCAAATCAAGCTGAGATTTCTCTTCCAGCTTAAAATTTTACATTGTGGCACTTTGATTTTTTGTTTGTTCATTTTCATCATTTTAATTTTGTAACTTTGGGGGGTCATATAACACTGTTACCCTCCCCAGGCTCATCACATTAGTAAACTCCCTTTATAATACTTACGCTAAAGGTCAATAGGGTTAACCCCACTAGAAAGCCCTAGTACATTTCATACAATGCTGCCTAAATCGGATTAAGAACCTAAGTAACCATTGTTTATTAGGAAGGCATTCCCCATGGTATTAAGAGAAGATCTCTAACACCTAACTTGGTCAAACTAGCTTAGTCGGACTGCTTGATTTTTAAACCTAGACAAGTGATTATGACAAAACATTACATTGAATTAAATGTTTGATACTAAGCCAATGCGCTGAATATTATGCTACCAATCACAATCAAAGCAGACAAACATGGATGCAAAAAGATAAAGGCAATGCTAATGGACAAGAAACACCTGTTTGTGTCGATGGTCGCGCTTGATTTGAAGTGTGAACGAGAGAAAGGTTCCATGAAGGTCCAATCCTATCAATAGCAACACGTTCCTGTACACACTAGGAAACAAAAGGAATACCTCCAGGAGGCACATCAGTGGGAAAAATTAAAACTCCTAAAAAACAAACTCAAAACACAATCTAGACCCCTAACCTACCTATCTGTCACCCCTTTTAGAATCAAGGAAAGAGGATATTATATAAACCGGGTGGCCACCCTAAGGCTAGGCCTCTATCCTCATCATCTAGATAAATAAAATCGTTGTCCGTGAGGCCATAGTCTTCCTCGGTCTCTATTAGTTCCTCTTCATCATCCTCTTGTGCAAGCATGCTAATCAAGAACCTCGTGATGCGTGGATACTCATCTTGTGCAAAAGAATAAGCATGTGCCATTGGAGACACATTCGCTACTGGGTAGGGATCACTAGTTAGCCATAGACGTATCAGCCATTCTAACTCCTCAAAATTTCTCTCACATGCAAGGCTCTCTATCAAATCCCATTCGCAAGAAAGTATAGGGTAGCATACGTAGAACACTTGTTGAAAAGACAAGGGGTACCTTTCATCAAAAATAGAAGTGCATGCCTCTGGTGAAGTAGCCATTTCTGACAAGACAGATAGATTTGGTTAGGCCTTTAAAACATAAGAGTTGTTTTTGTGTGTTGCTTGAATTGACATGGTGAATTTGGACTTATATGTAAGATCTGATAAGGTGCCCTCTCATTGCTAGGCGCTCTTGCTCTTTACTATTTTTGTTTTTTTGTGAGTATAAGGCTATATATATACATTCCCTAAGATCGGAGATTGAGAGGTCAGGGAAAAAGGTTGAGAGGGAAACAAGTGAATGATGACTGTCAGCAAACACTCCCCCCTTCCTTGGGTAGATCATACCGTTTGAAATGAGCTTGTCACCCTTTGAAACCAATTGTTCCAGTTGGTAATAGGTGAGGATTTTTGCCAGTAGTTTGTTATTACCCTAGGTGCCTTGTCAAGCTGCAAGGGTGGTAAGGTACTCTCCCATGATTTTATTTGCAACGTTGTTGTAGGTGGTGAACTTACCCCGGAAGGTGCAAACTCTTTCGTGCTTGGATGGATATGTACAGTGGTAGGTGGAGGTTGTGTCGAAGCTTCTATTTGCGTATAGGAACTACATGAAGAGCAAGAAGCTTCATTTGATTTCCCTGTTCCTGAGCTAGGTGGAACAAATCGTTCTTTCTTTGGTACCCAAACTAGCTCGGGAGCGGGTGTGTAGCATTCTGTGATCTTTTTCTTTGCACGATCATTGATTCGTTTTGGAGATACGGGATTGGGCTCACTTGGGTCAGGTTATAGGTAAGAGTACAATCTACGTTTTGGCACCCAGATTTGATCATTTCCTTGATAGTAGCCTTGGGCTTCCAATAGTCGTTTAGGAATCCAACGCAGCGTTTCTTTACATTTCTTGGAGTGAGTGGTACGGTTCTTACTAGGTTTCCGTTTTTTTGCATCAACCATGCTCACTACAGAGGTTTTAGGGACCCACTTGTATGTTTTCTCTGTTATATTAGGATGGTTCTTGTGTGTCTCAAGCTTTCTTTCAACTACATCAGTTGAAGCTCTAGAGAGTCGGGCTATGGGGACGTATGGTTCAACCTCCTGGACATGCAATGTCTTGGGTTTTATTTCCTTGGGCAATATCTCAGGGACTATGGCTTGAGTGGTAGGGCTAAGAGTTGGTTTTTGCGTTGTAACACCCCCAGTCCCCCAATCAATAGTGCATTTGGTGGCTATCATCCACGTGCGGCCTAGGTTTATATTACCCTCCATAGTTCCAGTAGGCATGACCAAAAAGTCTTGAGCTACCACCCCATTGTCATAACTGACAGAAGTGTGCCAGATTCCAAAAACCGTAGTTTTTTTCTTGTTGACACCCTTGACTTGGATAATACTCTCAGATAGAGGTGGCTTCCCTAACTGACACCACACCCCATAGGATAGCAGATTGTATTTAGCACCCGTGTCCAATAAGGCGTTATATAGAACTTTTCCATAGGCACTATTTAACTCAATGGGGTATCGTAGAGGTGTGTCAGAGTCCAACCCATACTCTTCGATTTCCATGTGGAATGCATTTGTGACCCCAAGGTTAGCCTCTCGTTTTTGTCTTATACGTTGTTGTCGCTCCTTAGCCTCAGCTTGAGCTTGTATCTTGTTTAGCTCGGTTTGTGCTTTGGAGGCCTTTTTTTGATGAATGGCCCGTAGTTCTTCTTGGCTTAAAGGATCATAATATCTTTTGAATTTACTCCCATTGAGGAATCCAATGGTTTCAACTCCATCAAGAGTTTCCACACGAAGGGTACCTTGTGGGGTAATTTCACATACTCTATATGGTCCTTTACCAGCATATTTCAACTTTCTCTTCTCTTTACGTACTCCATACATAAGGACTTTATCACCAACTTTGATGTCCTTGTCCTTCACATGGCGATCAAACCACTTCTTTCTCCTATCCTTTTCCACAAGAGCATTTTGCACAGCCAACTGTCTCTCTTCGTCTAGTTTTTCTAAGATAAACAAACGCTCGGTTAAGGGGTTACCATTCCATCCTTCTTGCGAAGCTACCCTAAGACTAGGAATGACAAACTCCCAAGGCATAACCGCTTCTTGGCCGTATACCATTTTGAATGGCGTACAATTAATAGCCACTTTATAAGCACTACGATAAGCCCATAGAGCAGATGTCAACTTCAAATCCCAATCAGTGCGATGAGCTTCTACCGTCTTGGTTAAAATAGAGATTAGAGTCTTGTTGGTGCTCTCGGCTTGTCCATTAGCTTGCGGGTAATAAGGTGTAGACTTATGGTGGGATATCATAAAGGTCGTGGTAAGCTCTCTTATTACCTCATTTATAAAATGGGTACCATTATCACTAACAATTTCAAAAGGGCAACCAAATCTTGTGATAATGTTCTCAAAAAGAAACTTAGCTGTTGTCCTCGCGTCAGCTTTTTGTGAAGCCTTAGCTTCAGCCCACTTTGTTACATAGTCCGTAGCAACTAGAATATATCGAGATTGAGTGTTGCGAGCTGCGGGACTAATTGGACCTACAAAGTCTAAGCCCCATTTTTCAAATGGTTGGGTTACTTTAATAGGATGTAAGGGCATTCTGTCCTTGCGCTGTGTGGTCTTGTAACGTTGGCACTCATCACACCCTTTTGTAAAAAGTGATGCATCCTTAAATAAAGTTGGCCACCAATAGCCTGATTGCAGCACCTTTCTAGCAGTCAGGTCCCCTGAAAAATGTCCTCCTGCTATGCCCATATGTGCTTCTTGCAAGATATACAAATATTCATCCTCGCGGGCACAACGCCTAAGAATATCGTCCTTACCTAATCTATACAGGGTTCCGGCAATCAAACAATAGGGTTCACATTCTTTTACTAGCCTTCGAGCGATATCCTTACGAAGTTCCTTGGGTGGAAAACCATTAACTAAAAAGTTAACAATGTTCTCACTCCATTCAGGCATAGTCTCAACTATGAATAGGGAAGTATCGGGTAATTCATCATCAACTCCTGTAGGGGCTTCACCATTGGGTATGCGAGACAAATGATCAGCCATGACGTGCCTTTTACCGGGTCTCACTACAATCGTGAAATCAAACTCCAGAAGAATTAGCAACCATCGTGTGATTCTTCCTGTGGAGCATGGCTTGTTTACCAGATACAGCAACGCTTGATGATCCACATAAAATACAAACTTGTTTGCCAGAAGGTAGTAGCGAAATTTCTTTACTGCATAAACCATTGCCAAACCTTCTCGCTCTGTAGTGGTGTAGTTCCTTTCAGCATCGTTCAATTGACGGCTTGCAAAGCTAATGGGATAGTCCAATTTATGTTCTCCTGGTTGAGTGAGAACACACCCAATAGCAAAGTTTGATGCATCAATATGCACATGGAAAATGACATCCCAGTTAGGTGTCCTTAAAATCGGAGCACTTACTAGTGTTTTCTTCAATTGTTCATAGGCCTGGTCACACTCTTCAGTCCATTTAAATTCAATGAGAAGCTTGTACAAAGGACGTGCTATCTCAGCGAAAAATAAAATAAACCGTCGATAATAACCCACGTGTCCCATGAACCTTTGAACTCCCTTGTAATTGGTTGGTGGTGGTAACTCTAGAATCACTTTAATTTTGCTCTCATCGGTTGAGATACCATTCTTGGATACTATATGCCCCAAAATAACTCCATGCTTGACCCAAAATTGGCATTTGAACGGGTTCAATGAGATACGATATAACCTACATTTTTCAAACACCTTCCGCAAACATGATAGATGTTCTTTCCAAGAAGAGTAAACACAAAGGTCGTCTAAGAAAGCTTCACAAAACTCTCTCAAATATTCTTTAAAAGCAGTGTTTATTAATCGTTGGAATGTAGCAGGGGCATTTGTTAAGCCAAAAGCCATCACACGAAATGCAAACACGCCAAATTCTGTGATGAAGGCAGTTTTAGCTTGGTCCTCTAGCGCTATCGTGATTTGGTTGTAGCCTGAGTACCCATCTAGAAAGCTATAAGCTTCCTTGCCTGCAACTCTTTCGAGTACATGTTCAGAATATGGTAGGGGGTAATGGTCTCTTCTAGTAGCTGCATTAACTTTTTTGAGGTCCACGCACACCCTGAGTTTCCCATTCTTTTTTGGCACGATAACTATTGGCGACACCCATTCAGAGTGTTCAATAGGATATATGAACCCACATTTGATAAGCTTTTCTAGTTCTTCTTGAATGATCTTTGCGTACTTAGGATTCATCGGGTAGGGTCTTTGTTGTACGGGCTTCGCAGTGCTAATCATAGGGATTGTATGTTGGACCACAGAAGGCGGAACACCTTTCATATCATGGTATGTCCAAGCGAATACGTCCTTGAATTCCTTGAGAAGCTCTTTGAGGACCGCCTCTTCAACTTCCGTGAGGTCTTGGGCAATAAAAACAGGTTTTGATTCTTCACCGGGGTCAGCTAATTCTATTTCTTTAACTATTGCCGGACCATCATAGATTCCATTATTCCCATCGATAGGTATTCTTTGGGCTTTTGTGTACACAACCTTTGCTTCCCCTGTGGTGTAAGATTTGAAATGTTCTGGTGCAGGATGCAAGTCTGTGGATTCTGGTTGTGCGTTGGTTTGTGCTTCCATTTCTGCTTTCTTGTGTTGTCGAGCTAACTCTTGGTTTTGACGCCTCCTTGCAGTGTGGCTCAACTTTGGCTTGTCTATGATCTCTAATTGGGCTATGTCATGGGGTCGTGGTCTACACCACATAACATTTTGGAGATATTCACCCCAATTGTCTACCAATTTTCGATGAGCATCACATGCACCTATATAACTGAGGCATTCTGCTGAGGATCTCTTCTTGTTTATCCTAGCACGTACATTGGCTCGATATCGATGCCTCTTAAGGTTTTTCTTTTTCTTATTTGAGACCTGCTTTTGATTTGCATTTAGATCTGGCTCACTAAAGGAGTCCTCGTTGGTGTCCTCTTCACTCTCGGAGGAGCTATCATCGGTTGATGTGCTCGGTCCTTCCGAATGTTTTGACTGTGAACTTGCTCCACTCTCTAATTCATGAGATTCAGAATCCGTTTCACTCTGGGAGTCAGTGTCCAAGTCGTGTTGGTCAAAGTCTTCTATTGAGCTATCGGTGTCACTGTCAGATTGGTCCACAATTGCCTTGCCCTTAGAAGATGCATGTATGGCACTTGTCATGTTCAGAGGTGCAATTTGTGGTACCTCTTCCCCCTCTGGTGTGACCCAAGTGGTTCCTCTATTTCCCCAGGTATCTATGGTTGATGCTAGGTGGACCCAATCCACATTGTCTGATTCCGTCATACCCGGTAACACATCCATGTAAGGAGAATCTTGGCCAATGTCTGTATCCTTCTTACAAGTGTAACAATATTTTAGTGGGGCCGAGTGAACCGTGGTGTCAGAGCGATGATCAATAATGGTTTTACTCCCTAAGGGGTGTACCTTACCAGTCACCAAATCCACTCTAAGGACAGAGTCTTGGAATTGCAAATAGACATGATTTTTAGACCAATCGTGAACCATCTGTGCTTCCCTCATGAATGGTCGTCCTAAAATCATTTCATATGACATAAGGTGTTTAGAGAAATCCATTACAATGAACGTATGTCGTACCTTGTGTCCTAGAACTTTGATCTTAAGATCCTTGAGCATCCCCATAGGTTTGGCTATGGTACCATTTGCCATCTTTACCACAATGTTAGTAACACTGAGGCGGGGTTTTCCCATGGATTCCCAACAATCTTTTGTAACGATGCTAACTCCCGCACCACCATCAAGAATTCCCTTTATAGTTAATCCCTTGGTAGTGATGGGTAGGGTTGCATTAGACTCGTCGCCTTCAAAATACTGCCCTAATTCGTTAATGGGTACCTCGATCACAGACTCGTGTCCATCTAAGTCAAGTGATTGCACATGATTTTCCTCATCAATCATAATCGAGTCAGGCCTATTTGGTTGCGCAAACTGCGGTAATCCCGTTCGTAGCTCTCCGTTAAGGAATGCTCGAAGTGCAAGGAATAACTCAGGATCTCCATACAGCTTTGCTATGATCGTGGTTCGGACCTCAGAAGACATGAAGTCCACTAGTTTGGCAACATTCATTGGCGTTTTGCAGGGTGTAGGTCCCTGACTAGGAACTGGTGAGGATGGAATCTCATATTCCTCAATGGGATCAGGTATTCCTTCGTTAAACATCCTTCCCAACAAGAAGGGTGTATGCTCACTTTCTGATGTCCCGTCCTCACTCCCTTCTTGGATGATACTAGATATGGCTAACGGTCTATGGTTCATGTGGGGTGGATGAACTTGCGTGGGAAACACTGTGTCATGAATTTTGACCTGCATGGGTTCTGGTTCTAGTTTCCTTTGAGTCTCCTCCACTAAACCTCTTAGATGTTTCACCTGCTCAATCTCGTCTATTGGGTTTGGGTACGTCCCAATCTTCTTTTTACGATTCTTCCCTTTTTGCCCCTGTGGTTTATCTTGGGGGTCTTGGATTAGATTTGGAAACACTTGTGGTGTTTTCAGAGGCTCTTTATGATTTTCTCTTATTCGGTTTTCATTTGGTTCCATGTTACGGTTTTCTTTGTCGGTCTTTCTCTTTGTGGTATTGGTTCTAGTCTCCATTGTCTCGACTGAATCTGAATCATCCTCGAGGTCATTCATATACACGGGGTCATCTCCTATTCCTATGTTTGTTTTGGAACTTGGCTTTGAATTTTCCGTATTCTGCGACTTCTTCCTTCGTGTCTTCTTTTTCTTTGCTTGGATAACTGACGCGGTATCTCTCTCTTCGAGGATATGTCCTGGCCCTTGAAGCATGGACCGTGTAATCGCATAAGCGGGTGCGACGGGTGGTATTGGTGATGTCACACTAGCAATTTCGACCAAATTCAGGGGTGTGATTTTAGGCGCATTTGGGTTATAGGGGCATTGGGCAATCAAGTGATCTATGCCACAACGATTACATGTGAGTATTGGCATTGCAGACGTGCTCCCTTGATTCATTTGCATCTGTGCAGCATTCTTTTGCAGCCTAATAGGGCACTCCGCTGCTCGATGTGGTCCACCACACTCGTAGCATTGAAGAGGTGGCCTCCTAGCCTGGGTGTTGATATTTTGACCTCTGGATGCGAGAGCAGCAGCTTGATAAACCGGCTTGACTTGTCCCCAACAATCTTCCATGTAGTATATAGGACATTCTTCCAATGTATCAAGTCCGTAGGCAATACTAGTGTCTATTTCCTCCTCACAGCCATCTGCATAAGCATTTGATGGCTCGCAACCCACTTGGTTCATAGGGGCGACTCATGGATGCGGGGGCTGCGGTCCTAGCACAGGAGGTGGTAGCGGTGTAGCTTGTACAACATTTTGAGATCTAGGGACCATGTGTTGCGGTAGTTGCTCAACAGGTGGAGTAGGCATCAATACAGGAGCTCGAGGCGCATCCGTCCAGGCTACAGGTGGTCTATTTGCCATCATACGTTTGATCATTAAACAATCCTTAGCTTGGTGACCATACCTACCACATGCGTTGCAAGTTCCATTAAATTTTACTCTAAACGTAGGGCACTCACTAGTGCTATGTGGACCTAAGCAAATGGAACACCATTGTTGCTCCCTTCTTGGATACATGTGACTATTTTGAGGGGGTCGATTATCCTTAAGAGACTCTTGGATTGCCTTGGTGAGGTCTGTCAAGAATGTCTCAAATACCTTTGGCTCATTGGCAATGGGCTTTGCAGTCATGGGTTCATACTCAATGGCTTGTGAGCTAGTGGATCTCGTGTCAGTAGACACCCTCATGCCTGCTATCATCAAGTTGTCCTCTAATTGGATTGCATTGGCAGTGACATCTTCCCAGGTTGTGATACCTCTAATCACTAGTCCATTATAGATTCCTTCATTCCTCAACCCTCGAATGAATCGATCAAGCAGTTGGTTATTGTTGAAGCGCTCATTTACAGGGCAGCGAGAGTTTAAGTGCTTTAGACGACTAATGAAGTCCCTTACTGACTCTCCTTCCTTACGTTCGGCCTTCTGTAGCTGAGATGCTACACCCCAAAGCACACCTTCTCGTATGTACTCCTTTAGAAACAACCTTCGAAGGGTAGGGTAGATTGTTTTCTCGTCCACCCTTAGGGTCCTATACCAATCTCCAGCCTTCCCACTTAATGTCAAGCTTAAGGCATTGCACTTATGTAGTTCGTTGCGTTCCCCTAAGGAATCACATACTTGTTCAAACACTTCAATGTGTTTCCTAGCATCTTCGTCCCCATTGAATTTTTGAGTGAGTTTGGCAATTTGTACTGCCTTACTTCTAGGCTCTCTATCAGATGCATGACGCATATTTTCCGTGATAGATCGACCTATGGTTTGAGCAAAAGCTGCCAAGTCACCTATGTGAGGAGGTAGGGCCGGTGGAGGTACTCTTGGAATCATATGTGGGAGAGGGACGGGTACCGGTCTTGGCATATGTGTAGATGATGTAGGATATGGAACATAACCGGGCATAGGTCCACTCGGATAAGAGCTAGGGAGCGGCACTCGAGGAGCATAAGCAAGTGGTACAATTGGAGGTGTGGGGGCCATGTGTGCATAAGGGGCTAGAGGCACATACGGTCGAGGCCCCATATTAGGTACTACGACACTAGGTAGTGGCACTGCGCTAACCGTATATGTCATCGGTACATTCTCTGTCAGGCTTATCCCTGGAGTGAGCACTGTGTTTTCCTTGATAGAGGGTTGAGCCAAGTTAGGGAAGCTAAAGTTTTCGCTCGGAGGCTCAGATTGCATAGAGACCCCAGGTGAAATGACGTAAGATGGGTCCATGGGGCTCATTAGAGGAGTCTCCATTTGTGATAGAGTAGGCTGTTGAGCCTTGCTCGTATCCAGAAATCTCATGGGGCCAGTTGAGAGTATATTTACCCCTCGGTTTTGCCTTTCTAATTGAATAATGCCATGGATAACATTACAGATCATTTTCTGTTGATCTTCGATACTCGTGGCACTAGAGGTGGATTGTACAATCTCTATCCATCCTACATGGTAGGCGTGGCCAGAGTGTAGATCCGTCAACACCTCAGTGTGGAGGTCGTATGTCCAATGATCATTAATGAACAATCCTTCTAGAGTCGACGTGTTAACGGTTTCTTGTGAGGTAGAAGCAATGTTGCTCCCCATGGTTTTACTTGTCACCAACGGTACTCTAGAGGGAACTTCTGAAGGAGGCAGCTCAATAGGGCCTTCTTGGTAAGAAGTTGGCAGGATATCCACATGGACACTCTTTGGGGGTGTGGGGTCCACGTGCGATGTGAAAGGAGAGTCCACTTCCCCACCCCCTTCGTGTGCTTCATTTGCATCAGGTTCCGAGCGAGTAGCTCTACCTAATGTTTCCATGAAACGGCTAAACATACTAGTACTAGGCTGTGGAGCTTCAGGAGGTGCATGGCCTTCTCTCTCAGTGTTTTGGGTAGGGTATGCTTCCATGATTTCTGAGTCGGAGGAGGAATCACTAGCGGCTATTTTAGGGTCTTGGGTGGTGCTACCTTGTGTCCCCGCTGAGGGTCTAGAGCTTATCGTGGATGGGTAATGGGTGTCCGTATGAACAGAGGCACCCTCAATATGCTTGTGTTCTAGCACCCGCCCAGAGCGTAAGTGCATGTACTTTTGATACCCTAAGGTGTCAAAAAGCTGCTCTAGGAGGCCTTGTGACTAGTTTTTAGCGTGTTTTTTGTTTGTTTTCTTGCTAGATTTTTTAGAGCGTGTCGTGGAATGGGCCGTGTGATAGCTCGAAACGAGCGTATCGGTCAGAGGGTCGTGCTGTGCTTTACAGCCCTCCGTTTGGTCACTCTATGCCCTCGGAATCCCTAAAACTGTCAATTTCCAGTAGGGAACTAGGCCCAAACTAGAAAGTCTAAGGGTTGCAAGTGGGAAGAGAAAGGAGGAGAGTGGAGGACTTGTCCCACATGCTCTCATTCTCTCTTGAGGGAGTAGGGTATATATATAAGAGTGAGTCTAGTATATATCATAGGACTGAGGCCTGGGCCTGGGCTTGGGCTTGGGCTTGGGCTTGGGCTTGGGCTTGGACTTGGGAAAATGATCCCGATCCCGATCTATCTTTTATACAAACCAACCCGTCCGTTTTAAGAGTCACGTTTTTTATTTTCGAAAAATTTCGCCGCCCGCTCACTCGCGTTTTTAATTTCCGAAATTATTATTTATTTATTTTTCAAAATTTTTTTTTGCAAATTATTTTCTTTTTTTTTTTTTTTGTTTAATGCAAAAAATACAGAATTTGAAAACGCAGAAATTGAAAATGCAGAAATGCATAAAATTGAAAAACGCAGAAATGCAAAAACTGCAGAAACTGCAGAAATTGCAGAAAATTTAAAAAACGCAGAAATGCAGAAAATTGCAGAAATTGAAAACGCCGAACTTGAAAATGCAGAAATTGCAGGAAAAAAACGCAGAAATTACAGAAAATTAAAAAAACGCAGAAATGCAGAAAATTGTAGAAATTGAAAACGCCGAACTTGAAAATGCAGAAATTGCGGAAATTGAAAAAACGCAGACAATAGCAGAAATTGAAACTTGACAGCAAATGCAGAAAACGCAAAAAACAGAACTCTCCACACACCCCTTCCCTGCCTTTCCTATGATAGAAATTGCACCACAAGGAAGCGTAAAGTGCTAACCGAGCTTAGTGTAGGGCATATCCCCGGCAGCGACGCCAAAAATGTGCGCTCCTTGCCGCACTGTCGAAGCAAGGGACTTGCCGATACACCGTATGCGAGCCACAAACGGCTCCAAGCACACAACAAGCCTAAACTAGCAAGCTCAAGAAAACAAAGGGTGTGTCACTCACCGCTCTACGCTTGCCTTTGTGGTGGATTCCTCGCCGCGATGAAGAAGAAGCTGCAGTCGTGCCGCGCTCAACCGCTTCGCCGCCGTCGTGCCTTCGTAATGCTCGATCGCACACACACTCTCCCTCTCTCTCTCTCTCACACACATACACACAAGGAGGTGAAGAAGAAGAAGATGGAGATGGAGCAAGAGCACTCTTCAATTGCACAAATGAGAGAATGAGTAAAAATTAGGTTTAGTTGGCTTTTATAGGAGCTCACCCCATTCACACTTGGGCGCCCATGCTTAACCAACTAATCCCTTGAATGTCCAAGTTAAAGTGCGCCTCTCATTGGCGATCACTCTAACTTTCCCTATTGGACCGACAAGCCCGGTACCTGACTCTACCAAATACATAATACGCGTCCATCGTAGGTGATGGGTGTCCGTGTGCCGTGAGGGTTAACAATGAGAATCATGAAACGTTTTTGTTGCAAAAAAAAAAAAGTTTATATTAAATCATTTTTATTTATTTTTATAAACATTAAAAAACATATTTAGATTTTTTTAAAAGGGATCGTCATATTTGAAAGTTGTTGTATCATTCTAGTGGATTGCAGCTACAATGGGTCGTCAGATTACTATCTATGGTCCAGTTCGTGGTCAGAAACTTTTGTTACTTCTTGAAAACAGATTCCATGAATTACCTTTGCAGTCAGTGAGAGAAAGTTTTGGCTTGTTTACCAGTTCGTTTACTCTGCACCCATTAACATTGAATGGTGAACATGTAAAAATGGAATCCTCGAGGTCAGGTTCTCGTGAAGAGGTCTTTTTACTGGATCATGAAGTGTGCTAGTTTTTTAAAGTTCGAATAACAAACACTCATGAACATCAAGGCTCCCCGGGAAGTGAAGCTTCTCCAATAGTTCTAGATATTGGTTCAAGTGATGTCACAAAGAATCAGACCAGTGTCATGGATATAATTCGATCAATGCCCAATAAAAACAATCTTCATTCTGCTTTGAAGAAGACTAATGAAATTTTTCAATGTAAGGAGATTCCTGCTCAATACGATGGATATGTTGCATTTGAATTGACACCAACAAGCAACGACAATACAATGGTTGGCATGGAGCAGCGTCATGACTGTCATTGTGGACAGAATATGTCACTTGTAGTAGTGATTGCTTTCTTGGTGCCATTCGCTTCAGTAGGTGTTCAGGCCATCTCCGTTGTGTCAATGATGCATGTCCTTTCTATTTGCGAGCAAGAGTTCATAATGAATCACAATGGCGTGGTCGTCTCTGTAAAGTTATTTCCATTGGAATATTGACACCTGAGCTGGGGACAGTGGTTTGTGTCCATTGCAATCAAATGCCTTTTTGTGTTGCAACATGTCCTGCTGTTATTTATTACTATTTTCCAAAAGATAAGCAAAGAGTTACTCGATGTGCTATTCATATGGGAGAGCATAAGCACCCTTGTGTTCAGGGAAAGAATAGGTCTGCTTAGCAAATGATAGATTCGCTTCTGCAAACTAAAACAAACCAAGATCCTTTCACAACTGCCAAGCAATTAGAACGTGTTGCTACCCAAGACGTGATAATAGATAAGCTAGTGATGGAAACTGCTGGCAAAAATGACACTATTGAAGATGGAGAGTTTTCAGAATTTCTTGATACCATTACTCCTCTATCTAACAAGCGAAGAATAGAGAGGAGCTTAGAGATTGCCAAGAGGTCAAAGCATTTCAGTGCAAAAGGTTTGGAAGCTGTCCTAGACCTCAAGAGCAGGTGTAGGTATCATTTCATTCATAGTGTACTTTTTCCTGGACAGCTTGGAGTTCAGAGCAGCCACATGTGTTCAAAATGTCGATCATAGGTCCAGGGAGTGGAGTTGACTTGGTGAATAAGATGCGTCCAGGAGGAACTTTAGAGAAAATGTGGGTTCACTTTGATCATGTGCACCGTGTTCAAGGGTGGCCAACAATGTCTGCTCATGTCTACGACCCATTTGTGCGTGAATTAATGACAATTGCCACCTGTGAATTCACTGTTGAAAATAAATTTGCTCAAATAGAGTTTTGGAAAATGTTAAATAAAGTGGTGCAAGATCAAGGGTATGAAAGCCAGAATTCAGAGGGTTTATGGCAGATGAAGCAAATGCAAATTGGATTGTTGTTCGGACTGTTTACTTTGGTGGGGCAAAAACAAAAATACCTTTAAAATAACGATCATGTGGCTTTCATTGGGAGCAGTCCATGATTCGACATGCAGTGAAATGTATCCGTCCATCTTCACAAGAGGATCACAAAATCTTGTGCCGAAAATGGCGGAGTGCACCATGTGAGAATCAAGCAGACATTTGTAAAGAAGATCTACGCCAATTTTGGAAGGCAGGGCATGTTGTCGATGGAGAGATGGCTTGTTTAGAGACTTGGATGGCTTGGTGGGATGTAAGAGTACAACATTGGGGAGGGAGATTTGTAACACAGAATGAGTCTGGAATTTTTGTGCCCACAACAAACTTGTCTGAGGTTAAGCATGCAAGCATGCGTGCATCTATTGGTTACGAAGAGAAAATTAGGTTGTATGAGGCAGTTGGTGCAGACATGGCAATGGCAGTGCTACAAAGCGTCAAACACAATGCTTATCTAAAAGGTGTTAGGTCTGCTGATGGTCCTGGGATCGATGATCTCGCAAAGCGATTTTTGGGCCGATCATCAACAACGTCAGCTTCCAAATCCCTCATTGCTTGACACACTCTTCAATGTCTGAGATGGGTTTTCAAAGCCCTGAAATGAATAGATCTCTCTTGCGAGAGAAGAGTGTTAAGAAGAAGCGACCAACATTTGTTGATGCAGATGAGCTGCTTGATGAAGACAGTCATAGACCAGAATTTGTGATAGTGAGTAGCGTTAAATGGTAACCTTGCATTTGCACTACATTTCTACTCAAATTTATATATTTTTTATCAAAGTTTTAACCTAGTGTTCGTTATCTCTTTCCGTAATAGCCTTTTTCCATACAAACACCTTACCCTTCTTAGATCTTTATGCATTTACATCATATTTCTCTCTTCATGCTAAATGTAAATAGTAAACTTAATTCTACTCTCCTAGTTTTTTTACTGCATATTCTTTTAACTAATTACCTTTACTAATTTAAATACCTATCTACATCCCATAATTTGTAAATAAATAATTTATGGGCACTTATCTTACCCATCTTCTCTCAAGGGTAGGGTTAACCTTGTAGGCCTTCCCTTCCCCACCACTATGTGACCCAACTCTTGAATCATTTACTTGTGTTGGTCAACAAATCTTAAATATAATGTAGATCCCCAATAAATCAAACTTTATTGGAGCCTACCTCATATTGTTTAAGGTGGATTCTCTTTTGAAAAAAGCATGCTACACATTGGATGCATGCTAAAGGGCCCCCTACAAGGAGACTTGGTTCAAAAGGTGTTTTGGATGCATCGTGAATGCCTTAGCTCGTGGATATACTTGAGGAACACTCCAAAATCATCTTAAACACTTTGAGAAGGTCAACTTTGCCTTTTACAGCACCCAATTCTGAGTTACAAGCTGAAAGTTATGGTGAAAACAAGGTGCTCCGGACACTGTTACTGCAGGTCAAAGTTACAATCAGGTAAACCACAAAGGTGAAAAGTTTTCTTGACTTCTCCAACATTCTGGGGAGTTAAAAACCACTTGCATGTGGAGGGGTCGGCTCAAGATGCTTCCAGAGACACAACAAACAGGATGGGGACACTCTGCAGAAGCCACTGGAGGGACATCATGGTGGGGCCCACATACATTATCAACCCTTATGGAGCCTCCAGGAATTAAAAGGCTATTTTTAATGAAAAAATAAGTCCCTTATTTGCATAATTGAAGGAGTGGTCAAAAGGGAACCTAACTATGGTTAATTACCTACCCTAGTCAAGTTTAACCTAACCCAAGGTCTTGTACAGCTATAAAAAGGCCCTTTGGCAAGCACAAAAACACACACACCTACTCCATTGCTGCAAATAAGCTCCTCTAAGGTTAGGGAAGCCCTAATCTCTCTCTCCTCTTGTCTTCCTATCCATTTTCTAAGCTCGCTATCATAAGCGGCACCATAGAGAGAGCATCAATATGCTATTGCTATCATTCTCTTGCAAGCATTTCTCTTACCATACTCATCCCTAAATAAGTATTGTAGATTCTATATGAGAGCAAGGATATCAAGTTCAATGATCTATCTCATGGTTTGATCAACAAATTGTTGCAATTGGGGTGTCGTCGTCACATTTTTGCTCTAAACGCATGTAAAATTGGTAAGCATATCTTGGCAGCTTCTCATATTTTGTGCTCATTGGGTTGCTTGTTTGTTGAGAAAGTTTTTTTTGTGCACCATGGTGTCTATTTGCTTGGCTTCTCTCCTTATGTTGTGTGTAAGTAAGTCTTGGGGCTGCATAGATGGAGAAGAGCTCTCTATGCATGCCGCCTTATGTGTGTAAGTAGTCTCTTCTTTTGGGAAAGGAAAGGAGTTGTCAAGTATTTGTGAATTATGGTGTTTTGAGTTTTGAGATTTTGTGCTTGCTTTTCTTAGAAGTATATGAGCACTAATATGGTGAAGTTCAATCTTTGCATGTGAGTTTGTGCTGCTTAAGGAGTGTGTGTTGAATGGTTGAAGGGCATTTTGTGTTGAAGCACATAAGGAAGGTGTGAGTGTGTGTGTGTGTGTGTGTGTGTGTGTGTGTGTGTGTGTGTGTGTGTGTGTGTGTGTGTGTGTTGTATATGGTTTGTTTTGGTTTCCTTCTTTCTCCATAAAAGAGGGTGGTGCCCCTAAGAAATATGCGTGTGTTGGGTCTCACGGAGTGGTTGTCTGGTGGGGGCCTTGAGTTGAGCCCCATCTCAAAAAATCCGCTCTCATAAAAGTGGTGCCCCCACTGAGGAACTTTCCTAATTGCCTTCTATTCTCCTCATGAACAATAGAGTTGCACCATATGATTTTCATTTTTCACAACGCATCAGAATTAACATTTGTGTAGATCGCAAATTTTTTTACCAACAACGCATTGTTTTTATGTTTGGAGCAGAAAGACTTGGTGAAATCTTGGCATCTCCAAATCCCATCATTCTTCCATTCATTAATTATGATGATTCATTTGATGTCCATGTTTTTATTTTTTTTTGAGGCAGGGACAAGAGGCGCTTAGATAGCGATCCACTCAAAGGAAACTTTCTTCAAGAGAAAGAAAAAGGAGAACACATTGTCACATGAACCAACCTGGAGCTCCTTCTCCTTTTACACCCATAGCTCGTCAATCTGTGCACATCATAATTGCTACAAAATTTAGATTTCAAGCAACCATTAGGAGAATTTTTGGACCCACTCGCCTTAATGAAATTAATGCCTTAATCAACCCTTTTATTTTGCCTATGATATATATATGATAAATATATATATGATGTATATATTTTCATTTTGATGTGATCACTCATCGTAGTCAAAACTTTGTGGTACACAAACCTCCTTGTATTGTAAAAATGTCAAGCACTTTTCCTACCTTTCATTCTAAAAATGGTGAGGATGCACAAGAATTTCTGGATAATTTGGAGATGGCACACCTCATCTCTGGGAGAGATCAAGAAGAGGTAAAACTGCGTGCTTTTCCACTCGTTCTCAAAGGGGAGGCTAAGGCATGGTACGAGGCCTTGCAACCTCAAAACAAAACCAATTGGGAGAGGCTACGTGCAATTTTTCTTGCCACGTGCAATTTTTCTTGCCAAATTTGGGCAAGGAGATACTCCAGAGGGTCTTTGGAAGTGTCTACTTCAACATAAACAAGTATTCCTTGAAGACTACCCATCTTATGAGGCCGTTTTCCTTAACCTATGGGATAGATGGGAGGCTACCTTACAAAACCAAGGTGGTGCACCAAACTTTCTAAAGAAAGATAGGTTCATGGCTGGCTTGTATCCAATTTTGAAGACCAACGTAGAGTTAAAATTCCCATCAACATTTGATAAAGCACGTGAGGTGGCCATGGTCAAATTCAAGAAGTTAAATTTTCAAGCACATAGAACAAGGGACCTAAATGAAGTCATTGAGAGGGATTCTTCACCAAGCATGGGAGCACAAGTTAGGGGCTCTCTTGCCCAAACTTCACAAATAGGGGAAGGATCACAACAAGAGATCTTGCAAAGATTAACTCAACAACTAGAGAGTCTCACCTTGAATCTAGTGCAGGGCCTACCCCAACAACGACAACCAAGAGAAGGGAATCGCAATCAACGACGTCAAGCACAAGAGTTGAGATGCTGGAATTGCAACGAAGTTGGTCATGGCATGTATAATTGCCCTCACCCTCGAAGGCTTCCAGGGGACATATACCCTCCTAGACCCCCTCCGCTCATGGTGCAGCAAGAGCATGCTCAAGCCCCGCAAATTCTTCGTCGACCACCACCACCTCCAGTGGCAAACATCCCTCCTGTCCCACCAGTGGAGGAATAGAGAGGAGTAAACGTCATAAAGCTGGAAGAGGAGATAGAGGTGAGCCCTATACATTTTGATGTTATGCCAGCAGAAAAGCGCACAAGAGCACACAACAAGGATGAAGACACAAGGACTGAAGAGTCAGAACCTGCAAGGAAGGAGAGGAAGAAAAAGTCAAAGAAGGAGGAAGGAGGCAAGAAGCAGAGGTCAAGGCGAAGGGAGATCGGCATCAAAAATTTTCCATTAGGAAAGAATATGGAACCCTACAACATCTTAGAAGATTTGCAAACTCAAAAGCCCAATATTTCTTGGCCTCAACTCCTACATCTATCACCCAAGGTGAGAAAGCACTTGTCCAAACTTGTAAGCACAAGACTCCCAAGAAAGAAAGAAAAGGTGACAGTAAAAGCATTGACTTCAAAGCCACAACAAGATGTGGAACCTATTGTAGATGCTTATGTAAGGGGTAGGAAGGTATCCAACGTGTATGTTGATGGTGGAGCACAAATGTGTGTGATAACGGAAAGAGCCATGAATAGACTAGGGCTTGAAATCACTAAATCCTCTAATTGTCAAGCTAGGCTGGCCAACAATGCAAGTGTGAAGTGCCTAGGGATCATCGAGAATGTAAAAGTTTTTGTATGTAATATAGATGCACGTGTGGACATGTATGTTATGCCAGCCAAGGGGGAGGGCTATCCCATGATCCTAGGGAGGCCTTGGCTCATTGGTGTGAATGCAGATCAAAAATGGGGACGAGGACAATTGATTCTCAAAAAGGGGCAACATGTAGTATACGATTGGCATGAAGGAAAGCAGCTCGACATCAACTATGAGACCACGGCTGATGAAGAAAGTGAAGAGAGTTTTGGCTCAAGCGACGAGGAAAGTTCAACCACTACATCCAATAGCGAAGAAGAATCATCTTTGGAGGTAATGGGAATCATTTTCAACACATCAAAAACTCCATCAATAGAGGTTGACCCAACAAAGGAGCAAACAAAGGATGACAAAGGTGACCACAAGCACTTTGAAGACTTTGAGAGGATTCTTGCAAAAGATCTTACCCCTGAGGAGAAGCGGTCCTACATCGATATGCTCAAGAGGTATCCCAATTTGTTTATCACTGATTACTCACAAATTAGAGGTGTGGATGTTATAGAGCATGGCATAGAATTAAAACCAGGTACTAAACCTGTGGCTCAAAAGCTAAGGCGCCTAGGAAAAATACAACAAGAGGCACTTTTGACAGAGGTTAACCGATTCCTCAAAGCTGGTTTCATTTACCCTGTGTCTAACTCTGAGTGGGTGTCCCCAATTGTAGTAACCCCTAAAAATAACGGAAAATGGAGGGTCTGTGTTGACTACAAACCGCTCAATGCTGCAACAAAGAGGGATCATTTTCCTCTTCCTTTCCAAGATGAAATCTTAAACGAAGTAGCCGGCTATGAATGTTACACAGTGTGTGATGGGTATTCAGGGTATTTTCAAATCAGAATAGCAGAAGAAGATCAGTTAAAAACCACTTTCATCACACCTTGGGGTTGCTTTGCCTATAGAGTGATGCCATTTGGGCTCACAAATGCTCCTAGTACCTTTATAAGGTTTACAACTCTTGTCTTTCAGCCCTTCTTTGGAAATTCAATTAGGGTTTTTATAGATGAATTTTGTATCTATAGTAGCCAAAGACTTCATTGCCAAAAAGTTGAGGAGGGGCTTAGGAGGCTTCATCAATTTGGGGGACAGCTTAATCCTGAGAAGTGTCACATTGCAGAGTCACAAGTGGTATTGCTAGGTCATGTGGTTTCTTTGCAAGGAATTCAAGTGGATCCATCAAAAGTAAATGCTCTCTTGTCACTACAACCACCAACGACAACCAAGGAGCTCATGACTTTCAACCACAAAGTAAGGTACATGTCTCGTTTCATTCACCTTCTAGCGGAAGCTATTGCACCTTTGCACAAGCTAGCAAACAAACCCACATTTGAATGGAAAGAGGAACACGAATTATGCTTTACTGAAGTAAAGGGTATTCTCAACTCTCTTCCAACAATAATGCCACCAAATCCAAAGGATACATATTACATCACGCCAAGTGTAGGAATGGAGGCCATCGGTGTAGTTCTCATGCAAAAAGACCCAAAAACATGCTACATGAGGCCAGTATACTTTGCAAGCAAAGTCATGACCGCTGCAGAGAAGGGCTACACCGATATGGAGAAGTTGGTATTCACAATTATGTTTGCGGTAAGAAAGTTTTGATCATATCTCTTACCTGCACCATTTGTCATTCTCACCATGGAAAACAATTTACCATATGTTGTGCAACACATGAGCCTCTCATCTAGGATAGCCAAATGGGTTCTAGAACTTCAAGATTTCGAATACACTTTTCTTGTGGAAGATAGCACAAGGGCAGGTCTTGCAGACATTCTCACATACAAAGTGAGAGAAAGGAAAGAGTCACCAAAGGCAGGAGACAAAGCTACACCACAAAATAATGAGGAGGAGATGGACAATGCACACATTTTGTGCTTTGATGGAGCTTACCGACGACAACACAATCAGGCAGCAGAGGGGGTTCTTATTCTAAGTCCACAAAGGGAAGTTCTTGTTAAGAAAGGTATCACCTTGGAAAATGTTCATTCTAATAATGAGGCTGAGTATGTCACCTTAAAGTTGGGGCTTGAAGAATGCAGAAAACTTGGCATCGAAAGACTTATAATAAGAGGTGATTCCTTACTAGTTATTAGGCAAATCCAAGGGATATGGAAGTGTAAGAACCCTACTCTAGTGGAGTGGCTTAGACAGGTGAAGGCTTTGATAAAGAACTTTGAAGCTACACAGGTACAGCATGTTGTGAGAACCCTCAACAAGGAAGCAGATTATCTCGCCAATGAGAAACTTCAGATCATGGTGGGAGGTGTGAAGCTCTACGAACCAAAGTACCAAGGCCAAGAGGAATTGAAGGACATCATATTTTTCCTCCAAACTGGTGAGTGCCCTAAACACTTGGATAAAGTGCAAAGGCATAGATTGGTAAAAAAGGCAACTCCTTACCAACTCATAGGAGCTGATCTGTATCATAAAGGGAAAGATTTGGTGCTAAGAAGGGTGCCCTCTGTTCAAGAAATAGAGAGAATCCTCTTTTCATGCCATGATGATGTCTGTGGGGGTCATTTTTCTCATGATATTACAAACAGGAAGATTTTGCAAGCAGGGTTTATTTGGCCAAGTCTACACCGTGATGTCCAGCATTGGTGTAAGTCATGCAAAGGTTGTCAGATTGCTGGAAATCGACGACTCACTTACGAACCTCCAGTTCCAATAATTTCGTATGGTCCTTTTGAGAAGTGGGGTGTGGATGCAATAGGCCCCTTATCTCGCACATCTACCGGGAAGGTCTTCATCATTGTGGGAGTAGATTACATGACACGATGGGCGGAGGCAGCAAGTACAACACGAATTACAGCTGAGGAGGTATCAAAATTTATCTTTGATCACATATGCAGTAGATTCGGCACACCATTAGAGATTTTGTCAGATCGTGGTCCAGGGTTTAGAGCAGAGCTCCTAGATAATCTTTTGGCAAAATTAAAAGTCAAACATTTTCATTCTACACCTTACTACCCTCAGTGCAATGGGTTGGTTGAAAAGGTGAATGGAATGATATGTAAGATCATTTCTAAGCAGGTTGCAGATCAACCAAACGACTGGGATCGTCATTTGACCGCAGCTCTATGGGCATACAGAACATCTTTCAAGGTATCCACTCAATTCACTCCTTTTCATTTGGTATATGGACAGGAGGCACTCCTTCCTATTGAGGTGGAGATTGCAAGCCTACGCATTCTCTCACAGGAAGCAAAGAGGCCAAAAGAAGCTTTGCAGGAAAGAATTTTAGATCTTCAACGACTTGAGCTTGATAGAGAAGAGTCCATCGACTATTACATTGCCCAAGCCACAAGCCAAAGGGACAAAATCAACAAGAAGCTCAAGGGGAAAGGATTGAAGGAAGGTATGTTGGTTCTTCGCTATGATAACCGACTTGATACTCGACTTGAAAAAAAGTTTTTGCAAAGATGGGAGGGACCTTTCATGATAAAAACAAAGTTTGGGAATGGTAGTTACAGATTAGCAGATTTATCAGGAAAACTCCACAAGACCAGAGTCAATGGATGGAGATTAAAGCCCTACTTTCAACGTATCAATCCGTTGATAGGAAGTCATCTACCTACATCGTCTAAGCTCCAAATTGGCATGGCTCCCTTCGGCTTGGCAAATGCTCCACCTATTTTGAAAGCTTTGATGTGCAAAGAAGAACCAGCCTTGGAATCTCAACATACCCAAGGCAACCCTCTCATCTCCGATTTATGGGATTGAGGTAATGAAAAGCAGGTCTAATGGAGTAAAAGATTGTATATCACTCCTCCTTTTTTTAGAAAAATAAGGAAAAAAGAAAAAGAAAAAAAAAACTCTTTTGTTTCATCTAGGAGCATGAATGATCCTAGATGAAGGGGGAGGGCTAATATGAGTAGCGTTAAATGGTAACCTTGCATTTGCACTACATTTCTACTCAAATGTATATATTTTTTATCAAAGTTTTAACCTAGTGTTCGTTATCTCTTTCCGTAATAGCCTTTTTCCATACAAACACCTTACCCTTCTTAGATCTTTATGCATTTACATCATATTTCTCTCTTCATGCTAAATGTAAATAGTAAACTTAATTCTACTCTCCTAGTTTTTTTACTGCATATTCTTTTAACTAATTACCTTTACTAATTTAAATACCTATCTACATCCCATAATTTGTAAATAAATAATTTATGGGCACTTATCTTACCCATCTTCTCTCAAGGGTAGGGTTAACCTTGTAGGCCTTCCCTTCCCCACCACTATGTGACCCAACTCTTGAATCATTTACTTGTGTTGGTCAACAAATCTTAAATATAATGTAGATCCCCAATAAATCAAACTTTATTGGAGCCTACCTCATATTGTTTAAGGTGGATTCTCTTTTGAAAAAAGCATGCTACACATTGGATGCATGCTAAAGGGCCCCCTACAAGGAGACTTGGTTCAAAAGGTGTTTTGGATGCATCGTGAATGCCTTAGCTCGTGGATATACTTGAGGAACACTCCAAAATCATCTTAAACACTTTGAGAAGGTCAACTTTGCCTTTTACAGCACCCAATTCTGAGTTACAAGCTGAAAGTTATGGTGAAAACAAGGTGCTCCGGACACTGTTACTGCAGGTCAAAGTTACAATCAGGTAAACCACAAAGGTGAAAAGTTTTCTTGACTTCTCCAACATTCTGGGGAGTTAAAAACCACTTGCATGTGGAGGGGTCGGCTCAAGATGCTTCCAGAGACACAACAAACAGGATGGGGACACTCTGCAGAAGCCACTGGAGGGACATCATGGTGGGGCCCACATACATTATCAACCCTTATGGAGCCTCCAGGAATTAAAAGGCTATTTTTAATGAAAAAATAAGTCCCTTATTTGCATAATTGAAGGAGTGGTCAAAAGGGAACCTAACTATGGTTAATTACCTACCCTAGTCAAGTTTAACCTAACCCAAGGTCTTGTACAGCTATAAAAAGGCCCTTTGGCAAGCACAAAAACACACACACCTACTCCATTGCTGCAAATAAGCTCCTCTAAGGTTAGGGAAGCCCTAATCTCTCTCTCCTCTTGTCTTCCTATCCATTTTCTAAGCTCGCTATCATAAGCGGCACCATAGAGAGAGCATCAATATGCTATTGCTATCATTCTCTTGCAAGCATTTCTCTTACCATACTCATCCCTAAATAAGTATTGTAGATTCTATATGAGAGCAAGGATATCAAGTTCAATGATCTATCTCATGGTTTGATCAACAAATTGTTGCAATTGGGGTGTCGTCGTCACATTTTTGCTCTAAACGCATGTAAAATTGGTAAGCATATCTTGGCAGCTTCTCATATTTTGTGCTCATTGGGTTGCTTGTTTGTTGAGAAAGTTTTTTTTGTGCACCATGGTGTCTATTTGCTTGGCTTCTCTCCTTATGTTGTGTGTAAGTAAGTCTTGGGGCTGCATAGATGGAGAAGAGCTCTCTATGCATGCCGCCTTATGTGTGTAAGTAGTCTCTTCTTTTGGGAAAGGAAAGGAGTTGTCAAGTATTTGTGCATTATGGTGTTTTGAGTTTTGAGGTTTTGTGCTTGCTTTTCTTAGAAGTATATGAGCACTAATATGGTGAAGTTCAATCTTTGCATGTGAGTTTGTGCTGCTTAAGGAGTGTGTGTTGAATGGTTGAAGGGCATTTTGTGTTGAATCACATAAGGAAGGTGTGAGTGTGTGTGTGTGTGTGTTGTATATGGTTTGTTTTGGTTTCCTTCTTTCTCCATAAAAGAGGCTGGTGCCCCTAAGAAATATGCGTGTGTAGGGTCTCACGGAGTGGTTGTCTGGTGGGGGCCTTGAGTTGAGTCCCATCTCAAAAAATCCGCTCTCAATAGTTCAGAGCCAGTTGTAGGGCCAGATGTGCATCCAGAGACTAGCTGTGGAGTTGGCAAATATTGGCATGAGGTTAATGTTCCAAAGACACTTTGGGCTATAAGAAGAATTGAGCCTGGTCAAAAGATGACTTGCTTTGGGATGGTTGATAATCAGAGTGTTAGATGTGCACGATACATCAATGAAGGGAATGACGATGTCACACGTGGAACTGCTGCTCCATGCTTTTGGGGACGCAGAAAGTATCCTACCTGTGGTTCAAATCCAGGTGGTTTAGTGGAAGGTTTTGTGTGGTTTTGCAACTTCAATAACATGCATACATGGTGGATACATGAAATGATTGTAGGGGCTCCAGGGCCAGCACCAGGTGTTTGGCCTGTAGCGCAGGGAGAACAATTGTTGCCAGTTCAGGTGGAGCACTTGCAAGAAAATGGATTTGTCCTTCAATCGACAACAAAAGCTACCAATTTAGGCAGTGGTTTGCGATCAAGAAATAGTGTTCCTAGTGCCTTCCATCCTAGGTATAGGGATGGGAAGATTGTTAAGTGGAGATCAAAGCTGACAAAAGAATTTCATACAAGGATTGCTTTGGGGAGCACACTTGAAGCAAAATTGGTGAAAGAAGTGATTATTGTGTGCAATGAAACACATGTTTTCTATGTCAGTACAGAGGGGTCCAAGGCAAAGGGGATAACATACTCAGTGACAATCTCTGATTTTCCACGATGCACATGCGAGGACTTTCAAAAGAGAGAATAAAAAAAACAGACCTACGTGCCGTGCAAACACATGTACTATGTATTTCTTCATATTCTTGGGTTAGACTCACATGCTCATGAGTTCATGCACCAGGCTGCTTTATCCAAGGTAGAAATTTTTCAGGCTCTGGGGGGCACTAGGCAGCCGTGCGTCCTTAGGATACTTACACAACATGATGTTCAAATTATATATTGCACACCGTTGCAGTAGTTTTTTGTGGGCATTTACGTTAACTATCAATCACCATCCTAGGAGTTTTTAGGTTGCAATTTTGAAATTTTAGGGAAATGTCGAATGTAAGGCTTCAAACACATAAACTTTCCATGTATTTAATATATTGTTGTCATTTTTTGTTTGCATTTGGATTTACTACCAGCTTCTATCCTGGGAGTTGATAATTTTTGCATCTTTTGGCTTTGCCTTGTAAGGAATTGCTTGAGTTCAGTTCCTTAGTATGCTCTCGACTATATTTTGTTAAAAATTATAGGTCGTCAATAGCATTGTGTTTAAATGTCTACACTGTTTTTGCATTCCTTACCAACAATCGTGGTAAGGGAGTTCATGGTTTTGAATATATTAGCTTTACCTTGTACGACAAAACAATTCTAAATTATATGGGTTTACCTCGTAAGAGGCACGGTAAACTATTAATTTATTTCCTTGGAAACTATTGGTCATCAAAAAATATGTGTCTAAATGTTTTCAATGTCTTTGCTTGGTTTAGTGTTCGCTCGGATTTGCTCGTTGCAGTAGTTTTTTGTGGGCATTTACTTTAACTATTAATCACCATCTTAGGAGTTTTTAGGTTGCAATTTTGAATTGTTGGGATACGTCGAACATATAAGGCTTCGAACACATAAACTTTCCATGTATTTAGTATATTGTGGTCGTTTTTTGTTGGCATTTGGATTTACTATCAGCTTCTATCCTAGGAGTTGACAATTTTTGCATCTTTTGGCTTTACCTTGTGAGGAATTGCGTGAGTTCAGTTACTTAGTATGCTCTCAACTATATTTTCTTAAAAATTATAGGTCATCAATAGCACTGTGTTTGAATGTCTACACTGTCTTTGCATTCACTACCAACAACCGTGGTAAGAGAGTGGTGAGAGAGTTCATGGTTTTGAATATATTGGCTTTACCTTATACGACAACATAGTTCTAAATCATATGGGTTTACCTCGTCACAGGCACTGTAAACTACCAATTTATTTCCTTGGAAACTATTGGTCATCAACAAATATGTGTCTAAATATTTTCAATGTCTTTGCTCGATTTAGTGCTCACTCGGATTTGGTCGCTATATGAATCCTTTGGGTTTTCTTTGGAAACTATTGGTCATCGACAAATGTGTCTAAATGTTTTCAATGTCTTTGTATTTGTTTGCTCGGTTTAGTGCTCGCTCGGATTTGCTCGCTCGGAGATTGGGATTCTTCTGTGTGTGCAACAATGGACAAGAGAGAAGAAGAGAGGAGACACAGGTTTGGGTGGACTCCAAACACAATAGTGTTAGGGTTATGAGTGCTTATTCTTTTATGTAGAATGAATGGTCAGTGTTAGTTCCCGGTAGTCTCCGACACCCAACACTCTGGCACGGCACATTGGGCTTTACCACCCCAACAACCTCCCACTTAAAGGACAATGTGACTTTAAGTTGGGGTGACAATGTATATATAAATACAATACAAGTAGACAATGACCATGAATCATTTACCCAATGTCCATGAGTGCCCGACAATGTGCAAACCGCTCTGAAGGTAAGCCCTTTGTTAGAAGATCATCAGGATTCTCAGTGGTGTGAATTTTGACAAGCTGTAATCGCTTGTCCTCAAGCACCTCACGAATGAAGTGATACTTCACATCCACATGCTTTGTCTTTGCATGAAACACTGGATTCTTTGCCAATTATATAGCACTTTGGCTATCACAATGTAACATAGGCGTCTCAACATTGATTCCCAAGTCTCCCACTAGCCGATCAAGCCATATAGCTTCCTTGCAAGCTTTTGAAGCTGCAACATATTCAGCCTCTGTGTAGTAGACAAGGTAACACAATCTTGCAAACAAGATCGCCATGAAACTCACCTCCAGTGAATTCAAAAACATAGCCTGAAGTGGACCTTCTCTTGTCCAAGTCTCCTGCATAATCTGCATCCGTGTAACCCTTTACAAATGCTTTCTTTCTTCCAAATCAAATGCACATGTCTTTTGTACCATTCAAATATCACGTAACCCCTTTCACTGCCTCCCAATGTTTCTTACCTGGATTTGACATATATCTGCTAACAACTCCCACTGCAAAAGAAATATCAGGATGTGTAGCAATCATAGCATACATCAAACTCCCAACTGCAGATGGATAAGGCACTTGTGCCATTTCAGCCTTTTCCTCTTCAGACTTAGGGCAATCATTTTTAGAAAGTTTCACATATGGAGGGAATGGAATACTCAATGTCTTTCCCTTCTCCATATTGAAATGCTTGAGCACTTTAGCAATGTACTCAGATTGAGACAAATAGACCAATTTCTTGCATCTGTCTCACTTAATGTGCATGCCAAGGATATGGCTTGCTTCACCCATGTCTTTCATTTCAAAGTTTGCATGTAACTCTGACTTCAAGGCTGAAATCTCATCCCTACATTTCCCGGTAATTAACATATCATCCACATAAAGGAAAAAAATCAGCAAACTACCATCTTTAGCTCGCTTAGTGTAGAGGCAATGGTCCATATCGCTACGTTTGTAGCCTTGAGAGAGCATGAACGAGTAGAATTTACGATACCACTCCCTTGATAATTGTTTTAGACCATAAAGAGTCTTTTCTAACGGACACACCAAGTCTTCAATGCCCTTCTCAACAGAACCTTCTGGCTGTTGCATATAAACTTCTTCTTGAAGATCACCATGCAAGAACACCATCTTGACATCCATCTGGTCAAGTTCCATGTCGTCTTTAGCAACCAACACGAGTAAACACCACAGAGTAGTCATCTTGACAACTGGAGAAAAGATCTCATCAAAGCTTAAATCCTTTAGCAACAAGTCATGCCTTGTACTTGGGTTTATTATCATGAGGTGTAATTTTTTTCTTGTACACCCATTTGCATGGTAATGTCTTTTTACCTTTAGGCAACCGAACCAACTTCCAAGTTTAATTCTTATGCAACGAGTCTATTTCTGATTGCATAGCTTTCTCCCACTTTGCACTTCAGCCCTATTGTGGACAATTTCATCTTCTTGGAAGATAACTTTCCTGACCTCCACTATATGCACAGGCTTCTAATGCATCTTTTCTTCATTGAAGTATACGTCATTACTGTGAACTATCTTTTTAGCTTCAGGATCCCATAACCAAAATCCCATCTCGCCAAGGTTGCCATGACCAAGAAATATGCATTTCTTTGACTTAGGAGCAAACTTGCTTTGAAACTCCTTTAGAACATGGCAATACGCTTCATAGCCAAAGATTCTAAGATGCTTGTAAGAAGGTGTCTTCCCAGACCAAAGCTCTTCACTATGCATTAACTCTAATGGCTCACTTTTCCGAGTGCTTCCCCTTTTGTGTGGTGACTGTGTTTGTTTACCATAAAGACAATGTTCACAAACTGAAAAGTCTGAGAAATTGAAGCCACACACATAACCAAAATGAGACAATATTTTCATTCCCTTTTGAGACATATGTCCTAACCGGCGATGCCGCAAAGAAACACTTGGCTGCTCGGTTACACAAATTACATGGTTTTTAACATTGGATACATGTAGCATATGTACAAAGTCCCAGACTTTGAACCATGTGCTACCACTAAAGAACCTTTGGTGATCTTCCACGAACTATCACCAAATGTGCAGTAATATCCTGCGGCATCCAATTGTCCTGTACTAATCAAGCTTTTGGTAAGCTTCGGCACATGTCTCATATTCTTGAGCATGAACGAAGAACCATTCTGACATTTCAGCTGCACATCGTCAACACCGACTATGTCGCAAGCAAAATCATGGCCAAGATGAACACGACCTTTACGGGCTGCATCATATGTACTAAACCACTCTCTGTGAGGAGTCACATGAAACGATGCACCTGAGTCAATAACCCAATCCTGTAAAGCATAGTCATCAGTGGCAACCAAAAATGTTGAATCCATGGCAGATGTGAGATAAATATCTCCATCAGAATCTTCAACAAAAACATTGTTGATCACTTCAATTTTTATACTGCCTTCTTTAGACTTGCCTTCTTCCTGCTTCTTGTCTTTACCTTTCTCTTGTTTCCACTTTCAATAGTCTTTCTTCATATGACCCTTTTTGTGACAATGATAGCACTCAATGTCTTTTCAGCCACGTGATTTGCACAAGATTTTCCTCTCTGATTCTGCTTGCCCTTTTCTTATGATCGACCATGAACAATGAGAGCATTGCTAGTACCACGAGAAGTATCAAGATTCTTCCTACTAACCTCTTCAGTAAGCAAACTTCCCTCAACACCAGCACATGTTAAACCATTAGGAGGTGCTGAGTTACTTATGGCCGTGAGAAAAGTATCCCAACTTTCTGGCAATGTAACTAGCAAGAACATTGCATGGACCGAATTGTCGAAATTAACTCCCTGTGCAGAAAGATAACTGAAAATTGTGTTGAACTCATTGAGATGGTTGCACATGGGTGTGCCCTCATCCATCTTCAAATCAACTAACTTTTTCAGCCAATAAACTTGTGATGCTACACTTTGCTTCTCATACAGGTCACATAACTTATTCCACAACTCATAACTAGTCTTTTCCATGTTCACATTGAAGTACATATTCTTTGACAAAGCCAGCATGATGGTGGACTTGGCAAGCTCATCCAACTCCTACCAATCATACTCATCCATATCCTCAGGCTTTATCCCTTTCATCTTTATCGGCCGGATCTGCTTCTTTTGTACTAAGACATTGTAAATTTGTTCCTTCCAAAATGGGAAGTTAGTGCCATCTAACTTCTCAATGTTGAACACAGAGTTCTCCGATGATGAAGCCATCACTCAACAAGGAACAACAGTAATAGATCGCTGCACTAAAGAAGATGATAGAAAACCTTAAAAAAATTTGACAGAGTCTCCCCTGCAAAACTGAATTTTGAACCCAGAACAAATGTGTACAATGACTGAAATGCTGATCAAAGTGGCTAAACCGGCAAGATAGAATCTCAAAGAACTGTCACTATCAATGTCTCCAACTCTAGAAGAGTGTCTCTGACCAACTGAACACTGTCAAACGCATACGCATAAAGATAGCAGCAATGCCAACAATGGCAGGTCACCAGATGCACACCAATACTGCACTAACCGCATAAACATACATCCTATGTGGATGCCAAAACTATGGGGATGTCGGGTGCTCGCTCCAAAACCTATATCACTGAAAGGATCTCTACATTTGAGAATCCCCCAGCTCAATAAAACCTTACCACGACCCTCAACAATAGGCTTTGCATATTTCCTTCACAATGCATAAACTGCATAAGATCTTACATCAACCACAAAACCCATTTTCTATAAACACTGTGGCGGTTTGTCTGATTTAACAGACCCTCAAGACCTTACATCAAACATGCATGTGACAGAGATTTCAGAAAGAGTCTGCAACGAAAACCTGTACGCAGAAGAACCGACGAAGGTAGACCACCCTGCTATCTGAACTAAATATCTCTCAAACTGTGCAAAATTTGTAGAAACTTCCTTCTGCAAAGTTGTAGACCACGCAAAAACGGTTGGGGAACGAGGGAATGGACATGAACTAAGCTGTTTTTACATGTCAAAACAAATATGTAAAAATCTGCAGCTTCTACTTCACGACCTACAGGCAGACTGAGTGATGTATCTCAAAATTGGTGAAGATTTCTTTTGCAAAGTTGAAGAGGACGTAAAACCGGTCAGGAATCATAGGAATCGGCTTGAATGAAGAAGTTTTGGTAGGCCAAAAAAAATCTCCAAAAACATGCTGTAGTTTTTGTTGCTTCTCCGCTTGCCTCCCCGCGAGCTCCAATTGTGCTCCCAATCCCAGAGCTCTGATACGAGTTGAAGTGCGCGTGCGAGAGCATGTGTGTGTGGAGCAATGGACAAGAGAGAAGAAGAGAGGAAACACAAGTTTGGGTGGACTCCAAACACAATAGTGTTAGGGTTATGAGTCCTTATTCTTTTATGTAGAATGAATGGTCAGTGTTAGTTCCCAGTAATCTTCGACGCCCAACACTCAGGCGCGGCACATTGGGCTTTACCACCCCAGCAGCCATGTGAAGAGTCTTGTGTAAAAAGCTTCTTCAAATGCCAACATATTGCTTGATGGCAAAAATATGCATCTGGCACAGAAGTCGTAGAGGACTTCTTCTGAAGGTTGTTTACTCAAATCGTAGCACAAGCCTTTGTTACCTTCTAAGAATGACATCCATGGGGCTCATGCTTTCTCATGCTCATGAAAAAATTGAATGCATGTGAGCAACATTTTGCAGACTTTATATAGCATTGCACATGAGAGGTCAGGGAGGCTCTTCAAGAAGTTCATGGCACCCACGCTCTCCTCTACCTACAAAGCACTAAATTCCAACATCATCAAGCTCTCTCATCAATTGGCCCTTTAAGGTCTACTAGCACCATCTGTTTGTTGGCATCAATTTCCTGCTCTTCAACCGCCTCTTCTATCGCTGCATCATGCTCTACCATAGAAGAGAGAATCCCATTCTCTGTCATATCATCTTGGTCTTTGTCCATAAGCAAGGTCACTCCATCCCTCCTGGAAAACTCCGCACTTGTTTTAACAACATGGCACACTCCACTACCACTTTCACAAGCATGGCCATTAGCATGGCATCCCACACCATCTTTACATGCTTACCACCATCACATGTAGGCACGGACTCCTCCATTTGTTCTCCACCAAACATAACGGCTTGCACTGCTTCCTGCTCCTTACATGCATTCATCACATCTCCATGCACATGCAAGAAATCAAACTCTTCATACCTTGATTTTGAGATGACTCAGGCTCCCAACTCGTATCAGTATCCGTAGAGTTGCAGTCATTTTGCTCAACCCCATCCTTTCTCTGAAGCTCGGGAATCACCTTAAATTTACCACTTTGACCTCATCTGCAAACCATACCCTTTGACTTCTAGCTCCCTTCAAAGGAGTTTGTATAGCCATACCTTGACTCGATAGCACATCCTTTGCCTGACTTGGGACCACCGGCACTTCCTCTACAGTTGGAGCCTCTCTAGCTAGCATCCTCGGCATAGAAACCACCCTGTCTATTTGCATCCATAGAACCCTTGGTTCTTCTCACACCGGAACCTCCATTTGCACCAATCTTGGCTCGACTACAACCACATCAACCCACTCTAGCATCATAGCACTTGGCAAACATTGTTTCACCTGTTACTTCTTCAATATCTTCTTGGTCCTCCCTTTCTCTAGAGCTATCGCTTCCTCATATGACACCGGGCCATCAATCTCTACCTTGTCTCGCACTCCCTCATGTAGGCAATCCAAAAACTTACCCAACCTCATAGAACCAACATTCTCAACATCAATTACCTTCACAAGCTTTCCCCAAAGGGCTTCAAATTCCCATTTGAAAGATTTAAAATCACCCTCCAAGCTTAGCTTCAATCCGTCAATTTTTTGCTTCACTTCATCCAACAGCACATCTGGCATAAACGTACTACAAAAATCTACTTCCAACGCTTGATGATCGGTCTTCACTTCTTCGGGTAGTCCGTTCAACCATCACTTCATTTTACCATGAATCAAAAGTGGGAACACTTGCATCGCACCGTCTTCTCTCAACACACTACTCTTCAGTAGAAACAAACCATAGTCTTGGAGCCAGGTTTCCACATCTTCACTTGCATTTTCGACACCGGCAAAACACCACCTTCACTTTCAATCAAGAGAATTAGTGCGCTCCTCCATGGGGGCACCAAAAGATGGAAAGGGAGAAGGGAGTACACACTCGGAACACAAAATGTGCACCTCTCTACGACCTAGGGTAAACACAGCACCTAGTCCACTAGGATTCACCTTCAAGATCCACACAATCTCACCTTCACATGCTTGTTTTGACACACAAATGCACACATGCGCTTCACGGGAAGCTCTAGCACATATCACACACCCAACATGTCTATTCCACACAGATAACACTCGCATACCTCTCTCTCTCTCTCTCTCTCTCTCTCTCTCTCTCTCTCTCTCTCTCTCTCTCTCTCTCTCTCTCACACACACACACACACACACACACACTTTGTATACACAGACCTCGGTTTGAGGTTGCACTCAACCACACCGCAAAGTACATGAGCAAAATAAGGGAGGGGAAGTGGGGAATCCACATCAAGAGGGGTGGAAATGGTGAACTTCTCCTTGCAAGAGCTCACAAAGATCCCATGGCTTACACAAAGAAAATCTTCTCTTTACCTGCTCCAAAACTCTCTTGGCAAAAAGCCCTCTACAAAAAATTTCAAAGCCCTCTTATAGGGAGGCTTTACGTACAAAAAGAAAAACAAAAGAAGGTGGTCTTTTTTCACCCATATAGCTCTAGGAGCTCTTTTTTTTAATTGGGATCCATTTGAACCCCATTTAGCACTTTGGACAGGATGTCGACACCTCAGTACTCTCTCTCTCTCTCTCTCTCTCTCTCTCTCTCTCTCTCTCTCTCTCTCTCTCTCTCTCTCTCTCTCTCTCTCTCTCTCTCTCTCTCTCTCTCTCTCTCTCTCTCTCTCTCTCTCTCTCTCTCTCTCTCCACCACTTGAGAGTCCCTCACTTGAGCCCATTTTGGTTGTCAGGGCATTGTGACAACCCTTTTGGTGCATGCCCTCTCTCCAATAAAAGGGTTGGCCGTTTTATAGTCCTGCGGGCACGGCGCCTAATCGTACTCCCACATAATTATCTACATCGTGGACCATCGCCACCCAAAGGGCTACCAAAAATGCCACAGAGAGCAACCATCGATCGATGCGCATATGTAGGCAGCGCTCCAATAGCTGCCTGGGGAATGGATGCCATAGCCACGCTGGGGAGCTCCCCTCTCTATGCCTTGTGATGCTAATGAATGGTGTGCACCCCAGCCCATATACCTTGTGGCTCTTGCTCTCAACAATGCATGTGGGATATTTCAATGACACGTGGCAATGCCATGGAGCTCCAAGGTCTCTAAGGCATTCCAAACCCTTCCGAAACTCCCAAAAAAATTGGTTCTTTCCCTCAACTTCAGGGCCCTACAGTTTTTTGCTCACCCACCCAATTGCTTCAATATCTTTCACACCATGGCTTTGTTTGAGGAGCCGTCTAGACTAGATTCTAGAGCACTTTGAACACTAAATTCCCAAGAACTACCATAGTACTTCTCTCTTGGATCCTTCTTGGCCCAGAAATCCACATTATACATGCATTTCGTCTGGCCTTTGCCTTCCCATTGCCTTACATACTAGCTTTAACATTTGGTCCCACACTTGTAGACACCCATAACACTACTTGGCACCACTTCTAGCTTTGACCAACTTTTTATGCACAATCATTGCCCACCCCCTATTTGAACATTTATGTTCAACCACAAACATACTTACTGAATCTAAAAAAAACTGCAACACCAAACTGGCAACCAAAAGCACTCCAAAACCACAACCATATGTACAAAATATAACATGTGTCACCCACCACTTCTGCTCAATCGGGTTACCCAACCCCCTGCTTTACTGGCTATCATCCATCTGGATCAAACACCTAGCTTTTATCATGCCCATCCATTAGCAACACCTTCCTATAGTGTTGCACCAACAATGCATTTAACAAATCGCACACCCAAATTGCCAATAGCATACCCTCACTGCTCCAAGCACCCACCTACATCCAAGTATCTTCAAATAGAGCACCATCATGCTCAACACCGTACTCAATAGACACACATGACTTGTCATGGCACATACCTGACATACCATCCCAACCATGTAAAGCGAGATCCTCTTCAAGTGGATTCGTGCCTGCTTGACCACCCACTGCACAACCGCACCTACCAACATACCCTTCAACCAGAACTTGCACACCTCCATTGAAAGCTTGGCCCCAACCTAGGATTTCCATCACCCATATGGCTTCCACTTGTGGATCCACACTCTCCTCTTCACCTGCAAAGCACTCAATTCCAACATCATCAAGATCGTCCTCATCAATTGACCCTTCAAGGTCTACTAGCACCACTTGTTTGTCGGCCTCAATTATTTGCTCTTCAACCACCTCTTCTACCATTGCATCATTCTCCACCAAGGAAGAGAGAAACCCATTCTCTATCGTATCATCTTGGTCTTCATCCATAAGCAATGTCACTCCATCCCTCTTTGAAAAACTCCGCACTTGTTGTACCAACATGGTACATTCCACTACCACTTTCACAAGCATGGCACCGCACACCATCTTCACCTGCATACCATAACCTATAGGCTCAGACTCCTCCATTCTGTCTCCATTGAACATAACAATTTTCACTACTTCCTGCTCCTCACATGCATTCACCGAATCTCCATGTGCATGCAAGAGATCAAAATCCGCATACCTTGATTGAGACAACTCAGGCTCCCAACTCGCATCAGTATCGATAGAGCTGCAGACACTTGGCTCAACCCCATCCTTCTTCTCAAGCTCGGGAATCTCCTTGAGCTTTACTACTTCGACCTCATCTCGAGCACTCTTCACAGGAGTCTGTACAGCCATACCTTGACTCGCCAACACATCCTTTGCCCGACCTGGAACCATCCACACTTCCTCTACATTTGGAGCCTCTCTAGCTAGCATCCTCGGCATAAAAACCACTTTTTGTAGCCAAAGAACCCTTGGTTCTTCTTGCACCGGCACCTCCATTTACACTAATCTTGGTTCGACTACAACCGCATCAACCCGCTCTGGCATCATAGCACTTGGCAAACACTGTTTGACTAACTAAGTCCAAATTCACAAGCAAGTTGATAGGAATGTCCACAACTTCCAACAAAATCAAGCCATACCATCAAAATCTTAAAATGGGGTAGAACATGGATCATGATCCATGACCCCCACCTCAATTTGCAAAACTAAGTAGTGCAAAATGTTGTTGGTAAAAGTGTCTATCTATTGCAACAATCACAAAAAAAATTGCTGCTAAACATGGATCGTGATCCATGATCCGCAACTTGCCCAAATAGAAAGTTTACAAATGCCTTGGGAGTGTGCCCTGCAAATTTGGTATCAAATGGACATGAAAATGACCAAAAGTCAAGTAAAGTTTGGATTTTAGTCACCAAATGGTCATTTTGATCCACAGCTAGAAAATGTAATCCAAACCTAGAAAAAGAGAGCATCAGTAGCTTAAGGAACATGCTAGGAACCTACTCTTTAATTTTTGTCCAATTTGGGTTCAGTACGTGGATCACGATCCATGACCCCCAAATGCAGCTTTTGTTAGAATTGGATGCAAAATGTGTGTATAAGCTAGGAGTTGTGCAATATGGCAAAAATTCAACCTTTGTTCACATAAAGTGCTTCATTTGTCAAGGTTCAGCAATGTCAAAGTGTTAGAGACTGAAGTGTGTTTTTGGTCAAAATGCAAAGTCAAGAATACTCAAGAAGTGCCACAAAATGCCTAAAAAGTAGTCCATACTTGTCAAGGAGACTAAAGAGTTCCAAGATACTCCAATTGGGCCAGAAACCAACAAATAGCTAGATTTGGGCAATACGTCAACCCCAAGTCATTAGAAAGGAAAAAACCCAAACAGAGTGATCACCATCAAGGATCAAAATTGCCAACCAAAACCAAATATGGCAAAGTTGGACCAAATTGGGCCATAACATGGAAAACTGGGTGAACTAGAGAAAAGCATGTCCAAACTAGAAAATAACTTCACCAATATGCTAGGATATGCCATAGGAATAGGTACTCCAAGTTTCACCTCAAATGGCTGCAGAACATGGATCGCGATCCATGACCCGCTGCAAGCTTTCCAGACCAAAACCCTATCCTCAAACTCTAGATGTCATGGAAGACCTAATCCCAAAATATCAACTTGTTTGGACTTCAAAAGCCTTGTCAAAATGCCAAAAATCCTCAAGTTTGAGAAAATTTCCAAAGAATGCCATGGATTTCAAACCAATGATCCAAATTCCAAAAAGAAGTGAACCATAGCTTCCACTAAGCATACTCTACCAGATGGCATCACCATAAGTCAAAAATTTGTTCGAACATGGATCACAATCCATGACTACTAAGTCACAAATGACTTGCAACCACGTGACCTAGTGCATGTAGTAGTCCTAGATGCACTCGTGAAATTTGGTCAAGTTTGGACTTGTTTTGATCAAGTTATGCTCATTTTTCATTTTATGGTCAAGCTTGAGTTTTATCAACTTTTTGGCCAACTTTTGGATCTAATTACTTGAAATTGTGATCAACAGAATGCCTCGCAAATGGCCAAGGAAGCAATGGGAATTCCCGCCCTACCAGGTGGTGGATATCTCCTCAAATGACAAAGCCCACATATCAGAGGAGGAGTTAGCTAAGATACCAAAAAATATCATCATTGGAAGATTCGAAGCCGTTGTGAGCGGGATGGAAACACACACAAGGCCTCTATAATGACCCGACACACACTCTTGGGATGACACACATACACACACTATGGGACACCACTCGGCTTACACAACCCACCTGGCCGAGACAGGGAACACACCAATGGAGTGAGAGGAGAGAGACTACCCATTTGCCCACTCCACACACAGAGACACAAACACACACACCCAAAAAACTCAGCTCAAAAGAGGATAATGTCTGATGTTTAGATACAATTGAGCTTGGGCCAACACCAATGGGGCAAATAGCTCACACAATATGGGTAAAATATGCCAGATACAATCACAAATTAGAACAGAGGCTTCGCTCATAAGAGAAACTTACACAGCCAATATAGTAGAAAAAGAGTGAGGAATTTGGCAAAATGGACAGCACCATTGCGTCCGGAACGGCCCAAAAACCCAGTCTACAATGTCAAAGTGCTCAAATCCGATCTCGGATGAGCAGTTTATGGCCGAAACAGGCTCCAAAAACAACAAAAACACAGTTGCGGTTGTTCCTCCTCTTCTCTCCATGTTTTTTTTTGTCTTATCTCAGGTTTTTTAGTTCCCACACTTAGCTTTATTACTTGGGCACCTTTGGATTTTTAGTTGACCTCAAAAGGACCCCGAGCAGGCCAAAAAGTGGCCTCGCAGTGCATAGTTGTCACCCTGCTGCATCCATCCGCACACCTGGCACTCAACTTTTTTCAATAATGCATCTCGCAATCACGTGAAGTGGACCCCAAATTCATGATGACATTTTTTGCATAATTATCACAAGAAAACACCCGCGTTGTGTCTTCACTTACCCACGTGCAAGTATTGACCCTATTCGACCTCCTGACGCCACTAGATGCCATCTGACACCACTAGATGCCATCTGGCGCACCTACTTAACTCATGTCATCGGCCCACGGATAGCTTCCTCGAGAAGTTTTACGTGCTACCAACTTCTCATTATTATAGAGAAAACAAACTGGTACTGGTGATAGTGAAAATCAATGCACTATGTGCATGTTGTCCTACATGTACACATGTGGGCCCCACGCAACCACCTGGCTCTGGAAAATGGGCAATCCTTTATTTTATGCACCATGCATGTGTTTATACATATGCGCAATCCCTTGCTCCAAAAAACTCCTAACATAGTTTGCCCATCCCCTAGCCTGCTAGATCATTCATGATCAGCAGCAGCAAAAAGAGATATGAGACTCGCGGCGTCACAGGTCTCCTCATCCCTCACAGACATTACTTGTTCTGCAAACATCTCATCTTGCTCCACCATCATTAATCTAGCATGATACAATTTAAGACGCAATCCATTTACCCTTGACTTATATAGAATCCCATCCAGGTTAGTCAACTGATAAGTACCATTTGGAAAACACTCCACTACCTTGAAAGGGCCTTCCGACTTAATTTAAAACTTCTTTTGAAAGGTGTTGTCCAGCTTACTATTGTAGCACAAAACCTAGTCATGTTTCTTGATACCCTTACTTTTGACCTTTTCATTTATCTTTTCTAAAGCTTTATCTTGCATCTGCCCATAATGTTCCAATGCACTCATCCTATCCAGTTGAACCTCTTGTAACTGTAAGAACCTCTCTTTGAATGCATCACTAGGCGGCCCAAGCAGCTTCTCTAGCATCTTTACTGCAGGAAACTCTACTTTCACAGGCAATAGGTGCTTCCTTTCCATATACCAAATGAAAAGGAGTAAACCATGTACCTGTCTTCACCGAAGTACGGTAATCCCATAATGCACTAGGCAATTCCAAATCCCAATTCTTTCCTTGGTGCTCTGTCACTTTCGAAAGAATTTGTACCAGCTCTCCATTGAATCTTTCATTTAAGCCATTACACTGCGGGTGATAAGGAGTGGTATGCTGGTGCCTAATCTTCATCTTCGTGCATAAGGAGTCTAGTAGTTTAGCTCTAAATCCTGGCCCCTTATCTGAAAGTAGCTCCAATGGCACCCCAAACTTGCAACATATTTCATCATACACAAATTTTGCCACATCCTTTGCAGTGATTTGTTTTACTGCTATAGCCTCTGCCCATCTAGAGAGATAGTCCACTGCAGTCAAAATATAACTTTTGCCCCTTCTTGTGATAGGTAACGGGCCTATTGCATCAATCCCCCACTTTTCAAACACATCAAACGCCATAATGGTTTTTCGTAGTTATGGCTTCAACACTCTATACCCAAATGCTTGACACCTATTGCAAGACCTACACCAATGATGAACATCCTTGTGCAAACTAGGCCATACATACCCCTCTTGCAAGATCTTATGCAAGGTGATCTTTAGAGAAAAATGTCCGCCACATGCACCTTCATGATTCTCTTCCAACACTCTATAAAGCTCCTCCCGCCAAGGTACACGTCTCAACACGACATCAGCCCCTTTCATGTATAAGACATCACCAATCAATTTGTACATGTATGCTCTACACACAAAACCATACTTCTTAGACTTCTGAATGTCCTTTCGAATGATTCCTATTTGCAAAATCTCCTCTTCTTGAGCCAAACTTTCCCGGCCATGATACAGAGGTAAATTGGTCCTTACAAATAGCTCCCCAATCATGCTTTGAGCTAATTCATGTGCCTCTCCATTTAGAGCACGTTCAATGTGTTTGATGCTCCATGCTTCAAACTTTTTTAACAGGCCTTTAATTCTGAAACACATTTCCTTCAATGAGGTGCTCTCGCTCTTCCACACACCCAACACTTTCTTCACAACTAACAAGGCATCACCTTTTATGCTCACCTTCTAATCCCATGCTTCAAACAAATGTGTAATCCAGCTTCCAAAGTAGCATATTCAACCTCAATTTTACTATGCACATCCAGCTTGAACCCTCTCTTGCATACTAGCTTCCCCTCTGGATCATAAAGTGCTATGCCCCCTGAAGCTGCATCATGGCTCTTCCTGTATGAGCCATCAAAGAACAACACATGTGCATTGATGATCTGTGGCACTTCTTCGACTACCTTTCTCACCGCCTCTTCCTTAACAATAAGGGATTCTCCTTGTAGGTCAACAAATCGGCTAGGGTAGCTCTTGTACTGTCTTCCACTAGAAAAGAGAACTCAAACTCTTGCAGCTCAATTACCCATTTCTTGACCACATTTGACATGTTAGTGCCATTGATTAATTGTGGCAAAAAGGCGTAACTCGTCAAGAAAACAAAAGGTCGTGGTAGCAAGGAATGATGAAATCGTCGACAAGAAAATATTACACTGGCCATCACTAGCTCTACTTCCGAGAATTTTCTCTCTGCTACCAGCTTCACTCGGCTTGCACAATACACTGACCTCATAGAATGGCTGCCCTTCCTCTTTTGCAATAGCATGGCTCCAATGGCATCATCCCCTACTAATGGATTTACATAAAACACTTGCTCCCAATCAGGAGCCTGCATGGCTGACAACCCCCCTAACACCTCTTTCACCACTTGAAACACTTCTTCACACTTGTCATCCCATTACAATGGGTCATGCTTTGCCACTTGTTGTAATGGATAAAGGAGCTGCAAAGACAATGGAATAAACCGTGCCATGTACTTCACTTTATGGATAAAGGTTGCCAATTGCTTTGTACTCGTAGGTGATGGAAGAAGAATAATAGACTTAACCTTGTCTGGATCAGCCTCAATACCATTCTCTGACACCATATGGCCCAATAACTTCACCCTTGGCTGTGCTAGATGACATTCCTTTGGATTTAGTTGTCCTCCACATTCATCATATCGAGCCAATACCATCTACAGCTTCTCATGGTGTCCAGCCCTACTGCTGGAGACACATAAGTCATCCATAAAAGCTTTAATACAACTACCAATGAATGGTGCCAATACCCAATTTCTCTCTCTTGATAGAAAGATGGTCCATTTGAAAACCCAAATGGCAATACTGTGTAGCAATAACAGCCCCATGGCGTGATGAAAGCTATCTTTGTTCGGTCTTTAAGAGATATCTTCAATTGAAAATAACCTGAAAAACCATCACACACACACTATACCTCTCATAACCTGCCCCCACTGAATCCAAGATCTGATCAATAAATGGAAGAGGATATGGGTTCTTCTTAGTGGCTGCGTTTAAGGGTTTAAAATCTACACAAATCCTCCACTTTCCATCCTTCTTTAGACTAACTACTACTGGACTCACCCATTCTGTGGTTTCCACTGGGACTATGAACCCTACCTTCAATAACTTGTCCACCTCTTCCCGCAAGGCTTCCATTTGCTCTTGACCCATCCTTCTTAGCCTTTGCCGCACTGGCTTAGATCCTTCTTTCAGTTCTATATGCATCTCTTCTCCCTTGAACCCTTTAATCTCTTTATACGAAGTAATGAACAAATTAAGAAAACTAGCCAGCATGTGCAAATATATATCTCCTTCTCCATAGCTGAGAGGTCTCCACTGATCATTTGTGTCATCAATTCCTACTTCTTTGACAATTCAACCTTGGTTTGCATCAGCCCTTCAGTCAGTTCATAAGGCCCTTCACTTTCATCTTCAACTTCATTTGCAAATGCAACTAAAC
This sequence comes from Adiantum capillus-veneris, assembly GCF_014529385.1. NCBI lineage: Eukaryota > Viridiplantae > Streptophyta > Polypodiopsida > Polypodiales > Pteridaceae > Adiantum > Adiantum capillus-veneris. The sequence goes on from NC_140931.1 coordinate 42,527,166, forward strand.
CAGACTCCTGGATTTCTTTGTCCATCAAAACAAATGCAACATCAACATCCTCATCACTGTTGGTAGTACTATCATTGTCCTGATCAGTCACTGTGGAATAGTCTTCATCACTAGACTCATCCTCATCTTCATAAAGCTCTTCCAATACTTTGCTTGTGTCCATATTATATAGCTTCTTGGCACCTGTCTTTCCATAGAGGCTAATCGTACCATGTCTCCAATCTTGAACAGCTCCCACTGCGCGTAACCATGGTCTACCCAGTATAATAGGATATGCTCCCAACCCCACTGGCATCACATGAAAATCAACCACCACCTTTGCATCATACGCCTCCACTTCTAAGCTCTTTACAACACCCAAACATTTTACTTTTTGATGGTTTGCCAATCTGACCTGAAAGCCTGACACCCCAGTCACTGTAAGACCCATCTTCTCAACTCATGAGTGTGTTATGACACATATTTGGGCTCCACCATCCACATAACCTTGTCCCAGATTTTTTCTTTTGTGCCACACATCTACTATTGGGCAAATGTCTGGTAGCTCATCCATTGCGAACACCTTTACTGAACCTCTCTCTGGCTCTTTCTCCATTGGGTTAACCATCCTCTTCCACTGTCGCTTTAACTTAGGCACCATCTCTATAAGCTACCCAAAAGTAACATCTACTTTCATGCTTGTTAGATCCTCCTTCAAGTCATAGCTTAATTGCCCATCCCCTAGTGGAAAATCTGAAACATGAAACTTGCAACGAGTCCTTCTTTTTCTCTTGGCATTGACATCCTTGCCTTCATGGCTCTTTCCCTTCTTCTTACTAGGACCTGGGGCACTTATTCCTTCCTTGTCCTCTGTGGTCCTCTTCCCAATAGGCATCACTAATGTATCCTCTAGCTTTGATGCCTTCTCCAAGGTGACTACACTTATCACTTTTGTCTTTCCCTTTTCCTCCTGGGTTAATCCACTGGTTCCTTCTTCTCCCTTTATTTCAATGCCATAATCATTTGACCTAGTTAGCACCTGTCTTGGCAATGGATACATGTCTCCCCCCATATTTGGTGGCTTATCACATTGCGGGCTGATGTGTCCCAACTCTCCGCAATCATAACACGTGGGCGTCTACCTCCAGAATGTACCATTGCTTTGTCCAACACCATTCCTGGGTGTTTCTTCACCTCCTGGCTGATTTGCAAACCTCCCTTGACCTCGATTATTTCCCACATTACCTAACATGTTTAGGCTGATATTCTTCATTAAATCTACCACTTGCCTCATGTCTTGCCTTAGGCCATCATCTTGCATTGTTGTAGTGACCACTGTTGGCATACTTGAGGAGTAACAAGAACTACTATAATTATCACAAGAAAACACCCACGTTGTGTCTTCACTTACCCACGTGCAAGTATTGACCCCATTCGACCTCCTGACGCCACTAGATGCCATCTGACGCACCTGCTTACATCATGTCTTTGGCCCGTGGATAGCTTCCTCGAGAAGTTTTACGTGCTAGCAACTTCTCATTATTATAGAGAAAACACACGGGTACTGGTGATAGTGAAAATCAATGCACTATGTACATGTTGTCCTACCTGTACACATATGGGCCCCACGCAACCACCTGGCTCTGGAAAATGGGCAATCCTTTATTTTATGCACCATGCATGTGTATATACATATGCGCAATCCCTTGCTCCAAAAAACTCCTAACACCGTGAATGAACAAAAGTAAAGAGTACCATCTTCTCAACACAACTATGGACCTTGCATCAGCAATAGGAGAAGGATCCAGGTGTCTATAGATGGACACATTCTTTTGGATACAGATGTGGGCAACTGACATCCCCATTCAATACAATGGAGAAGCTACATTGGCATATAAAGACAACAAAGCATTGAAAGTTTAGATCACCACTGACATGATCAATTAGGCACTACATTCACCACCAGGCAACCATAAGTTGCTGCTCAAAACCAAAGCTACAGATAATGACAAAGCATTCATCAAGGAGCAAGGCACAAGTTCACTTACAAGGACTTTGTGTATTCAAAACCGAAAATGCCATTGTGTCTCATATCCCAACATCTCAAAGTTCAAAAGCCTCCAAGGTCCACTAAGCCAAACGTGCACATTGTAGTAGTGATGGCCATTGGACTTTCAAAGCAAAGAATGATTCGCTTTGACTTGGGAACATATATACTAGAAAATCTAGCCGAAGCCAATCTCAAAAGCAACAGCAGCAATAAAAACAAGACATATATAAATGGGGGGCTAGTGCTAACTAGAATTGCCTACCAAGCACTTGGAATGATAGATCAGTTGCAACCAGATGAGTCACAGCTTGACCTCCTACACAATTCAAAGCATGCAGTCGGGTCAATGGCAAGACCCTCGGTAGCTCAAGCTCCAAAGAAAACATCTAGACAGAGCTCTTGAACAAAGAAATCTGATAGTGAGGAGATAGAATCAGATATCAACCTCAACGGGTAAATCAAACCAAAAAACAGATATATGCCTTCATAATACGAGACCTATGAAGATGAAGAAGATGACAAAGAAGAAGAAGAGTATACTCTTATTCGAGTGCAAGTCAAACGAAAATCTACATAACATAGAGACCACATACCAATCTCTCAGACACAAAGATCCATGAAAGACGCTTAGACACAAAGAGAGGAACTACAAAACAAGATGGCAGAGGATAAGAAGACAATGGGAGCACATGCAGATGATGAAGGTAATAATTGTCAATCCATGGGACGAAGCTGACTCGACTAGTGCATAGAGGCTACAAGAGGGTGTCAATCTCTTGGAAAACAATAGACAACTCGCATCTAACACAAGCTACACTCAAATGACCTAGGTCATCAAAAGCTAGTCACTAATCGTCAAACAAAACATGATCATTACAACATCAAATGACATCCAAATGTTACAAAACTTCTAGGACAAGTATATAAGACCTAAGCACACATGCTTATTATCTCAAACCTCACTTTTGATGAAGTGCAAAAAACGTGATTACTAGCAATGAGATTTTTGACCTAGTCGTTTCTGACCCCAAATGCATCTAAATGCTTAGCAATGATGCCCCAATACCAACCTATGCTTACTTTGTGATTTCCTACCTTAATTCCTACTTATGATGAAATTAGGCCGCGGGATGGCAACGCAAAAAGCTACAATTTACCATGATATGTTTATGTCAATGCGTAGAGCTCTTACCTACGACTGCAACACAATAGACAACACTGCAATGTGACACAACCGACAAGGGAGTAGGAAGCATGAGAAGGAGAGAAGTGAGCATCATTAGCTCACGCTGTGTATTTCTTATTCAAAACTTGATAATAACTTACAAAAATTGGCTTTTATACCTTAGACAAGGTTTCTTTGGTCAAAAACTAATGATCTTGGAGCTCTAACTAAGGATAGGTTGATACAATCTGGAAGCTTATAGCTCCGTTCATCGATTACAATATCCACTTGGAAAATAAGAGTTACAATATTCCCAATTTATCAAAAGAATAAGTGTTTTTACACTAAAGCTCTCAAAAAATAATACATGGGTTAGCTTGCTACTACCATTTCCCCCTCCTTGATTGTGTCATCCCTGGACGTAGTTTCATGGACTGAAATAGTCTTCGGGTTGACGGCGGCTGGCGAGGTGGTCTTTAAGTGCTTGTAGATATTTCTGATATCTAATGCGGCGTTCTTTCTCAAGGAGTTGCAAAAATTGAATAGTGACTTTATTTTTAAGTTCGATGGCAGAATACCCAACAAACCTTGCTATCAGATTGTTGATCATTGGCCCGAATATCTTTGTACTCCATGTGAAGAATCTTTTGTAAAAAGCTTCTTCAAATGTCAACATATTGCTTGATGGCAAAAACATACATTTGGCATAGAAGCCATAGAGGAATTCTTTTGAAGGTTGTCCACTCAAATTATAGCACAAGCCTTTGTTACCTTTTAAGAATGACATCCATGGGCTCCTGCTTTCTCATGCTCATGAAAAACTTGAATGCATGTGAGCAGCATTCTGCAGATTTTATATAACATTGCACATGAGAGGTCAGGGAGGCTCTTGAAGAAGTTCATGGCACCCGTTAGGGTTTTCACCATGTATTCTTGATAAGTTGTTGGCCCTTGCTCTGGAGCTGGCAGTCTCGGGTAGTTGAGCCAAGTCGGTCTCTTCTTCTTTAATGCTTCATGTGCTGGCCATGTCCTTACCCTTGGTACAGGAAAGAATGTTGGGTCTTTCTGTATTGCTGCAGGTGCACTTGCAAATTGAATAAGATACCTTGAGTTTTTGTTAAGCCAATTCTTTCTCCATTTGGGTGGAGAGCATCTGACTCTTCTTCTTGCATATCCTTGTAAAGTCTCTCTTTTACTTGCAGTAGCTCCACCTTTATCAAAGGGTAGAGCAGCGACTATTGATGCCATTGAGAATTGATATGGTTAGGAGTGAGTTGTGTTACATTGACTGAGAGAAGAACTCTCAACTCCCAATCCATTACCGCTTTCCATTCAGCATCCACTTCATGAACAATCTACTCTTAAGTGCATCTTCTTTAGCTTTAGAGAGCTGAACCATTGGCAATTTCTCTTCTTCGGTGACTAGTACTTGGAATTCAAAACTTCATGTCTACCCTTCTGTTGGCTGTGTTTCCATTTTTGCAAAGGAAACTGATGTTAGTCTATATTTGGTTGTTCAGAGGTACCTGCCTCCTCTTGAGCTTCCATATGCCCTTCTCTTAGCAACTGATTGGCTCTCTTTAGATCCTCTATCTCCTTGAGCTATTGCTCTTCTCTTTGTACCCGCATTATGGCGACATCTCGTCTTTGTGCATGTCACAGCTTCAACTCAAGTTCCAAGTCTTTGTTCCTCTTTTCCAAAGTCTTGTAGACTTCATATGTCCCCTTGAGTGAAGCTATGGCTGGGTTTTCCTTGATTTGCTTTAGGAATGCCGCTTGGTCATTGATCCTCTGCTTTGAGTATTGCAAAGAGAGCATTTGCTACCTTTAATTGCACTTGGAGATTTTGTATTGGCTGAGTAGTGCTTAAAAGTTCATTTGTCTCTTCAGTCATTTTTTGATGTTCCTTGCTTTTACATGCATCTGATAGATTTGTGAGAAGCTCTCCTAAATCTTCCATCTCTTTTTGTTGCCTTTCCTTGACAATTTGGTGTTGCTCAGCTTCATTTTTTAACTCTTTGATCTTGCCTTGAAGACTCTCAATGATTTTAATTCAGTCTTCAAGCTCGCCTTGGGGAGCATCAATTACATGTTCCAACTCTCGAGCTTTGGCACTGTGGCTAAGAGCTATTGTTCGCATCTTCTCTGTCATCATCTGCATCTACTTTGCATCTTCATTAACCTAGATGATCACTTCATCTGTCATTTCTCATTCTTCATATTCTACCTGAGGCTGCTAGAAGTTCTAGTAGATTTGGCTTGCATCTCTTTCGACGATGCAGCGGATTCTTCTTGAGGCTTTGTAGATGATTCAGCTGAATCTTCTTGAGGTTTTGTAGATGCTTTAGCTGATTCTACTTGTGTTGTTGTAGAAGGTCCAGCTTCATCTTTGTCTGTTTCCTTGGGTTGTTCATAACTGGCTTCCTCCTCTTGTTTCTCTTTCCCTTTTGTTTCCTCAACTTCATTGGATTTGGTAGTTGGTGAAGGGCTTGGACTCGGCATTGGATGGTCTTCTTGTTCAGTAGTTGGTGAAGTGGGTCTTAGAGACATCTCTCCCTGTTCTTGTTGTGGTTCAGTTTGTTTTGCAGCTTCTGTTTGCCTTTGTTGCTCTTCTCTTGCTTTTCTCTGCACTTCTAAACCTTCTTATATCTTCAGGGCTTCGGCTTTCACATACATTCTCTCGAGCAGATCCTTCGGATCTTCTTGGATATTCTTCTTAGGGTTCTTGGTCCTAGGACCCTTGATTTTCCTTGACCTCCATAATTATGGGTTCTCTCTTGCAGCTTGGACTTCGTTCATAAGATTCTTTTTCTCTTTTGAACCTTGCTTTTTTTGTTGAGGTTCTTCATGATGGGCTGCCACTGCTTTCTTCTTCATTTCTTCTCTCCTTGACCTCTTTTCTTCATTGTCAGAGCTTTCTCTATTGTGGGCTTCATGCGAGCTTTCTGTTGATTCTTCATCTGATTTATAGGCTCTTTTCTTCTTTGATCTAGTGGTTCATGGAGAGGGTTGAGCTGAGACTATCCATGTATTTTGATCTGGGGCTGGTGGCAAGTTATCAGCCATCCCAATAGCATGGTATGCGATTCGTGTTAGAAATTCTGGAGCTCCTAGATATGTTACCTTTCCTTCCTTCTTTGTGCTCTTAAGTGTTGTAAGCACATACTGAGCATGATCTATTGCTTATCTTGTTGTTGACTTCAAACCTTGCGTAAAGGTAGTTGCAACCGCATGATTTGGAGTTGTGTAAATCGGTGGTCTCTTTGAGAGGAAATGAAAGTATTGGTGATAAAGACGGGCGAGATCCTCCACTTGCTTTAGAATGAGGTCGGAGAAGGTGGCGGCGGTTGTATCCTTGGTGAATGTACCAGTTGTCTTGCTATCTCTGGCCCTCATTGTCATTCCTTCAGTTGGCAGCTTTAATGTCAAGGCTATTATGTCCTTGTTAATGACCACTTTGACTTTCTAGCCTTGCTGATTTGTGATCTGAGTTGATCCATCCTCTTTGATTGTTGATAATAGTTTGTAAGCTCTTTGGATATCTACTCCACATGACTCTTGATCGTAGAATTCTTGAAGTACTAGCCTTCTGTTGGCTTCTTTTGTGGCTAGCTCCAAGGCTACATCAGAAATTTCTTTAGGTAGCATCTGCAACTCCACCTGGTTTCCATCTTCACTCTTGAATGTGCCGGTGAAGACTGTGGTATTGTGTTCTTCAAGCTTTTCCTTTGATAGGTATTTTACCTTGGCCATTTTCACTAAACTCGGCTCCAACTGGTATGGAGGAAATTCTTGTAGCTTTTCTTTCTGAGCCATCCTCTTCTTTGCTTTCTCAACAGCTTGCATTGCACCTATTAGGAGAATACAATGTCCAAGTTAGAAAATTCCACGAATTATGCTATGAAATGTTCTGTGTCTGAATTGCTGGCAAATGATGTTCATTTTGCTTCAAATCCATTTTGGAGCATGCATAGATTCATAAATACATGTAAAGATCAAAACCATGCAATCCAAGCAAAATTTGCAACCAAGGTAAATAATCGCGATTATTTACAGTACATAAATTTTTCAATATTTTTGCACTTTTGACTTCACAAGCTTGAAAAATATGTCATTTAGATACTCCGAGTGAAGTGTGGGCTCATTTAAGTGCACTGGGTGAAAATGGTGCCAGATTTAGGCTTCAAACTCTGAAACAGTAGATATGAAGGGATTTTAGGTTTTTGTGATCCAAATGTTGATTAAAGGGCTTGTTACATCATGTACTTCGGTCCCATAAGGTCACAGTGGACATTTGAGCTCATTCTGGTATAAAAGTAAATAATCGCGATTATTACTTTTTCATCAAATTGGATATTTTTTGTTGCAAGTTAGTTCTAGACATGCTATAGAGCCTCTATGTGAGGTATGGGATGATTTGGATCAAAAAACGTGACAATTAACTCAAAATTTGGACAGAAGAGTCGATAGATGTGTTCAAGTGATAGGTGAAGCAAAGTGATGATTTTCAAGCCAGTTGTGCACAAAAGTAAATAATTGCGATTATTAACTACAGCTGTATTTTTTGCTTGAAAATATAATTTTATGACCTACACAAATCATTCCATCTAAAACAAGTTCTAAAATGAATTTCGTAAGATTTGGTCGTGTCGGCATCACTTCATGCTCTTGTTGACTCTAAAATCACTGATATTTGTTACTACTTGGTGTGTAGAGTAGTTTGGTTACTTTTGAAGCCATGGACTTGTCTGTTACATAGTCCTGATGTTGCTCATCCAGTTTGGACTCATTCGGAGTCAGTTTGACTTCATATGTCAAATTTAACACTCTGTAGTCTTCGAGCCGTTTCCTGCATTTGAGAGCTTGCCTTGACTGTCTTCTTGAAACCATCTACGTACATTGTGTATAGACCTTGTCTATAAGCTGCCCGTGGAGTCAGAATTCAATTCTGACATGTGACCAAAACCTAGATAATTTACTAGGGACCCCCCTCGACCCCTGCCAAATGGTCATCTAATGATATGGAAGTGTTCTACTATCTAGGGGCATGCTACAGCTCAAGTCTCGTCCAATTCGGTTGAGCTGGCAGGTCGCTATGGTCGTTTTTGTGTTGTAGGAATTCGTACACAGCTGAGATTCTAGGTTTTTTTCATGGGCCTAGACTTGCTGCCCGACTGTATAGAAACATTCTCTGATGAGTTTAGAACTTACCCCTCATGTCTCATGTGAGATGACGTTGAAAATCGGTGACTGTGGACTTCGAAAATCGCCCGCGAAGAAGATGGAGAGCTCTCTTCTCCAAGAGTGACTAGTGCAAATGAGGTGATTTTGGGCTACCTTAGATATCTATACTTGGACTTCCCAAACTATTTTTCCTCAGATTCCCCTGTTAGTCCTTATAGACCGTAAAATCTACATTAGACTCGAAAATTTCCTCAATCGGACTCCGTTAGCTCATTCTGCAAGAATTTTCAAAAACAGGCCCTGGCCTCCTGCTTCCAATTGTCGTTTTGATTGAAAATTTTGTGCCTTTCCGTCTTGTTCTTCTGATCGTCAGCATATCTTAGTTTCTCCATCTGAGCTCATTTGCTATTTATTATTAATTTTGATGTGTTTATTAAAAAAATCAAAGAAAATAATAACCTGTATTAAAAAAGCAAATTGAAAAATCAATACTTAAAAAACCCATTGAAAAACACTATTTAATTACTTTTGGTAGATTTCTCCATTTTTAAGCTCCCATATCAAGAAAATTTGATGAAAATAAGCAAAAAAGTCTAATTTTGATGCATTTTCTGATATGCACTCATCGAGGAGATGTTATCAGCTGAAATTTCCCTACTGATGATTTTTAAGGGCATTATTAGGTAATTTTTAACATCCAACTTTTCCTCCCTCTTCAAATGTTGCCCTTAATTAATGAAGTTCTTCCACCCCTCCTAGATGGAGTACTCCGAGATGACTGTGTGCATGGGTTGAACAATTGTGTATATGCATAGTCATGGTTGTCTCTATCATGCTTTGAATGTCAATGCAATTCAAACCAGTATGCGGTGCAAGAGTTGGGTCTTGAGTAGTTAACTCAAGGGTTTTCATGGTCGAGGTTTCTTGTTGCTGTTTTCTAAATAGTAGATTTTGTAATTTGTGTGCTTTTGCGTGATTATACCTTCTAAATTCTTTGGCACACAGATTTCCTGAGCTGTAGGTATGAATGGTGACGGTTGTTGAGATTTAACCCTCCATTGGTATTTTGGTTTTCCGTTGATGAGTTGTTGTGGTTGAGTTTTTTAAGATTTAACTTCCCACTGATTCATTGGCTTTTCAGTTTGTGGAAAAGATAAATAATGCTCCTTTGGTTTCCAAACCCATCTAGTGATAGTTTCTCTTTTGAAAGATGTTTTTCTCTGAGGTATGAGATGTGAAACTCTCTCTAATATGGTAGATGAGTTTTTCGGCACCCAAATTTGAAACAAATTGTTCTTGATTTGTGCTTTTGGTACCCAAATTTGCCTGACTCCTTGCATGCTACTCGTAGCATTTTCTTGTTTAGAGGTTGACGTAGATTGATTACTCCTTGATTTCTTTTGTGGGTGACTTTTTTTCCATTCCTCTTTGCTCGGTGCAATTGGGACTAAGAGCTGTCATCCTTTAAGTGATAGCTTGAGTTGATTGGTGTCCCAATCTGGTACTGCCTTGTATGTCCGCATCCATGAGATTCCAAGAATCATCGTTTCATTCATATGCATACAAATTGATGAGGGCATGAAAATCCATCTACTATCACATTCAAGTTTACTACTCCTAATGCCGGTGTTGAGTTTTTGTTGTGTCCTTTGATAGCAGATATTCCCGATGCTAAAGACTGATTCGTAGCTTTTTTGTAAATGGAATAGCTGACTGTATTCATTCGAGCTTTGGTGTCTACTAATGCATTTGTGCTATGATTGTTTAGTTGTACCTTGATGCGAAGGTCAATTTCATCCAACCATGCATCATCCGTTGACGCTGCATCATTCTCTAATTCCCATTATCTTTCACATGGTTCCAAAGTGTTGATGGGAATAGGTAGTTGTTGATTTCTGAAAGCAGCTTTCCTCTTGAGTACTCAATGTCGAGCTTCCTCTTGAGCTTCATCAATAACCTGCAATCGTTTAATATTTCTTTGCTTTGTTGCATGCATTTTCTTTAGCAAATCATTGGCTAGTGGCAAATGGTACTTCTTTAAACGGCATCCACTAATCTAGTTAGCCATTGGTTCACCATTGGTTCACCATCTAGAGTGGACAACTTAACTGCTCCACTTGGGGATACGTCTTCAATGATAAACGGTCCATTTTCCTTCTTTTTGAACTTGGGAATGTGTTGCTTAAGGGAATAAACTAAAACTAAGTTCAAAGATTTTTGTGACTAGATGTGAATCAAAAATTTATTTTTGCTTCTGTTTTTGTGTATAGATGTAAGCTACAGCTGTTAACCTTTGCTCATCAAGCTTTTTTAAATCTTCAAGCCTCTCTGATAATTCATGTCCGGTCCACTCAAGATCTTTAGCTACCTTAGTGTCGGTAATAGAAATTCTATTGGTAGTATGGCATCAAGACCATAAAGGGTGTAGCATCAAAGCTGTCTTGAATGAAACTCTATAACCCCACATAGCGGCATGTAGATTCATTTCCCAATCAGTTCATCATGAACTTATCACTTTAGTCAATATTGAGTTAAGAATTTTATTTGTGTGCTCAGCTTGTCCATTTGCTTGTGGATGATATGGAGCGGATTTGTTATGGATGACCATAAATTCATTTAGCAGATACTCAATTACCTCATTGAGGAAATGAGTTTCCCTATCACTGACAATTTCTATTAGAATTCCATATCTTGTGAATACATTCTCATACAAGCATGCGGTTGTGGTTCTAGCATCATTCTTCCTGGTTGCCTTAGCCTCTTCCCACTTGGTCAATAGTCTATAGCTACAATGATATATTGAGCTTGAGTTCTATAAGCAGGTGGTTGTATTGGCCCGATAAAATCTATGCCCCATTTTGCAAAAACTCTAGCCCCCATCATTGGTCTTAAAGGCATGCTATCTACCCTGGTTGGGATTTTTGCTCTTTGGCATGCATCACACCTTCGAACATAATCTTTGGCATCTGCAAGAAGTTTTGGCCACTATATGACTGCCAGTAAAATTGCTCTAGCGGTGGTTTCACTACAAAAGTGACCTCCAGCTAGTCCAACATGTCATCTTCATTTGCATAGAGATGCAAATGTTGATCCTTTTCCCTTCGATACAATTGGTTTCCAATAAGAGCATAGTCCCTTGCTTCAGTTTCAATAGCTCTTTGATGGCATTTACCCATATCCTCCGGAAATATTCTGCTTGATAAGTACGTAACTAGATAGTTACTCCACTTAAGAATAAGTGATGTTTGAAATAATATCACATGAGATATGGGTGTTTGTTTCTGGCATTAAAGAAAATCTTTCACAAATGAGTGAACATCACTTTTCATGGTTGGCCAAAATACTCCAAGTCTCAAGATCCTTTGTATAGTTTGGTCTTCCACAAAGTGAAGTCCTACTATAGTAATGTGTGCTTGACTTAGGTATTGGGTTTTCTCCTCAGGATTAATACACAAAAGCAATATCCCATCTCAATTTCTTTTGTATAGCCTTCTAGCTAGTAATACATACATAGCCGATTGCCCAGTTAATCTTGGTGTAATATGAAGTGGTAGTTGAGAATCGACTCGAGCTAGGGTCATCAATGAAACCATATTTTCCGACACCGGGGTATCATTTCCACGGAGAATAGATATGCATCTGGTAGATCATTGTCTACCCCTTTTGGTGGTTCTTCTGAAATAATCCTTGATAAATGATCTGCTCTTTGGTGTGTGGTGCCCTTTTTTACAACTACAGTGAAATCAAATTCCAAAAGAATGATGAACCATATCACTATTCTCCCTGTGTTGCACGGCTTGTTGACCAAGTACAGTAAAGCTTGGTGGTCCACAAAAAACACAAATTTGTTGGCTAGTAGGTAATGTCTATACTTTTTTATGGCATAGATCATCCCTAATCCTTCTCTTTTGATGGTTGTATAGTTTTTCTCTGCCACATTCAGTTGTCTGCTAGCATAAGAAATGGGAAAATCAATTTTTTTGTCTCCTGGTTGAGCTAATATGCACCCAATGGAAAAATTGGAAGCATCAACATATATGTGGAATATCTTATTCCAATCTGGTGCTTTCAATATTGGGGCTGAAGTGAGAGCTTGTTTAAACTTCATGAAGGATTCTTCACACTCGTCAGTCCATACCAAGTGTGTAATCAGGCCATACATGGGTTTTGCGATAATAGCATACATGTAAATGAATCGTCTGTAATATACACAATGTCCCATGAAAGCATGAACCAGCAACAACATGAATTTTATCCATATCGGTCGCTATGCCATTCTTAGACACAAAGTCCAAGAATTTTTCCTTGTCTGCCCATAAAGGTGCATTTTTCAAGATTTAAGCAAATCCTATAAAGTCTACATTTTTTGAATACCTTTTTGAGATGTTCAAAATGATCAGCTTGGATTGATGAATATACACATAAATCATCCATATATACTTTCAAGAAATTCCTAAGATATTCTTTAAAAGCATGACTCCTCAATCTTTGAAAGGTGGCAGGAGCATTATTTAGCCCAAAAGGCATAACCCTATAGGCAAAAATACCCCATTCAGTTGCATAGACAATTTTATGCTGATCTTTGGGATCAACCAAAAGTTGATTGTACCCTGAAAAGCCATCTAAAAAGCTCGAAGCTTCTTTTCTTGCAACTCATTCTAAGAAATGCTCAATGATTGGAAGAGGGTAGTTATCTCTAATGGTGGCTGTATTCACTTTTTTGAGATTGACACACACTCTTAGTTTTCCATTTTTCTTGGGTACCACCACAATTGGAGACACCCAATCTTGTTCAATTTCATAAATGAATTTGGCTTCCTTGAGCTCTTCTATCTCTTCTTTGATCTTTTTGACAAATTTTTCATTATAATTATATGGACGTTGGTGCAACTGAGTTGTGTCGACATAAGATAGTGGTACTAGCATCAGTGTGGAATTGTGAGGATTCATGAAGAAGCGATGGAGCAAATACTAGATGCAATTTGCAGCAAGTTGGATTGTGATGTGTATGCTAGATGTGGCACTTTACAGGTCACGCGATGATTTTGGGCCTCTCATGATCGAGATGTTTGCAGGTACATAAAGTATAGTCACCGTTTACTCTATGGCGTGTTTTTTCTTGGCTTGTTGTTTGGAGCTCTTTTGGAGATCCAGTCCAAACCAGAGCTTGAATGTGTCCATCTATTATGGTTGCATTGGGATTCGGAGCGGCCAATGTTTGTTGCAATCGGCAAGTATCAAAGCATCTGGGGATTTAATTCTTGTGGGTCAATTATGTGTACTTAAAACCGTGGAGGCCTTGGTTCCAAAGCATGGTCTCAGGTTATGGTAAGGGATGCGAACGTATACACGGAGGATCGATCGCGGGTTGCCTCTCGTGCGAAGGCAGCCCAAGTCGCTAGATAGGTTTTTTTTTTTAAAGATGGCCATGCTATAAAAAAAAAAACGAGGGCGCTGCAGTTTGCATGGGGAAGGCGCCACCTGTTGAAAGGGTGAAGACCGTCTGCAGTGGACGAGCATAGAGGGAAAGAAGTAATGCCAACAAGGTTGCGGGCTGCAGTTGATGGGGAAAGGAGAGCCGCCTGGTGGCTTGCATGCGCAAGAGGATGCGCCATCAGAAGTAAAGGGAGGTGGTGTAGTGCAGATGGAGGCTGCGCCAGTGGGGGGTCACAAAGGCAACCAAAACGGGGGGCCAGTAGTCGAGGAGGAGATGGCAAGGGGCTGCAGTTGAAAGGACTGCTGCAGAGCAGCGCAATAGGAGGAGGTACACCTTTTGCGAGGCAAGGAAGGGCCGCCAGTTTGTAGTAAGGGGTGGCCGCCAGAGAGTAGCAAGAAGGGAGACAGAGCAGGTGACGGGGTCATTTGTCGTGGCCATGACCACGCAAGGAGAAGAAGGAAAGCCGCCAGGGGCTGGTTTTTGGAAGGCGGGGAGGAGCTGCAGGTTAGGGTGGTGCAGCTGAGAGGAGGCGGGTTGGCTTGTGAGAGGCCGCCAGGGCAAGGACGGGCACTGCAGAGGAGCCGGCCGAGTTGGACACCAGGTGGTGGGCTGGCCAAGAGAAGAGAAAGGGAAGTGGCTCCAGCCGTATGGGAAGCATGGCATGCCAGGAAAGAGGAGGTGTTGAAGCCAGGGGCTAAGGGCCGCAGTTCATGAAGAAAGAGGTGCCGCCAAGGACAGGTGGCCGTGCTCAAGCGAAAAGGGGAGTTCGGTCGTGAGTAGAAGAGAAGGACCTCCACGAGCACTGCTGTGAGAAAGCCTGGAAGGAGATTGCCATTGAGGAGAGTATCAAACTGCCTGAAGCATTATGCTACGAAGTCGGCCATTATCGAAGTCGCCACCCTTGTATTGATCGGGTTGATGTGATGCATAGTGTTTGTGTTTTTTTTGGTCGATTTCTCTATCAATATTTTTTGCCTCGGGTTCTTTGCCGTATGCCCATGGTAGCTGTGGCTCCAGGATTGTGTGTCTGTGAGCAGAGAGGGAGGTAGAGATATTTGTGCGGACAGCTTGTATGAGTGGTCGAGGCGTGTGTTGCCTCCCTCTATGAGTGCATTTACAGATTGAGGAGTTGTATGCATCCATTGGTGTCGGTTATGATGGTTTTTTGGTGGGTTTATTGTTGAAGTGCTCATGTGTGACTGTGGGTAGTCGTGATTGTTCATAGGCAAGTCCATGGTGCGAAGGTTGGCAGATAGTGTGCGTGTGTACGTGATTTTGTGTGGCTTGGGGTGTAGGATATCTGCTAGGCTATAGAGAGGCACCTAGTTTGTGTACTGTGTGTGTGCTCATTTTCCCCATCCCAACATTGTCTACTTGGCTTAGCCTCATCTCTCATAGGTATGGTATGTTGACAAATTTGTGGATCAACATCCTTGAGATCTTTATAAGATCAAGCAAAAATATATCGGTATTCTTTCAGTAAGCTTAGCAAAAGCTCTTCTTCTTCTTCAGTCAAGTCTTCGCAATGTAGGCAGGTCTAGGCTCTTCTCTTGGTTTGGCTAGATCTATTTTCTTTGCATTTTGAGGTCCTCCATATAATTTATCTTGTTTTCTTAATTCTCTTACAGGTTGTTCGACTATGATCTTTCGGTCTTGGAGAGTATGTTTCTTGTAATGGATGGAACACTCACTACATCTTTACTCTCTTCCTCAGTTGTTTTCATTTCAGTGGTATACATCTCCTTTAGAGTTTTTTTCAACTCTTGATATTTTTTCTTTCGTTCAACTTGTGTCATGGATGATTCATCATCCTGATGCTTGGGTTTTGATTGAGTTTCCGTTCTCATTTTTCTCGATATTTTTATGTTCCTTGTTTGTTCTGAAGGATATCTACCCGTGATTTTGTCTTTGACACAATCATGTGTATCTATCTGCATCAGAAACTGTGTTCTGCTAAAAATTGATGGCATAGGTCTAGATTTCAAGTTTTTTGTGTCTCTCTATACCATTTCTGTCTTCTTGTTTTTTGGTTTGGAAAGTCAAAAAACATTTCCTCTCCTCCTTTTATGAGTAGTTAGGCTCTAACATGTTCTTTTTCTAACCCAAAATCATTAGATGTAGTTGGATGTTCTTCAAACTCATCAGTAGCATCATAATAGAGGTCTAAAAAGACTTGTTGATCTTTCAGTAAGTCCTTGGGTTCCTAAACTTCATCTTCAATGTAAATGGTTGAGATCATTTGTATGGGAATTATGTCATAACCATCTTCATTGCAAAATTGAGTAGGCATAGACGTATTCACACATACATCCATTGTTGCCAAAATTTGAGTCCATTCAAATGGCTCAAACAAATGCTCTGGAAAGGATTCAGGTACATATGCTTCATCTGTACTGAAATTCCTTTGTTTAAGATACATTCTTCTTGTTTTAAACTTCCGTTTTATGAGGCTCCACACATCCAAACAGGTGTCTCTTTGTTTAACCAAGATGGAAGCTTTGATTCGGTTGAAGAGACTAAGTCAAATTCCTGAATGGGTGTTCTTATTACATCTCTATAAATGTGATCTTTCATATTAACCCTTGTGATTGATCCCACTTGCTTCAAGTACAGATAATTGTTTCCCCAATCTTGAATGAGCTATACTTGCCGCATGAATGGCCTTTGCAAGATGATTTCATAATTAAGTTTCTTTTCAAAGTCCATTATCGTAAAATTCTGTTGATAATCAATTCCACAAGAACTAACTATCACTTTTTCAAGCAGTCATATGGGTTTTTTTATGTGTCTATCCGCCAATTGTAATTTCATTCAAGTTTGTCTAATGGCTGGTTTTCTCCATGATTCCCATACTTCTTTTGTGGCTATGGCTATGCCAACCCCATTGTCCAGTATTGCCATGGTTTCTACATCATTATATCTCACCGGAAGGGTTGTGTTTCCTTCTTCCCCCTCATAGTATTCTCCGACTTTGTTCATAGGAACGGATCTAATCTCCTTGTTATCCAATTCATGTTTCAATTTACCCAAATTTTTTGCAATTAGCCATGTTATCCCCACCTTCTCTAGAGTTTTCTATAAATCATTCCATAAATATGGCCTGATTTTTAACAGTTCTCCTAAGGTAAGAGTACATTCAATGGGTGTTGACATGATTGAATGGATGTTCTCCACCTCGAGGGTCTATTCCACTCTTTTTACTTGAGTGGATTTACACTCTATGGACTCATCTTCGTTGTCTCGTAAGTAAGAGGGTAGTGTTTTTAGACTCAATGGTTTAGACATTCCCGATGCTTCAGATCCGCAATCCCCATACAAGGATTGGATATCATGGTCTATAGGAGCTGACTTCAAAGTTATGCTCCCATCATTAATCTCTCTCACTTTTTTCCATAAATGTCCTCGCCAGTCTTCCTCCACAAACGGAATTCCATCTAAAGCATCTTCAGTGTTAGACATTATGGTTTTTTAGTTTCAAGGTGGAGTTCTTCTCTTTATTGGTTTCTACCACAAGCTCCTCAGATTTTGCCATACTCTCAAGCTTGGGTTTTTGTTTTTCCAACATCTCTTGAGTAATTCTTACCAAATTTTGATAAGCTTCAAACTTAGCTGCTTTCATATATGGAGAAGGATAGTTTTTTCATTTGTTTTCTATGTTTTGGCCTACTTTAAGCCCCGCTTGGAAAGCTTCCAAGGCTGCATTGATTGGCTCAAAAATTTTGTCTACCAAACTTGATCCTCTAGATTTTATTGTGGTTTCCTTGATTTCACTCCCAGTTTCTTTCATTTTTTTCCGGAATAGTTTCTTGGCTTTTTCCGCAACTTTCTCTTTTTGTTTCTGTTTTCTCATCTCATACCTTTGACTTCTTCTTTTCTTGGTCTTTTGAAAGGAATTTTTTCTAATTCATCAGAGGAGTTATGTTTGTTTTTCTTAGCCTGGGCTCTAGTGATCACCTTGATTGGAAAAATAGGTTCACTTTCAGAAGAGATACTAGGTATCACTTGGACTACATTCACTACTGTTTTTCCTTTGTTTAAAGGATTTTTTGGACAGTCTTTAGGGAAGTGTCCACCTTTGTTGCAACATTGTGTACAAAAAGCTTCAACTGGCTTAATGTTCTGGTCAGGTTCTAAGCATTCATTTTTCCAATGATCATCTGCACCACAATTATGGCAGTTTCCAGTCCTTGGCTTCATCATGGGTCTTACCATTGGAGTTCTAACACCTTGATTAGCTACATAGTACTTTGGTGTAAGCTTTGGTGTAGCATAAGTTACAGATTCTTCCCTTGAAGGTGGATGTGAATCATACCTCTCCCCTTCTACCATTATTGTAGATGGACTAGGCTCCACATAAGTTGTAACAGGCACTAGTGCTTCTTCATCTATGACTCCTTGTGAATGCATGTACTTTACAAGCACTGCATTCTCTCCAGGATATGGAGGTTGTTGACCCAACACTGGTTGTGGTCTTTCCATACCCATCGGTGGTCTTTGTGTTGGGGCCATATTAGGTTGATATAATTTGTACATGGGTTGTCATGGTGGCCTCATGGACGCATATTGAACATTTCCATCGTACTTTGGTCGGTAATAGCACTCATTGGTCTCGTGGTTTGTCCATTTTTTTTCAATAGCACACCATTTTTGCGGCCCAATCGGTTGTCCTTGTTGAGATATCCCTTGCCCTATCCTCTCATAGGTGCTTTTTACATATTATTTATCATTTCCTTCATCCTTTTGAGCATGTCTTCTATGGCTGTAAGTGGTGCTGTAGCAGCCATTTCCACTTGTGTTGGTTTTGTGGATGTTGTTTTCTCACTCTGAGTATCCTTAAGGACATCTTCTTCATTGAAAATATCACAATCGTCTCCCAAGTCAATACAATCTGATACACACTCTTCTAGGTAATATGCTTCTTGCTATACATTATAGCATGAAGTTCTTTGTTGAGCAATCCTTCTAGAAACAATGACACTAATCTTTCTTATACTAGTATTTCTAATTTGGACATCTTGCAATGTATTGCTTCATCCTGGTTGCACAATCCCTAACAGACACTACAAGAGGTTGTGTGCTCTTATTGTTACCATATACATGTGGTAGTGATGTGTGTGAACACACTAGGACCGCCGGGGCATTTTTTCCCTCTTTAGGAGGTTTTTTCTCCCGTGCATTGTATATACGCCCATCAGTCTAGGGCTATCTATCTTTCCATTGCACACTAAGTAACACACTCTCTATTGTGTGCCTTGAGCTTCCTTCGTCTTCTCCAAGCTGTGTGTGTTTCTCTGCAACCCTAATTCCAACAATTGGTATCAGAGCAGGTCACGTCCTCCCGGGCTTAGTCGTCAGTTGCTCCAGCACACGCCTGCTCACTTTCTCCGATTTCACTGAGCTTTGGCGAGCGTTTGCAGGTCGACAAATATTTTGGGTAAGCTTGAAGAGCTTGGTCTGCTCAGAATTTTGATTTGGGCTCATTTCGGCCTCCGTTTCCACTACGGGCAGTACTGCACATGCTATTTCGTCATTTTGTGCAGATTTTCTGTCAGTGCCGTTTTCTGCATAACAGGTGCCTTATAGTCTTCTACGGTTTGTGCTATATAGCACAAGTTGTTCCCGCTCCATTTCTCCTATTTTCGGGCAGTTTTCACATCAGGTGCAGCATTTACCATGGCTGACAACAACAACACAGATGTGTTCAAGATGTTTGCTGCTGAGGACAGGTTGGATGGGGACAACTACCCTATGTGGGCTTATATGATGCAACATAATCTTGTGTCAAAAGGTGTCTGGAACATTGTGCAGGGCATTGATGTACGTCCTGGTTCTGAAGATGTAGGCGATGTTGAGGATGTTGCAGGTCTTGCTGCAAGGATTGCAGCTGTTAGAGTTGTTTTGCCTACAGCAGAACAAGCTCGTTGGGATGTTAAGGATGCGCAGGCTCATGCATTGATTGCGTTGTCTGTGAAGCGCACCATTATTCCTCACATCCGTTCAGCAAAATCTGCAAAACAGGCTTGGGATATTCTAGCAGGTCTTTATGCAAGCCGCAATGAGGCTAAAATTGCTTTGCTGCGTAAAGAGCTAGAGTCGAAGATTATGCATGAGGAAGATGATATGGACACTTTCCTTGCTAGTGTCAAGGATATCAATGAGCAACTCATTTCTGCAGGTGAAGTCATTTCGGACAGTTCCCTTGTGCAGACTGTTCTTGATGCCTTACCAGATTCCTACCAGACTTTTGCTAGTACTTGGAGACTCATGACCCAAGGAAATCCTGAAGTTGTCAAGTTTGATGCATTATGCACATTGCTGTTGCAAGAGTCACTTTCTAGAAAAAACAGGACTAGGCAGCGTGCAGTTGAACAGGCTTTTATTGCTTCTCAAAGAAAGGGTGGTAACAGTAATGCAGCCACTTCTTATGGTTCTGCTGCGAGTGGCAAAAATTCTGTTCCTAATGCTTCTGCTGGCAGCACTTCGTCTGGCAATTCTGGTGATAAGGGCAAAAAGAAGATGCGTTGCCATTATTGTAAAGCCAATGATCACTTGATCAAGTCGTGTCCTAAGTTGAAGGCCAAAGAGGCTAAGAAGAAAGAGGGTGGTTCCACTACAAATGCAGCCATTGTTGAGTCTTCTGTGAAAGGAGATTGTGATGCTGATGTTGATGCAGAATGGGCTTTTAGCGCAGAGTGCATGCACTTACAATCCTGCTGTCCATGATGCATGCTTGTCAGTTGCTGCAGATTCACATGTGTGGTATTTCGACAGTGGTGCTACAAAGCACATTACCTCACATCGTGAATTGTTTACCTCTTTCGAGTCTGTCCCTCATGGGAATTCAGTCACTTGTGCCAACAACGCCTCTTATCCAGTTCAGGGAGTTGGAAAGATTGTGCTCACTGCTGCTAATGGCAATTCCTTCACACTTGTTGATGCACTTTATGTACCTGGGATCAAGAAGAATCTCTTGTCTGTATCCGCACTTGCTAGACTTGGACTTGTAGTCAAATTTGTGGATGACAGATGTACAGTTCATGATCTCAGTTTTGGTGATGAAATTGTTGCATCTGGGCTTTTGTGCCGTGGGCTGTATAAGCTCACTTTGTATGACAAGTGTGGACAAAATTTTGCAAATGCTGTTGCAGATTCAAGGGCTATTTCAGATGCAAAACTTTGGCATGCACGTTTTGGTCATCTGAATTTTGCCAGTTTGCTGCGTTTGCAGAAATCTGATATGGTTGCTTCTTTGCCGCCTCTTGAAGCACCTGTCAAACATGTTTGTGAAGGCTGTATTCTGGGTAAAATGCAGCGTTCTAAGTTTCCAAAGGATGGTTCAGTTAGGGCCACATGTAGGTTGCAGCTTGTACATAGTGATTTTTGTGGGCCCATGCAAACTCCGTCCTTGGGCAATTACCTGTACTTCGTGACTTTCATTGATGATTACTCCAGGCATGCATGGGTATTTCCGCTTAAAGAGAAGTCCGAAGTTTTTATGTGCTTCAAACAATTTTTGGCTATGGCTGAAAATGTCTCAAAATGTACTATGGGCACCCTCCGTTCCGATCGAGGGGGGGAG
Source organism: Adiantum capillus-veneris (assembly GCF_014529385.1). Taxonomy (NCBI): domain Eukaryota; kingdom Viridiplantae; phylum Streptophyta; class Polypodiopsida; order Polypodiales; family Pteridaceae; genus Adiantum; species Adiantum capillus-veneris. Next base: position 42,548,560 of record NC_140931.1, read on the forward strand.
TATATGTCTCATGAATTTAATGCATTTCTGGCTAGTCGTGGGATAAAACACCAATGTACAGTGCCTTATACACCTCAGCAAAATGGTGTTGCTGAGAGGAAAAACAGGTCACTAACGGAAATGGCACGATGTATGGTCAAAAGTCAAGCTTTGCCGCATTCTTTTTGGCTTGAGGCCATCATGTGTGCCACTTATGTACTTAACAGGTGTCCTACGAAAGCTTTGCAGTCTATTACTCCATATGAAGCATGGCATGATAGAAAGCCTTCTATTGAGCACATGCGTGTTTTTGGCTGTTTGGCATATGCTTTGGTGCCACAAGTGCAGCGCAGAAAATTGGATGATAAGGCTGTCAAATGTATTTTTGTTGGTTATAGTGCTGAAAGCAAAGGTTACAAGTTGTATCATCCGCAAACAAAACGTATTCTGGTTTCACGGGATGTAGTGTTTGTGGAAGATTCTGTTCAGCCCTTGCTGTCATGTACTAGAGACAGTAATGTAAGCTCACAGGACATTTATGACACTTTGTTGCCTCTTTTCAGTGGTGGAAATACGAATGTAAGTTCCAATGAGGCAAATGTACAGCCTATGGGGGTTTCTAAAAATGTTTTAGAATAGCCTATTACTAATGCAGATGTACATGATGTACTTGATGAGGAAAGGGCTGAAAATGAGCAGGCTAGAGGTATGCCAAAATGGCTGGTGCACACTTTGCGTGACAGTAAATTGGATGCACCTTTATCTAGTCGTACTCGTTCAGGCTCTCGCCATGCATCTTATGCATCAGATTGTTATGCTTTGGCTGTGTCTAGTTTACATGATGTTGAGGAGCCTCTGTCTTTTGATGAAGCACAAAATTCAGAAAATTGGATTGCTGCCATGAAATCAGAATATGATGCACTTATAGAGAATGACACATGGACTTTATGTGATTTGCCTCCTGGCAAAAAGGCCATTGGTACGAAGTGGGTTTACAAGTTGAAATGCAAGCCGGATGGTGAGATCGATCGCCATAAGGCTCGACTTGTTGCAAAGGGTTATGCACAACAAAAAGGCATAGATTATGAAGAGACTTTTGCTCCCACTCGTCGTATGACTACTGTACGTTTCTATGTGCATTGGCAGCTCATTTTGGTTGGGATGTACATCAATCAGACATTGTTACTACTTTCTTGAATGGTGACATATTTGAGGAAGTTTATGTAACGCAGCCTCGCGGTTTTGTCATAAAAGGACAAGAGGACAAAGTGTGCAAATGTAAGAAGGCTTTGTATGGATTGAAGCAATCTCCTCGTGCTTGGTATGAGAAAGCTGACACTCATTTGGTTAAACGAGGCTTTCGTAACAGTCCAACAGAAAGCACATTGTATGTAAAGCGTGAGGATGATGTATTTCTCATTGTGGTTCTTTATGTTGATGATTTGCTGATCACTGGACCAAATGAGAGACATATTGCTGAATTTAAGGCTGATTTGAATGCTACTTTCAAGATGAAAGATTTGGGGCTGTTGCTTTGACATGCGAGTGTCCACAAGTGTTTTTGTTTCATGCTTGGCAGTTCATGTATATCATGGTTGAGCAAGAAGCAACCTACTGTGGCCACTTCGAGTTGTGAGGCTGAGTACAGTGCAGTCTTCATAGCTACGGTTGAGTGTGTATGGCTCAGACGCCTTATGGCTGACTTGGGTGTTGGACAGGACACTGCCAACACTATCTACACTGACAGTCAGAGCGCATTGGCAGTTGCGAGGAACCCAGTTTTTCATGCTCGCACAAAGCACATTGAGGTGCATTACCACTATGTCAGGGAGAGGCTCTCAGCAGGAGAGATCAGCTTGGCTTGTGTGCCAACACAGGACAACCTTGCAGATCTTTTCACAAAGGCATTGTCTCGTGAGAAGCTTGAAGCTTTCCGCAAAGCTTTGGGCTTACTCCCCTTTGTGGACTGATCCTGTCCTCAGGGCATGGCACTTCCCTTTACTCATGTGCCAGCTCTCGTTCACCGCATCACTCCAGGGGGGATTTGTTACCATATACATGTGGTAGTGATGTGTGTGAACACACTAGGACCGCCGGGGCATTTTTTCCCTCTTTAGGAGATTTTTTCCCCCGTGCATTGTATATACGCCCATCACTCTAGGGCTATCTATCTTTCCATTGCACACTAAGTAACACACTCTCTATTGTGTGCCTTGAGCTTCCTTCGTCTTCTCCAAGCTTTGTGTGTTTCTCTGCAACCCTAATTCCAACACTTGTGACGCTGTTAGCGACGGAAAAACACTAGGTTTTTATAACCCCGGCGTCGCTAAAACCGTCGCTAATAGCGTCGCTACGAGAGCGTCGCTATATAGAGACGCTCATAGCGACGGTTATAGCGACGTTTACACAGAAATCTATAGCGACGCTTATAGCGACGCTCCAGAGCCATAAATAGCGACGGTTATAGCGACGCCCGAGAGAAATTTTTTCTGGTGACAGGGCATTGAATGCCCTGCCACCCATCAACCATATTGTACTTGATTCACTTTTTAAAAAAAGTGCAAGGGTAGATAATAGACCCAAACACTACAAGAGGCTATTCATATTAGCGACGCTCAAAAAAAAAATTCTCGGCGTCACTATGAGCGTCGCAAATTTACAAGTAAATTTGCGACGCTCATAGCGACGCCGGTAGGGCTAAAAAAAATAATAGAGAGCGCCCAAAAACTCAGATCTCAGATCTGAGTTTTTCGACGCCCTCAAGCAAGGAGCAGGTAACGCTCTCCCTCTCTCTCTCTCTCTCTCTCTCTCTCTCTCTCTCTCTCTCTCTCTCTCTTTCTTCTCCACACACACACACACACACGAGGAGAGGAAGGAGAGCCAGGTATGCTCCTTCCCTCTCCTCACTCTCATGTTCCCTTCCCCTCTTTCTCTCTCCCTCTCTCTCTCTCTCTCTCTCTCTCTCACACACACACACACACACATAGTGTTTTTTAGAGAGAGAGAGAGAGAGAGAGAGAGAAAGAGTACAAACATAAACAAAAACGCACACACACATACATAAACAAAGAATGCACACACACATTGAGAGAGGAAAAGAGAGAGAGAGAGAGAGAGAGAGAGAGAGAGAGAGAGAGCATGCATAAACAAAAAACTCACACATTGAGAGAGGAAAAGAGAGAGAGAACATGCATAAACAAAAAACGCACACATTGAGAGAGGAAAAGAGAGAGAAAACATGCATAAACAAAAAAAACGCACACACATTGAGAGAGAAAGAGAGAGAAACTAATTTAACGTCGTAGGAAACTAATTAAATTAAAAGACCTAAAGATCTAGCCGATGAGGAGTTGAACTCAAGACCTATTATTCAAGAGGGAAATGGCATGACCAATCTATCATACTTGGCATGGGTAATAGAAAGGTTATACCATTTATCTCTTTTTATTGGCACACACATCCACACACACGCACACACACACAAGAAGAAGAGAGTTATAACGTCGTAGGAAACTATCCTAAAAGACGTTAAAGATTAGGTTAGATGTAGACTTACGTTAAATTAGATTTAGGTTTATTTAAGTTAAATTAGATTAGATTTAGGTTTATTTTTAGTTAGATTTACGTTTATTAACGCTAGATTTAGATTTACGTTATGTTAGATTAGATTTAGGTCTCCATAGACTGCGATGCCTGCATGAAGCGGGTGAAGAAATCCCTCAATGGAATATAGGGTATTGCTGCCTTCACTCATGGTGGGCTCCGTCGATCCAAAAGTACTGGTGAAATGTCTTCAAAAGATAGGGAAGAAGGTGGATCTTCAGGGCGGCAAGAGTCACTACATCCCCGACAATGACCATCTAGACAACCTCTAGTCATTCAACAGCAACTTCAAAGTTAGTAACAAGAGCAAGAACGGTCCAAAGGGCCAATTGCTGTCGTCAGATGTGGATGGATATGAGGCACCGTCACCGCCGGAAGTTAACTCTCACATCTTTAGTGATGAGAATGCCAACTCTTGCCGAGTTATGTGAAAATTTATGTGTTAAATCAGTTTTAAGGTTCTTATAATCCCTGTTAGTTTAGTTCTTTGTTTTTAATATAACATATTTTACGTTAGATTTAGATTTATGTTATATTAGATTAGACTTAGGTTTATTTAGGTTTACCCACACACACACACATAAGAAGAAGAGAGTTTTAACGTCGTAGGAAACTATCCCAAAAGACGTTAAAGATTAGGTTAGATGTAGACTTACGTTAAATTAGATTTAGGTTTATTTTTAGTTAGATTTACGTTTATTTAGATTTACGCTTATTTACGTTAGATAGAGTCCACGCAAGAATTACTTACGGTTTAGGGTTTAGAGTTAGACGAACAGTGAAAAGATCTACTGTGAAAAGATGTTAAGATGGTGTGAAGTGCTACAGCTAGAGAAGAGGCAAAGGGGTTTTGTCCACTACATGCAGTATCATGTAGACGTGGGTATGTAGATTTCTTGTACCCACAAATATAGGTATTGACCAATAAAGACGAGATTATAACCCGGTGGTTCTGATCTCCGTGCACCTCTAGACCGAGGTGTGCGGGGATTGGACATGACTAGAGAATGTGAGGTAGAGAGAGAGAGAGAGAGATAAGACGAAGAATGCCAATAGAATATTAAATTTGTTATCCAGGTTATAAGATTTTTATCCTCATTATGAGTAGTGACGAGGATGTGGGACCGTCCAACCGAAACACCTATCTCTCAACGAGGGTCTTATGTCCTTGTAATCAATGCAAGCATGCTGTGCGACGGACAAGACGTGTTTCTTTGCAGCACGTTCGCGAATTTGGCGAGTTCGATCCATCTATTATAGATCGAGTATAACTCGTCGGACTCTGACGTTGGCCAACAAGCAGCAATCTTGCAACCCAATAGACGTGTTTGCAGGCGCTTTGGTCAAGCAGCATATGTGAGGCCACAAGATGTAGCCTCTGACAGCTCAGGGGATGATCATGCAGAGCACATTCCCAACGAGGCAATGTTTGAGCCTGAGATTGATGAAATGATCGAGACGATCATGGATTCAGAAAGGCTTATCTATGATGATATGAAAAGTGAAGCCGATACGCCATTGTATAATGGAGCACGTATGTCTAGATTGAAAGCACTCCTGGTTCTTTTCAACATGCAGGCAAAGTTTGGATGGAGTGACACTAGCATCACAGCGCTTTTCAGGTGATCTATTACAATTAGTTTACTTTAATAAAACTCTAAATGTATAATGATCTGATAGATTTTAACACGACTGTATCGTAATTTTATGTTCTGTAGATTGCTTAAAGAGCACATACTACCAGCTGACAATGTGATTCCAGATTCCCGAGATGAAGCAAGAAAGATTTTGCGAAACTTGGGGATGGATTACAATTCTATCCACGCTTGTCCTAATGACTGCATTCTTTTCAGAGGGGAATACATAGACATGGAGAAGTGTCATAAATGTGATTCCGAAAGATATCGAGTAGATCTCCACGGGACAAAAATTCCACAAAAGGTTTTGCGACATTTTCCTCTGCTTCCTCGCATCAAGCATTTCTTCGAATGTAAGTCCATGGCCGCCCTAGCATCATGGCATGAGGAGAATAAATCTTCGGATGGTGTGCTACGAATTCCTGCAGATTGCGCAGCCTGGAAACATATAGATGGAACATGGTCGGATTTTGCCAGGGAAGCTCGAAATTTGCGCTTAGGCGTGGCTATGGATGGCATAAATCCATTTGGTCAAAGATCAACATCTTACAGTGTATGGCCCGTTGTCATCGTCAACTACAACATTCCCCCGTGGTTGACTACGAAGAAAGGGCACCTATGGCTAAGCTTGATTGTGCCAGGGCGATATAAAGTGGAGAATATGGATGTGTATCTTCGTCCACTATTGGAAGAGCTGCAACAATTGTGGATTGGCATAGAGGTGGTGGATATGAGCCGACACACAGGACGACGGAATGCTTTGATCATAGGCATTCTAATGTGGACCATGCATGACTATCCCGGGCTAACAGAATGCTCAGGTGATCTATTGACACTCCTCACTCAGACACTGTAAATCTTGTTTTTTCCCATAGTTGATCTATTATCATGTGTATACATGCAGGGATTCAAACAAGCGGATACAGAGCATGTGTCACATGTGGACCTAGACTGAATGCACGTAGGGCGCCCTCACTGAAGAAGCAAATCTACGAAGGTCATTAAGCGTATCTTCTAGAGAATCATGTGTTACGCGACGGCTTTTTGGGAAGAGAGCCACCAAGGATGTCTGCACAAGCATGGTTAGAGCAGAAGGAGATGTGCGATGACGGATTGCCTCCAGGGATGAAGAGACTATCTCTATGGTATGAGTTACCATACTGGCCCCGACTCATGATCAATCACTTGCTCGATCCAATGCACATATTCAAGAATGTGGGTAATCTACTATGGGACCATCTGACCGGCAAGAAAGATACTTTGGGAGCCAGAGTTGACCTTAGAAATGTGGATCGTATGGAGCAATATTGGCCGCAAACAGCGTCTGATGGATCGATAAAACTCCCTAAAGCACCATGGATTTTCACAGGAGCCCAAGAACGCAAAGTAAAAGAGACCATTCGATCTTTGCGGACCCCCACTGGCGTAATGCACTCGCTCCAAACGTGTTTTACTAAAGAAGGAAAGCTTACCGGTTTAAAGTCACACGATTGGCATAAAATGTGTCAGGTACGTTCATAGTGGACTTTAATATCATTGCATAAAATGTGGACTTTAATATCATTGTTGCACATACTTTACAGTTTATTTTACCGGTTGCCATTGAGGGATGTTTGTCTCTCGACATCCGTAACACAATCTACAAACTTGCAAAGCTGGTGCAATGGATCTCACAAAAGGAGATCAACGTAGAGTCCATACCATTCGCCAAACTAAATGCTGCGGAGCTTGTGTGCATGTTTGAGAAACATTTTCCTACTACCATGCTAACCATTCAGGTGCATCTTCTTGTTCACATAGTTGATGAGGTGGAAATAGCTGGCACAGTTCATTCCAGATGGATGTTCTTCTTAGAACGTTTCATGAAAACGCTTAAGGGATATGTGCGTCAAAAGGCACGTCCGGAGGGTAGCATGGCAGAAGGTTGGTTGGTATCAGAGTCCCTAGTGTACATTGGAGAGTGGCTAGACGGATTTGATAAAGCCCGAGACACGCTATGGCGAACCATAGATGATGAGCGCATATATGGGATTGTCATGTGCAATCTCGGTGTTGAGAAGAAGATGACGGAAGATCTAGAGGCTAAAATCAACCGATTTTGCATGCTTCACAATCCAGTGATGCAAAAGTGGATTTCACAATATGAGGATGCAAAGCAAGAGCGACAAAGGGCACGAATCGAGTGGAGACGGGGAAGACGATCACCGATGCACTATCCGACGGTTCTGGAGAGCCTACCAACATTCATGAGCTTAAGATGGTTGCACAACCAATTGAAAAGCGCACAACAATGCGGTGACGAAGTGACTGAGGAAGAGTGGGAGTACTCTCGGGGTTGCGCGACCAAGGTAAGTTTGCAATGTACGACTAGCTAGTGACTTTATTTCTAAACGTTTGAACGGCCACTCATAATCTTTGTTCGTTGTAGTATAAGTCATACACAACAGCATGGTGTAAAGGTCGACATTTTAGGGTGGAACGGATCGACAAAAAGCGTTTTACTCAAGATTGCAAAATTTGGACAGTCTAGTCGACGACGTTCCTCTGATGCAGATCCTGTGCTGGCGGAACTCACTTACTTCGGCACGCTACAAGAGATTTTGAGGATCGATTACAGAGGATTTTTTGTCGACTTGTTCGACGTGCAATGGTTCAAGATAATCATGGAGGGTCGCAACGCTACTGTGCGTAGAGGAGGGTCTGGTTTTCTTGAGGTGGATTCTACTAAGAAATGGACTGACCTAAGAGACACTTTCGTACTACCCGAGCATTGTGAACAAGTAAGTATGTAAATAGTTAACATCCCCCTTTTACAAGTGATGTGCTTGAAAGCTCTCATGTAAGTTATGTGGCTCTGGCAGGTAATATTTCATCCTACAAAGTCTACATCAAACTGGTGGTACGTCATAGAGGTAGCCCCTCGTAGTGCAAGGACGTATGAAGGCTACCATGTGCCAATCACAACGGCATCAATGGAGGAGATCAGAGAAGATGCTCAATCAGAAGCCGCTGCGGTGGTGCCAGACGAGCATCAAGATGCTACTACTCTATATGGGGTGCATGCAGAGGAGCTACAAAATGAAATAGAGGATATGTGTTTAAACGGAGAGCTCTATATAGATATAGGAAGTTATGCTGAGTTATGTGAGGATGAGAGAGAGATCTCTTAAAGCCACAAATATTGTATTTGAACAATTTTGCTCCGTGTTGTAAAAGCTCTGGCTCTCTAAGTACCTTCCATGGTGTATAACGCTCTTTTCTACTCGCGCTCACATCTTTTGATTGAAAATTCTGAGTTTTCGACTTGCCTCTTCTATCACTCAATTCATTGCGTCATTGTATTTATATGCGTCATTACGTCATTGTATTTAATGGTCTTTGCGTCATTGTCTACTCTATTCATTCAATATTAAGTTTAAATATTCGTGTGTTTAATGCAGGTATGGATGATGAGGAGTTTCTTTCTTCTTTGTCACCGCAGCAGAGACAGTGGTACGTGGAGCGTCATCGCTCTGGCGCATCATCGCGCGTTCCTACTCCATCCGCATCTCCCTCTCTTTCAGAGCATTCGGCGCGCTCCGAAGCTTCGGCCTCGACGAGACGATCTTCACACTCGTCTAGACACCGGCGCTCTAGTGGTGGCGGTGGCGGTTGTTGTGGGGATTCCGCCGCCGATGCCTCCACACCGCCTCATGTTCGACGAGGCTCTTTACCCTCCCCTTCTTTGCCCGCCCCCACACCAGCCACAGCATCGCTATCTACGCCAGGTTTTGCGCGGCTGACTGTTCCTAGCAGCTACACACCTCTACCTACTCCGCCAGGAGCCACCCCACTCGACACTCCTCGCTTCGAGGCCCAGACGCCGGTGGAGACACCTGACGTCCGTACCCCCATCGACACGCCGCTAGAGACCCCTGCCGGGACACCCAGGTTCACGCATCACCGGTCAGAGGGCTTGCCTTACTCCGTCGACTTCAGCAGCGGCATCATCATGGATGATGACGGTAAGAAGGTGATCTCGCGCATGCATGGTCTTTGCTCTCAGCTGTTTAGACACTACATACTAAACAAATGGAGTGAAGTACCAAGTGATTTAAAAAATAGAGTCATCAGCATACTTCATGATGAGTTTCCCGTTCCAACACGGGATTAGCGCTTCAATGAAGACCTGATGAAGATTTGAATGCGCGAATACTGCAAACACAAGTGTTCCGAAGTGCAAAAAGCAATCAAGCATGGGTGGAACAGGCCAGATTGGCTGGCCAAAGAAGATTGGAAGAATGCGAAGAAAGCAGCGTGAGAGAATCCCGACAAGTGGAAGCAACAAAAGGATGCATCCAGAGCGCGAGTAGAGGCAGGGAGCTCGCACCACTTGGGGAGCGGTGGATGGGCATCATTTGAGGCCGATTTTGTAAGTGTTTTTGCATTGCTCTTTATGTTCGATAGTTTAGGGTTTATGAGTTTTTTAATTCTAACATAATGAAATCTTTGTATGTTTTGATAGTGGTCGATGACAGGACGTGATCCCACACCGTACGAGCGCGAGTACGCAGGTAGGAAGGGCTTAAACGCCCTGATGGACATTCTCAGTTCTCGCGGTGGCATGGTTAGTATTAGGGTTTACTCTTTTCTATTTTTTGTATTGTTTTATAAATGTCGTTATATGTTTATACTTACTGAAAGCTGTCTTATTGTCTTTTTTTGCAGAATCCGACAGATACGCCGCTTGGACATGATGAGACGTCTGACTAGACGACGTCAGTTTAGTCGTAGCTAGATATTTGCAAAAAGAGACCTTGGTTCTGTTTGAAGCTATAGATTTGAGCTACTGTATTATGTTTGATCCCAGTTTTGGAACATGCAGCTACAAATTTCTGAGCTAACGTATTTAAATCCATGATTGACCTTGGTGGAATGTTTTGGAACCATGTCAAAGCTTTTCCTTCTATATTCATTCCAAATCCCTCAAATTGAGTGTGAAAATCAAATATGCGTCTGCTCTTAGCACTTGCTTGAAGCTTGCTAAGTGGTCATATGGATCCCAGATCCACTGTATTTTCTAATCCATTTTTGAAAATCAACTGGTCTGACAAGTCTGTTTGGCTCAGCTCCAACTCTTCTGGCAATTGGTTCTATCTCAAGTCCTTCAAACCAATCTATTGTAAATAGTGACTCATATAGCCCTAGATTGTCTTTAATGTCACTCAGTTTTCTTTGTGATGAGGTAGGTTTGGGTTTTTTAACATTGCTCTCAAAAGATATCTCACGGAGTTCTCTCTTGGAATAGTTTCTGGTCCCTGTCCCAATATCCAATCTCTTATGGTGTATCCTTGGTATTTGGTTTGTTCTACCTCCTCAGGAATCATCATAACAAAGTTATTGTTATAACAATCCCTAAATAGGTAAGATGGTAGATATGTGGAACTCTTCTCTTTGATTTTGAAGATATAGATGATCTTCATGGGTGTTAATTGCCCTGATTTGGCATGAGAGGTCCATAAAAGATCCTTGACATTCCTATCCTTCCAACAATAGACTCCGATCCTAGGATTATCCGTGCTTAGCCTTTTCAAAGGTTTCAGATCAACATGATCGTATTCCTCGAATTCTAAAGTCGATGCACCTTCTTTTGTTGCTATATTAAGAATTATTGTATTCACTTCTAACCCCCATTTGTCTATCACATCAGGAATTTCAACTTTTACATACTGAGTCCCATTTTTATCTACATACATGTTTCCTTGTTTGTTTGCCCTGATTTCCTCTTCAAACTCTATGTCATGGTCATCAATGCGAATGACATATTCTTCATAAGGATTCAGGTAAACCTGAGCTCCATGGACATTAGTCTTATGAAAGGTGAGTATGTGCTTATATCGCATTGTCGTTCCAATTCCTAATTGATTTGAATAGGAAGACATTTCAGATGTTGAGTCTGAATAAATTTTTGAAACTTATTCAAAGATAGTGTCCAAGTGATCACTTTGATTCACACTCTCTTTGGTGAATACTCTAATAGCGGTCTCTCCAAATAAAGCCTTGATTTTCTAGTATACGACCAGATCTAAGGTTCATATGCACTTGTTAAGCCCTAAATAGAGTGCTTACTGTCGGATTGAATTGTTATCCGTTTTTTTTCACTTATCAGTTTTAACCAAGTTAGTTGTTTTCTCTTAAAGACTATACAATTTTTTCTAACTACTGTGATTGGCCTGTGTATATCACTTCAATCTGAGCTAAGTGAGTTAGCAAATGAGATTTCCAAATTCTACCCTTGCAAAGAGCCAAAGGACCAATCTGCAACCTAGAAACTGAGTTAACATTTACTAATATGGACTTGATGGAATCCAAACTTGACTAGTGGCCTTGTATTGTGTTGTGCTAACACTGTACAACCTCAAAAGTCCAAAATCTTAATCTAATTATTTACTTTTCTCAGTTTTTCTCACTGTTTAGGCTTGTTTTGCCATATAACCACCTTGTTGTAGCCTCTGGACAAGTTTCACTGAATTTGAACAAGATTTGTCCAGTTATCAACTGTTTAGTGTCCGCAGACTCAGTTTTTGAGAATCTTGCTTAAGTCTCACTTTTGTGATCCAAATTTCACCAAATTTGATATCTAGAGTCTACTTGATATGCTTGACCTTGTGGTATACTCAATTGTGCAAAAATTCTCAATTTTGGAGTAGATGTAAATAATCACGATTATTTACTTCTGGGATTTTTTTGTAACTTTTTGCCAGAATGTTGATACAAACTAGTAAAGCAATTCAACTTAAGCCCCCTAGCCAAGTTTCACCAAATTTGGATAAACTCTGTTAACATTGTCAACAGTTTTGTGTCTACAAACTGACTTTACAAATCTGGCCACAATTTTCACTTCAAAGATCCAAATCTTACCAAATTTGATGTGTGTGACAATACAACATGATAGAACTTGTGGGATGCTTGGTTCACCAAAAAAGTTCAAAAATTGGACAAAATTAAATAATTGCAATTATTTACTTTTGAAAAAATTTAGCATATTTTTTATCACCTGAGCATACACACATGTTCTACACTTTAAACTAAGCCTCTGAGTCAAGTTTCACCAATTTTGAATAGGATTTAGCAAGTCATACTCAATTTCTCGACAATCAGTACAGATTTCAGTTTTTATCAAGTTTTTGGTCTCTTTTGTGATCCAAATTCTATGAGCCTTCACAAAAGATATTTGTAATCATGCATAGAGTCTTTGGTATCAACCTTGGTCAATTCTGAGATGAAGTAAATAACCGCGATTATTTACTTTTGGCCTAAAATGAACATTTTTTGTAATTTTTTCAATGGTCAGTCTTTTTATGATATTTTTAAGCCTCTGAGTCAAGTCAAAACTTAATTTTGCCTAAATTCTCAAGAAAATGTAAATAATCTGAGCTTTTGCAAACTCTTGAACATTTACCTCAAATACTTGTTTAAGCTTACCCATTGGTTCATACAACTTTTATGAGCTTAATCTCCAGCCGAATTCAATGGTTGACAATCTTTTGATGTTGTTTCAAGCCATAGATTTGAAATTCTGCAACTTCACATAAACAACTCACATATGATTCTTTTGGAGTGAGCAATGATCTGAGATCCCACCTCGGACTCTACTTACCCTACTCCTCGGTTCTTCTGCAATTGGGTTATGGAAGGTGTCCACGAACACTTGTTTTCTTGTTATGGTTTCTTGAGCATTAATCTTAAGTATTGTCTTGTCCATTCAATGATCCTCAAAATCCTAAGCTAATCCTATAATCTTACAAGGTACTTAGCAAGTACAATCTACTTCCAAGCTACCTCTATACAACAAAAGACGACACTCTTAAGCTATGCGGTTTTAAAGAGAAAGTTTTACTCTAGGTGATCCTAGAGGAAGTTAAAGGACAACTACACAAGATGCTCTTGTTTTTCCTAGTTTAGGTCTATTTGTCCCCGGCAACGGTGCCAAATGTGGATGGGTTTCCTAACTTCACTCTTATCTTATTGCAGACATAGCGAGAACCACAAACATAATTGTCAATCCAAGGGACAAAGCTGGCTCGACTAGTGCATAGAGGCTACAAGAGGGTGTTAATCTCTTGGAAAACAACAGAAAACTCGCATCTAACACAAGCTACACTCAAATGACCTAAGCCAAAAGCTAGTCACTAACCAACAAACAAAACATAACCGTTACAGCATCAAATGACATCCGAATGTTACAAAACTTCTAGGACAAGTATATAAGACCTAAGCACACATGCTTATGGTCTCAAACCTCACTTTTGATGAAGTACAAAAACACGATTATTAACAACAGTGACATTTTGACCTAGTCGTTTCTGACCCCAAATGCATCTAAATGCTTAGCAATGATGTCCCAATACCCCACCTATGCTTACTTTTTGACTTCCTAGCTTAAATTCCTACTTATGATGAAATTAGGCCATGAGTTGGCAACACCAAAAGCTACGATTTACCATGGTATGTTTACGTCAATGCGTAGAGCTCTTACCTGCGGTTGCAACGCAACAGACGACACTACAATGTGATAACTGACAAGGGAGTAGGAAGCATGAAAAGGAGAGAAGCGAGCGTTGTTAGCTCATGTTGTGTATTTCTTATCCAAAACTTGATAATAACTTACAAAAATTGGCTTTTATACCTTAGCCAAGGTTTCTTTGGTCAAAAACTAATGATCTAGGAGCTCTAACTAAGGATAAATTGATACGATCTGGAAGCTTATAGCTCCGGCTCATCGATTACAATATCCACTTGGAAAATAGGAGTTACAATATTCTCAATTTATCAAAAGAATAAGTATTTTTATAATAAAGCTCCCGAAAAATCATACATGGGTTAGCTTGCTGTTAACAGCAATATGAACTTAAAGTGCTAGAATCATCGGTAGTTTTGATGATAACACCAGATGAGGTGGTTGAAAATTATGGGCCTGAAATGTTTTCTCTTTCACTAATGAAGCAAGAAGCCTTCCTCTGGAATCAAAAAATGCTACCAATCCTCGAGCCAAACCAAAAAGGGGATTACATAGATGTTCTTGTAACCGCAAATCAAGTATTAGCAATCCTTGAGAATCAAACCCTATCACAGAGGAGGTGGTTCAAAAAGCATCCACATGGTGAAATATATTACATAAGCACCACAACATCTCATGATGATCGATCCTACTTTCCGTCCTATCAATAGAAGACGATCATAGGATAGCTTCTATACATGGCAAAGCAAACGACTAGCGGTGCTCAATTATCCAGTCCTCACCAAGCCACCGAATAACTTCCCACCCTCAGAAAGGTATATGGTGAACAACTTACAAGGGGTCATCACCCAGATGAAGGATGTCCCGAATTTAACATGCCAAATGCTAGTGAAGATTGCAAAAATGATAGGCATCTACATCACCGCATTTGAAGATATAGAGGCACTGAAACATCCTTGGCAAGTGTTCCTAGAAGGAACCAGAGGCTTATGCTAGAACCTTGAGACAAGATTCCAAGCTACAACGTAATCATGGGGCCTGAATCGGGTTTTTTTCCTCTCACTACATACAGAAATTTGCGGACGCCCGACGCAGGGGTTTTACTCCCGTTGTAAGAGCAAAGGATAAACGTTTGATCCAGACGCCGAGAACGATTACACTATAAAAATCAGTAGCTCATCAGATAATGGTTTTTTTTTTCACAAATCGTGTCTGAGAGAAAGTCCTCCCGTTGTAAGAACCAAAGTTCGTGACACGGGGAGTAGTTTAAAGATTACAGTTTTCTCATTATACAGATCTACAATGTAGATCTTTGAATCATGTGGTCCATGCATATGTATATTGAAAAGTGTATAGCTTAAAGACTCACTAGATAGAAAATTTATTCGCACAGATTGTGTCTAGGAGTAACTTCTTCCGTTGTAAGAACCAAGGCTCGGACACAGGAAGAAGTATGATTTTTTGTAAGCTCACATTTCATTGGAGCTTATGTTACCTAAAGCATCGTACAAAGTAAGAGTGTCGTGAGACATATCAAACAAATGAACATGCTATCTAATGGTCTCCTAAAACACCGTACAAAGTATGAGTGCCGACAAGCATACCAAAACAATGTATGGTGTTATCTAAATTCCTAAAACATTGACTCAAGTAAGAGTGCTGCAAAGCATATCAGAACAAGAGTCAATGCTCTTTTTTAAATTACTATGGAAGTAAGATATAAAATCAGACAAGCCATATTAATATCTATATCCTAAATTTTAAACTGTTATGTGAGTAAGAGGGCCTGAAGGCGTATCAGAGACACATACAGTAATATAATCGCGTGAAAGTAAAATTTAAATTATTTTTTATAAAAACACGAATGTGAAGAGAAAAGATGCTTACCAGTACGCCAAGCTGACCTGCTCGAGAGTATGAGGTAGTGAGTGTGAGCTGTAGACAACTAGAAAGCTCCACAACCGAAATCGATCAAAAACGTATCGAACAATGACGTCCGTTTTTTTTTATAAATCTAGCGTATTGATCAACAGACTTTTGATCGATACAATATCGATCAAAAAACTATCGATCGATAGATTATAAATTATTCAAAAATACCAGGTATAATACGAGAATACACATTCAATATAAATTGCATTATTCAATCGAATTAATGCAACACAGGGTACACCTTTGGGAACTATAGTCTTAATAATGGAGTCTCTCGGGGCTTGCCTTTGGCTTAGTAGTCATTATTGAGCTACGAGCAATCAATCGAGCAATGTTAGACCCTCTCCACTAGTCTTTGCAATCAACAATGTCTAAACCAAGGGTGTGGCTGCTTGAGGACTATTTTTCAAAGGTAAAGAAGAGTAGAGACTAAGGTTTTTGAGGGTACCAAAGCACAAAGTAATTTATACCTAAGTTTAATTAGCATGGCTGATAATAACCAAGAGAGTAGAATGAATATTGACAACTTTGATTTTGCACATGAAGCTGCTAATGATGATGCCCCCATGTTTATTGATTACCTTATTACTAGGTTGCAGCAAGCTATGGGCAACCCTGCTTTGCAAGCCGAAGTTACTCAACAACTTCGTGCTTATGGGATTTCCCTTCCTCTCCAAGAGGAGAGAGAGAGAGAGCTTAGGAGGCCTCTCAATGAGACTCCCAAAAGAAGACTCTCTCCCATAAGAGAGGAGGAATCCAAAGAACGAGAAAGACGTGAATCCCTAAGATGTGGCTCCACGAAGATAGCTGTCTAGATGATCGCCAACTCCTCCCAAGAGGAAACGGTCAACAACCCATAGTCCTTCTCCTCAGCACTCTGAAAGGGAAGAGAGAAAACAAAGGAAGAAAAGGGCAAGAAAGAGGTCACGCTCTTCTCCTTCTTCTTCACCTTCCTCCTCTTTCGACGAAAGCAATGGATATTCTCTTAAAGAATACAATAGGAGAGAACATCGCAGATCTTACCCTGCATGGCAAAGGTCCCAAAAGCTCAAGAAATTCAAAGAGGGAGGAAAGAGTATCTCTCAACTATGATGGCACCTTTGGTGCTATTGACAAAGTATTGGTCTTCATCCAGAAATTTGATGTGGCCTTTGGAGACGAGGGCTTCACAGAGTCCTCCAAGCTACACCATGTAGCTATGCACTTCCAGAAATCTGCTTGTCAATGGTGGGCTAGCCTTCGTGGAAATAGCAAAGCCCCAAAGACATGGAAAACTCTACGATTTTCCATCATGAAGCAATCTCTTGCAAGCAATACAAAGGACAAAGTGCTTACCGAATGGTGGAGTTTGAAGTTGCTCTCCCACGAGTCTATCCACAGATATGTGGAAAAGTTTTCGGATTTACAACTCTAGGCTACCGTCTTTTGAAAGATAGACTTTGCCGAGCAAAAGCAACAATTTGGTGCGGGATTACCTGAAGAAATGGCCAAGTGTGTCAACTCCCAATGGCCTAATTCTATCACTGAAGTAATCCACCACACTATAGTTGCTTCGCGCATCAATTTCCAACCAGGGACTAAAAGGAATGCCAAGTCCATGGAAAACAAAGAGCAAAATGATGCAAAGGGGGAAAACAATGCCCAAAACTCTTTCGAAGGCAATTCCAACAACAATCAGTCCAAGGAGAAGCAAGTTTACAAAGGTAATAATAAACTCTCTCTTGAAGAGCTAGAAGCTTTTTGTAAGGACCACAAATTTTTAAGTTTGGGGAGCAAGGACATGGCTACCATTCTTGCCCCAAGAGAAATACCCACAATGAGACTCCTATAGATTCCACCATTGAAGCTCCAAAAGAGGATGCTCATTGCAAAGGATTGCCTCTCTCCCATTCTTGGGGAAAGGTAAGGGAGCATGATGCCTTCATCTTGTTTGACTGGCTCTACTCACAATTTCATTTCAATGGAGTTGGCCACTAAGTAGGGCATTCAAGCTTTCAAGATGGGAGATATTGTAACTATCAATGGAGCTTTAAAGGAGCAGCAAGCCTCCGTTACTCCCTTGATTGGGAAGTTGAGGCTTCATGTCCAAAGCTACGTCGACAAAGAAGACTTCTTCATCTCTCCTCTCCAACATGAGGATGTTATCCTAGGGGCACCATGGTTCAACCGAATGGCTGCCAATATGAAGTTCCTTGAAAAGAGAATCTACTTCACCTACAGGGAAAAGAGCATGTATATAGATGCTAATAAGTCCGGTTGTACTATACCACTTGTAAATTCATCTGCTTTTGATAAGTCAATGAAAAGCTCAGTTTTCTCGTACATGATTTTTGTCAAAGAGTATCTAAATGATACTAATGTTTTAACAAATAAATGTGTTAGAAATGAAGAAGAATTAGACTTGTCTAATTTTCTAAATGGACTCCAAGATTTGTTTATCGATCCCTATGGACTTTCCTTCAAAGCGAGGGGATGATGACCATCGAATTGAGCTCCTACCAGGAAGCTCACCGCCTAACAAACCTCCCTATCAAGTTTCCCAAGCTCAATAAGAGGAGATCCTGAGGCAAGTAAGGGAATTGATAGATAAAGGGATCTTGAGGCCTAGCTCCTCTCCCTTTTGTTTTCTAGTCCTTTTAGTGCAAAAGAAAGATAGTACATATTGCATGTGTGTGGACTATCGAGCGCTAAACCATATCACTATCAAAAATAGATTTTCTCTACCACATGTAAAAGATCTGATTGATAAGCTACAAGGTTTTACCTACTTTAGTAGGATTGACCTTAAAAGTGGCTATCATCAACTAAGGATAGTGAATGAAGATATCGTAAAGGCCAAGTTTCGTACAACATTTGGTCTTTATGAATATCTAGTCATGCCTTTTGGATTGACTAATGCACCGGTCACATTCAATCATTTAATCTTTAGACCCTACCGTAGATTCATTGGATTGTTCTTTGATGATAACATCATCTACTCCAAGTCCTTGGAGGAACACAAACAACATCTCCAGGTAATTTTTCAAGCATTGAGGGAGAACAAGTTTTTTATCAATCAAAAGAACAACAAATTTTTCCTTCAAGAGATTCAATACTTAGGTCATATTATCTCTCAAGATGGTATCCATATGGATCCATCAAAGCTAGAGGTAATAAAAGCATGGCCTAATCCAAGGAATCTACATGAGCGAAGAAGCTTTATTGGTATGTGTGCATACTATAGACTCTTCATAGCCAAATTCTCTCAAATATCATGACCATTGCATGACTTAACAAAGAAAAACGTTAAGTACTCATGGACTGCTAAAGAGCAAAATGCTTTTGACAAGCTCAAAGAGAAGCTTACCTCCCAACCAGTCCTTATGCTTCCGGATCTCTCAAAACCATTTGAGGCCCAATGTGATGCTTGTGGTGATTGCCTTGGAGCAGTTCTGCTTCAAGAAGGGCATGCCATAGCATATGAGAGCTGAAGGCTCAATACCGATGAAGAGTCTTGGACATATACAAAAAAGAGCTCTTAGCTGTTCTATATGTCATAGAATATAATATCTAACTTAACCAAATAATTTTCTCATATTAAACTGATCATTTAATATGGGAAGATGAAAGGGGAACAAGAGTTGAGATATATTTATGTGCTTCTAGACCTATCTCAAGAGGGGACCAAGAGAAGAAATGGTTGCATCTCAATAGGGAAAAGGCGACGGTCTACCAAAGAGCAATGTGCAATAAGTTCTTCTATATTTACCTCAGCAAGGGACCAAGAGGAGAGATGGTTACATCTCATTAATAGGGGTCCAAAAGGAGGTAGTTTATCAAAGAGCAACATGCATATAATGGAGCTTAAAAGACCTTAGGGTTAGCTTCATTAAAGACCTCCAAAAGTAAGTGTTAAAAAATCATTTGACCTTAGGCAAGCTAGGGCTGACCTTGAGGTGGGAATCCTACCCAAGCATGAGGTGCTTGTCGGCTTGCTAACTAAAGTGCTGAAAGTGTTTGTGGAAACCTTTCCCAATCTTGAGGTGATTTTCATGCTTGAATGACTAAGGTTCTTGAAGTGTCCAATTCAAACATAAACTCTCAAGAGGCATAAACGGTTTCCATGCTTAAATGACTAGGTGCTTGAAGTGTTCAATTCAAACCAAATGACTTAAGAAGCATAAATGACACATGTCAAGATCCTCCACATGTGGCCCTCATGATGTGTTTGAACCCTATTGGATAGGCTTTAAAAGGGTCCAATGAGAATTTAGATTCATAAAAATAAATAACTAAGTTCTTTCTCTCAAAGAGGAAAAAGAGGACACATGTCCAAATGATATAATTAAATAACACAAAAGAGAGAGAGAGAGAGAGGGGGGGGGGGGACCAAGCATGAGAGGGGGTATACTCTCTCCCCCACAGACACACACTCTTTGATTGTGGGAAGTGCAAAGTGCAAGAGCTCCATCTCCTTCTCCAAGCTTGTTGAGAAGTGGAGAGCCTACACCAACACTCTTGGCTATGGAATGCAAATCCAACCAAGAGCCATGCTTCAATGCTTAAGCTTTCCATCTTCTCCATCTTCATTGCTGTGATATTATGCTATGCTAAGCAAGAAGAGTGATGATAAGTGAGGAACTATTTATTTCTCCTATGAATGATTCTTCCTGGTCTTCCCTACCCTCGTTCCCCCCGCTAGCTCTCTCCGCCTTCAAAGGTGTTTGAGGGCTTGGGACTGAGGTTTGGGATAGTTAATGCTTTTTGCAAAGTTTATGCTATGATCGTGATGCATGAAGCTTTTCATCTTCATTGCATCACCTAGGTTACAAGGAACACAAAGATTGTATTGTACCAAGTCTCTCTTGATGGGAGAATCTATAATACAATGCCTTTTGGAGGGAGGATCGGCTCCAAGTAAATCCTATCATCAACTATTTTCATGTTTTCTAATACTCTCTCTTGCAAAAGGAGTTATACGAGATGGCAAGCAAGTATTTGCGAGCAACAAAATTAACGAGCGAGTCTCTTTAGAAATGTCAATACTAGTCAAAAAAAATTGTAATTGCAATGGCTATTTACACATAATATTTTGCTTGCAAAAAACACCAGAGCCACCAATGTTATAGCCAAGACAGGTGGTGGATCATCAACCATATTGTCAACAACTGTCTGCTTGTCCTTATCCAACAAGCTTGTTGCTTTAAATTAAATTCAAGTGTCCCAAAATTTTGAGAATGCAAAAAAAGTATAGTTAAACCACATGTCAAAGAACCCACCCAGCTTCCCTTTGGATAGAGGCAACCTCATAGTGTCACATTAGGCTATAAGCAAAATGTTGGCCATGTTTTTTAGTGAGCCGCCCGTGGTCAAGTGGTAAGGCGTGCATATTTCTTAATGACTGCCAAGGGCCAAAGCCTACAAGCTACATTTGAGCTCCCACTTTTGGAGAATGACCGCGTCGACGTGTAAGAGAAAAGACGGTCGCGCTGGTAAGGCCGATCCTCTAACAAGGTGAGGAGACCACCATTTGCTTTTCTTGCAGCCAATGAGGGCTCATCATTCTCAAATGGGCCGCATTTTACCTAACAAAAATTTATATTTTTGGGAAATTACCAAAACACCCCTCTAATTTGTGGAAATTCTCAAATACCCCTCAAATTTCAAAAATCCCAAAATACCCTTGTATTTCTTTGGTTGGATTGTTCAACATTTTTTAATCTTTATTCCTTTTTTAAAATAGAGATCCATTTTTAAGTGATTAGCATGTAATTTGTCACAAATTATCTCAAGAAAAAGGAAATTATGTCTGAAAAAAAGAAGCAATTCATCTCCAAAGCCTAAATGAGCAACTCAATTTTAGTTTTTACGTCTTGTATCGATAGACAATCGGTCTTCTTACAAAAAGTTGCAATTTGTTTTATCTTTGGAGATAATTAATCTCACAACCAAGGCTATTTTAGGAATTTTGAAATTTTGGAGGGCATTTTGAGAGTTTATGACAAAATATTGGGGGTATTTTGGGAATTTGTGAAATTTGAGGTGTAGTTTGGTAATTTACCCTATATTTTTTCTAAAAGTAGGAATCAATGATTTGCTGCCACAACCAGTCCACGTCGGTGCGGACTGGTTGCAGGAGCAAACCAATAGTATGATATGGCTCGCATCGAAAAAAGGAAATTATGTCTAAAAAAATGAAGCAATTCATCTCCAAAGCCTAAATGAGCAACTCAATTTTAGTTTTTACATATTGTATCGATAGACAATCAGTCTTCTTACAAAAAGTTGCAATTTTTTTATCTTTGGAGATAATTAATCTCACAACCAAGGCTATTTTAGGAATTTTGAAATTTTGGAGGGCATATTGAGAGTTTATGACAAAATATTGGGGGTATTTTGGGAATTTGTGAAATTTGAGGTGTAGTTTGGTAATTTACCCTATATTTTTTCTAAAAGTAGGAATCAGTGATTTGCTGCCACAACGCGGACTGGCAAACCAATAGTATGATATGGCTCGCGATGCACCCAACGGAGGTAGCAATAGAGTGATTGGCTAGGCGCGGATCACTGGCTACAGCAGAAAACCAGTAGTGTGATGCATGGCTTGTGATGCCGCCGACGGCTACAAGTTGCAGCAATATTCAATGGTTGGGCACCACGCTTGCATGTAGGAGGTGGGCACAAAGTCCATGTATCGGGTTTGAACTTAGTGAGTGCTCTCCTCAAGCCTCTCTCTCTCTCTCTCTCTCTCTCTCTCTCTCACACACACACACAGACTTTTGGGAAGCCGCTTCGAAAGTTGCACAGTGCTACAGCCAGTTTGTTTATTGCGGCTCTGGTAGCGCATATTGCGGCTCTGACTGCCAAATCTGCTACGGGCGTTGCAATAGGGCCGCTGCAAAAGCCGCCACCTTTGCCACCACTGCAGATTCCGCCACCAACGCTACCTCCTCCACTACCTCCACTGACAGCGGCGCCTAGCTGCTTTCCTTCAATTCCATCTGCAAGTCTCTCGCTTGCTTGCTCGATGCGTTTATAATTTCACCATGCATTTCAGCTGCCTTATAATGTATCATTGTAATCGTCCGTGTTATCATCATCCCTTAAGTTGTATGCACTTCAATAATGCCAGCATGCATTACTGCAATTATGCAGTTTTTGTTATGATTATATTTAGTTCTTAATTGGAAAGTTGGACACGTGCCACTCTAATCCAGCTGGGGTTTGGTTAACTTTAGGGGTGCAAACTTGAGAGTTTTGGACCACTAGTGGTTCAAACAAGTTGCTAGGCATGCCGGCATACACTTGCTTCTTCATTGTAGGAGGTATATGTTTAGCCTATCTCTGCCTACTTTACCCCCCTACATGGTGTGCATGTTTTGGGTAGGTTTACACGTCATTCAGAGAGAGGTTTAGGGCTCTTCATAGGAGGAGAATTTGCATTGGACCTTGTGCACGATACCACATATTGCGCTGCTACTTCTGACACTGACAAGTTGTGGTACTTAGTGGGGAATAGATATTCGCTTTACACTTCTTGACGTCCGGTCCCGTTTCGCTTCCACGGTGTTCCACCTCTTCTTTTGAAAGTGAATCCAAACCTTACTTGGATCTGAAGGATTTGCGAGTGATCTAAAGCACTGGAGCCCCAACTTAACCCTCCACTATTTTTAAAACCATTCACTCTTCTTATTGGACCGCCATTGGATGTCTGTTTGTTTGCATGCTTGATTACCTTGAAATGCATGAGGGCGGGCACTTCAATTTGTCAGCCAGTGCATCCATTTTCCCAAACTAACATTTGATGTTGAGGATTGTTATGTATCACCAATTTTCTTGCAAAATCCCAAAATCTATTTTAATGAATTTCAATCTTCTTATCTAGATAGTTATGAGGTGCATGTGTATATGATGAAACTTGTATTTAGAAACCTCTTTTTTGTGGACGCTTTTGCTCATCCTAGTCACAACTCGTGATTATGCCCCTTGCATGTAGACGCTTCTATATGTTGTAGTGCATGAAAATAAGTGGAAGAGGCTTCTCATAAGTTATTACTATTTTATAGCAGAAGTTGACAATGAGGGGAGGAGTTGTAGATGGACAAAATGATGATAGGAAGGTGAAGGAGAAGCTTAGTTTGATAGAGATATCCGTCCAATTTGATGCATGTTGACAAACTAATAGTGAAGCTTAATGGGATGAATGGCGCTTGTAAGAATGAAAAAGTGCGCCATTATGGGGAGAAGGAGAGTGCAATTTTCTTGGAAAAGAAAGGCTGACCGTGCAAGTAGAACTAGATGTTATAAACCAGCTGTATGAGTTGGCACGTATGGTGTTACAAACCAATAAAATGTTATGGAGAGCTTGAAACATGAGCTTATAATTTGTGTGAAGTGTGAAGGCTAAAGATGAGGCGATTAGGCTAGCTAGAGCGGCCATGAGTGCAGCTGGGTCAACGACAAGGTAGGTAATTAAGGAATTCTTACTAGAGATTTCCACAACAAAGAGGTCTATTCTATTGGGTGATTGCACAACTGCTCATTCTAATTTGTCCATAGATTCGCTCGAAATTTGTCTACGCTCGGTTTTTCTTGCTCAGTGATTAGAAACCCCCTTGCAAAAGTATTGTTTATGCCAAGTTCATTGTAAGGTCTCTGACCCGATCACAAGAGCACCCTTGTACCACGAAATGAATACAATGGAATAAGTTACTATTTTTAGCAATTTTCAGATTCTATCAGTGCCATGATGTTTAGAATGTTATAAAGCTTGAAAATGTGAATTAAAATAATTTTTGTGAAAAATTTCCAAAAATAGTAAGTTTTTGGTCACCCGACCCGTCCAGTCTTGACCGTCTCGAAAATCTGCACCCGTACCCCGAATTTGAAAAAAATGCATTTTCGGACCCGGGGGGCTGCTGTATATGGCAGGTACTCGGGCCAGTACGCCTTAGTTAGAGCTTCATATGGCAATTTACAGCATCAAAATCCGATTCGTATGACCCGTTTTAGCCTAGAACCAAATTTCCTAAAAATTGTCCCAAGAATTTTCATCTCAAGAAGCTCGATTAGATCAGAAAATCGAGAAGATTACCAGCTCTTAATCACGGTAACGACAGTTTAATTAATGCTATCTGTAAATTCTTTTCTCTACCATCAAAATTTCTCGTACATTATGCCTATTCCTAGCCGAAAATCTCTATGACTACTCCCTAAATTCTCCTTATTCGTACTCTATTATGTAATCATCATTCCATAGCTGAATTATCAGCCATTCTTCACTCTCGATTAATGATTAGAGCATAATTATCAGAATCTTCTCTCTCTAAATAGTATAGTAATTAATCGGTAAGCTAGTATTTGTGCAGATTGAAGAGAATCACTATTGTAATCACTCATTAACATTGCAGCTTGATTGAATTCATTTTTTTATGTATTAAGACGTAATTAAGGAGAAATTAATCCGTCATTAAGTCTCTAAGAATTGGTTTTTCCTCACACATATACATAGGGTAAATCTGCATCATCTAATTGCTAGGAAATAGTTTATTCATACTTAATCCAATTCTCTGGTAATCCTAATAATGAAATCTTAATTATTCTTGATCATGCAAGCCGAATAATTATCTTAGAGCCGGTTCCCATAGGATTATGTGCCATCCTTAATGATTGCTTATGAAAGAAATCTAGACTCTCATATAGGAGGGATTAATTGATGTCACTAATCTACCCATTGGACTGTTATGATGCTGGTGAATCTTAGCTCTTTCTCCAAGCTAATCATTTAAAGTAGTGAGAAATGGCCCCGGTTAAGAGGACGCGCTTCGGTGGTGCCCATGATCGCGAAGCAGGAACGAGTAATGTCAACGGAAAGGGGAAGGCCCCCATGGACGAGCAAATACCGGCCATCTCACGGGCCATCGATGAAGAAGTGGAAGAGGTAGATCATATTTTTTCTCAAGTTGTTTAAATTAACATTGCATACGCTAGTTAGGAATGCTCATATCCCCAAACATGTTGGAGAAATCCAACGGAAACCTTGGCATTGAAATCATTGTACCTTAAGTTCTAAAGTAGGAAGGTAATGTCTGATGGGTATGCTGTTTGCAAGAGGAAAGAATGTTTGCTAGGGAAAATTTAGCTCGACATGTTCATTTTATTTCCAATGTTGAATCAGTCCTGACCCCCCTACTGATCACAGGGGGCAGAGTTCCTCGTTAGGACTCTTGAATCCACGACATGCTTTCTATGCGGTGGATACCCACGACTTGCTTTCTATGCGGTGGGAACCCACGTCTTGCTTTCTATGCGGTGGGAGTGTCCATGACGTGCTTTCTATGCGGTGGACATACCTAGTTGTATGGTCAGCTAGGCGACAACGGGAGGAGTGAACTCTCGCTGGAGGGGGGATGTTGTACCTCCAGAACATTGGAACTTTTATGAATAAGTTTGAGTAGAATTTTTACTAGAATTCTGTCTTGGTGTTGTTTGCAATACTGGTTGAAGGGCTGTTTTAACGAACCATGTGATTCGGAATTAAACAAGGAATATTTATGTTGAACAACCTTTGTGGTAGTAATTAGGTCACACGAGGAAGTGTGAGTGTGGGGGTGGAAAGTGGGGGCTTGGCTCAGGTTGCCAATGCCTACGAGATGGGTGGTCCCGATTGGTCGGGAACTCTCTGTCCCCATAGTGCTTACTCGATATTAGTAACGCTCATTGCCCCTAGAGCGGGGGATTCTCGAGAGTACGTGCCTCTGAAACATGGGGAAAAAGGCACTCGAGGCTTCTCTCCTCTTGGAAGGTAGGTCATAGGATCACTAGATAGTTTAAGTACGCTTCCCTTGCGAGGTGGAGCTAGATCTCTTTGCTAGTAGGCTCGAACTCGACTCACTTTGTGATGAGAGATCGTCCGCTAGTCGAACCCTGAACCATTTTGTTTGCTTCCGCTATAGATCTAGTGGCCACCAGGTTTACCATCAGATCCGTTGTTTGATACGACGGGGTGGGGACCTCACATTAATTAAGTACTATGTTCATGTTGTTACCATCAATTAAGTTGACCCTCTATGTTCTCAAAGTAATTTCACAAAAATGCTCACTCTAATTCTCTTAATTCCTCTATTCTCAAAGGTCATAGGCCATTTACATTACACTACATGCCCTAGACACATGGAAGCACTATTTGTTGGGGACTCCATTTATTTTGCGAACGGACCACCAAAGTCTCAAGTACTTCATGACACAAACCAAGCTTTCTGACAAATAAATGAGGTGGTCAAATTTTCTTTCGCAATTTTATTTTCATATTGCTCAAATTGTTGGTAAGCATAATCAAGTGGCCGATGCACTTTCACGATGACCAACAGTCAATGCGGTGTCTATAGCAACTTACAATGATCTATCTTCTATGATAGATGAGTATGCTACTGACTCTGACTTTAAAGACATAATTTAAGCCCTTTCTTTGGGGAAGAAAGAAGAGTCTTTCATCTTGCAAGATGGTTATCTTCTCCATGGCAATAGGCTATGTGTTAACCACTTCCGTCGTAAGAAAGTCGTGTATGAATTTTATGTTCCTCCCTATGCGGGGTATAGAGGCATTCAACCTACTCTTCAAGGAGTAGAGACGTACTTCTATTGGCCTACCATGAAAGTAGACATACAAGAGTATGTTTCAAAATGTGTGGTATGCCAAAATACCAAGTATGATAGAGGGAAGCAACCTGGATTACTCCAGCCATTGCCAATCTCTAATTCACCATGGGAGAGTATATCCATGGATTTTATCTTTGGATTACCCAAGTATATCCATGGGAATATAGGAATATGGACAATAGTTGACATATTTAGCAAGCAAGCACATTTCATTTCTATCAAATATCTATTAAGGCACACCACATGGAAACTCTCTTCATATCTCAGATTTTTGAACAGCATGGATTGCCAACATCCATTGTGTCAGATAGAGATCCTAGTATGACCAATAATTTTTGGAAAGGTCTCTTTGAAAATCTAGGTGCAAGATTGAATTTCTCTTCGGCCTATCAACCACAAACGGATGGCCAAAGTGAGATAGCCAATCTTATGATTCTTGATCTACTAAAGACTTATGTTACAAAAGTAGATCAATGCTCACAATGGAAAAAATACTTACCTCTTGTAGAGTATGCATACAATAATATTGTCCACACTACTACGGAAAAATCACCTTTTGAGATTATAGAGGGAAGACCTAAAAGTCCATTGCTACTTAAAGTACATGGGAAGATCTTCGCTACCAATGAGTATAGACGTGACCTATAAGTATCTTTTCAAAAGATTAAGGAGGCTATATCCATCTCTCAACAAAGGCAAAGGTAATTCGTTCAAAAGTGCATTGTATGTTGTTTTATCTTATCCAGGACACCTGTCAGGCCTAAGGTAGGATGGTTCAAGACCAAGGGTCAACTCCGGATACACATGTGGTACAGGGGCTATATGTAGCTAAGAGCCAGAGGGCCAGG
Organism: Adiantum capillus-veneris; assembly: GCF_014529385.1. NCBI lineage: Eukaryota > Viridiplantae > Streptophyta > Polypodiopsida > Polypodiales > Pteridaceae > Adiantum > Adiantum capillus-veneris. Next base: position 42,576,696 of record NC_140931.1, read on the forward strand.
GGCCTATTTATAGGCAGGTTGGGTGGTTATGAGCATGTCTATCTTCCCTCGGTCTTTCACTAGTATTAGAGCCTTGGGGACCAGGGCGTGGGGAAGGGCTCTTGCAAGGCGAGAGGTAGAACGTGTGTAGGGCCTCTAAGCCGGGGAGGAAGCAAGGGCTTGACCTCCACCAAATTGAGCAAAGTTGGGCTCTTCGGTCGTACCCTCACCTGCGTAGCAATCTTTGACACAAGGCCGAAGCCCGGGAGGCATTGCATGAAGCGCTCCCTCTCTATTTCTCTCTCACTGCATCATTTGGCCACCATAGCTGTTGCAGGTCTTTATTTTTTGTTTAATTTCCTTCCTCTTCAGATGACGGGCACCCCAAGGCTAAGGGCCTTCAAGTTTTTAAAATTTTAAGGGAGGGTGCCCACCAGGCACACCCCCTTTTGCCTTCTCTTCTAACAAGTAGCAAGGAGAGCATGGATTTCGGGGTGCAGGTGAAGCATAAAAATTGTTGCAGTAGCAGTGCTACAAAATTTTTGGTATTTTTGCAGCTTATTCCCCTTTTGTCCACGAGACTATGAGCCGAGAATCGAGGATATACATATTGGGAATTGGAAAGACCATGCTCTCAAAATCAAGGATATATTTTCTTGGAAATCGAAAAAGGTTTGTAGAGCCAAGTTTACATCAGCATAGCTCTCAAGGAGAATAGATTTCTTACCTTTCAAGGCGGATCGATAAGAACATTTAAATTTGCACTTTCACTTCTGTGTTTTAATAATTTTTGCAGAACTATCCAAAGTAAAGACAAGCCTGTGGTGATGCAAAGGCAAGGCCTTTTGTTACTCGTGATGACAGGTGTCAAAGATTGGCATAATAACTATTTGTTGTTCAAGTAATTACTGGACAAGGTCGATAATTGCTACAGTTAATTTTCCTTTGACTCCATTTGATATGCAACTTCCTGAAGATGTATTATGGGAGCAAGGCTCCATATACATATATTCAAGAAACTAAATATTGACTTGCGTATTACATTGGATATTATATTTTTGATGTCTCCTCCTTGTGCTACCTAATAGGAAGGGGAAAGCAAAGAGTTTAGGAGCACAACTCCATGCATTAGATGCATCATCACTTCAAAGCCATTATCTCTTGCCAGGGAGCAAGCAACATCACGACACAAATAACATTGGAAATAACATTGACATCCATAGATATTAGCTGACCACCACACATATGGGATGACTTTCAATGCCAAGGGTAGTTGATCGCATTTGGGAATAGTTGAATCTTGATAGCTACAATGTAAATGCTATCTCTATCAATATTGGGCAGTCTCATGATTCTCAATAAACTGCACGACTTGGCAAGGCCGATTCTCTATGAAATTTTGACAAGGTCGACTTTCTTTTGCTATGATCTTGTCAATGGGCAAGAGTATCTGTAGCTATGAGCACCAAAACTCCATGAGTATTTATGTGAAGCAAGGCTTCGCTTTCGACATTTGGCATAATGGTTTCCAAAGTTTGGAATATGCTCATAGCATACGAACTTAGGGAAAATTGCCAAGATGTCTGCAGGTTTCTAAATCACGCAAGGGTGTAGATGATATATATGCTAACTCACTCGAGCAGCAAATATGGCTATGAGCCAGATTTACGCGAGTTTTTATTTGAAAACTAAACAGGCCACGACAGGGCAACCAGGTTAGACAATTTTGAGTTTTCTTGTTTTTCTACATTGGAACTTTTACGTTGGCAAAGATTGCCTATTGTACAAAGCAAAGTGCTTTGACATCATTATGAGAAGCAAGGCTTCTAACCCATGCCAAGATCCTATCGTTGACTTCAAATCAACAACATTGGCACACAGTTCTGGGTTTTCGGCATTATGTGGATATAAGCTCACAATTTACGTATGACCACAATGAATTGTGATATATCCGGCCCTGCTGTGCAAGGCACTTTTGGTATTGGCTCAATCTGTAGGGCCATCAATGTCGCCAAGGGCTTACACCTCTGCATGCATGGCATGTCAATGAGGTTGACATAATTCCATCTCATTATTGTTTACGCTTCTGCTATAACACTAACTACTCTATCACGGACAAGGTATGTGACTAATATCTTAAAACATTTTTTATGTTTATTCACGGGCAAAGTGCCGTATTCAAAGTCACTTTGATACAGTCACACTCACATCCAAGGTAGATGGGTCAAGAAGTGACTTGCATTTAATCACAGGCAAAGTGCCATACATATGTACCATGATACAGTGACAATATTCGCATACACGGTAAGTCGGTCAAGATGTGACTTACAGTGTATCTCTCTCTACGAGGGCGTGGTACAAGTACATTGTTGTACGCTTATAGGATAAGCTAAGACACAGATATAGTCTACACTAGATCATATGCAAGGGGCATACAACACATTCGAATAAGGATATTTCCTCAGCCCAACATTCTCTCTTTCTCTCTCTTTCCAACTTCTTTGCAGGAAAAGTGAAACTAAGCATGCTTTTATTGACATCTTTCTATGTCAATACGGTAATACGAAGGGCTAAGAGCCAACAGGAAGGGCTAAGGGCCATCTATTGCCACCTCTTTCAGATTGGCTAAACGCCATCTATTTGTAATCCACCAGTGATTGCTTTCATGATTGAACAATTCTATTTCGTTGAGTACCCATTGATTCTACTAGACATGCAAGAGTCTTGCCGTTCGCGATTTTTGGGGCATTATTTTAGCGCTCCACACTTTAAGTGTGAAGATCAAGTTGAGTTTTTGAACGTCTTAAAGTTGTAAGAGCTTATCTCTATGAAGGTATATAGATGAAGCCAGCATTTCAGACAACATGGTTGTTCATAAAAACCCAAGATTATGGGGTTTTTTTTGGGTCCGAAAAAGATCTAATTGTTAATACGCTTCCAACTTTAGTGGATCTTCTATTTTAGCACTAAGAGTGTTTATATGAGTATAATTTTGGGAAAATACCCAGCTCGTGAGTGTTGATGGTCAATTCTTGGAACCACCGCCCTTGCATTTTCAAGGAAAGAAGTCCATACGCTGCCAAGGGTAGTGGATAGTTTCAACTTCAAAAGTGAATTCAGATATTGTTGATTCCTAGTTGAGCAGTTTTCCTATAAATTCTAACCATGCAGTTTGACAATGTCGATTTTAACCGAGGGGTTTGGATTGCAAAGGTAACACCCAAGGTTACATGTGCAATACTACTTGCACATCACTAATTTTCAGTTAGAGCTCCCACGTCTTTGCCGGCGGGAAATTTGGGCACGTGCCTTTCACTACATGTAAGTGAACACTGTCATAAAATATAATATCTAACTTTACCAAATGATTTTCTCATATTAAACTGATCATTTAATGTGGGAGAATAAACGGGAACAAGAGTTAGAATAGAGACATGTGCTTCTAGACATATCTAAACACGGGACCAAAAGGAGAGATGGTTGCATCTCAATAGGGGTCCAAAAGGAGATGGTCTGTCAAAGAGCAATATGAAATAAGTGCTTCTAGACTTATCTCAGCAGGGGACCAAGAGGAGAGATGGTTACATCTCAATAAGGGTCCAAAAGGAGGTAGTCTATCAAAGAGCAATGTGCATCTAATGGAGCTTAAAAGACCTTAGGGTTAGCTTCATTAAAGACCTCCAATGGTTAGTGTTAAAAGTACTTTGACCTTAGGAAAGTTAGGGCTGAGGGAACCCGAGCTAAGCTTGAGGTGCTTTTCATGCTTGATAACTAAGGTACTTGAGGTGCTTGTCATACTTAATGGGGGGTAAGGTGCTTGAGTCAAAAAGAGACCCTACAAACTTAATGAGAAAGGTGCTAGAGAAGCTTCCCATACATGGGGGTTAGGGTGCTTGAGTCAAAAAGAGACCCTACAAACTTAATGGGGAAGGTGCTTGAGAAGCTTCCTATGCATGAAAGTCCCAAAGTTAGGGGAATCTTTGACTTAACTTCCCACTCACACAAAGGGCACCCCTTTTTCAAAGGACACATGGGACACATGTCAGACTCTCCCCAAGCTTCACCACATGGTGTGCTTGAATACTATTGGTTGGGCTAAAAAGGGGTCCAATAGATATTTTCAAGCTCTCTTTCTCTCTAAGGGGTAAGGAGGACACTTTTCAAAAGACTACCCATGTACTTGACTACATGTTGCATGTGATTGGCTAGGGGGAGAGGGGTCCAAGGAGCTTGCAGCATGTGGAAAAGTTGCAACTCGCCCCAAGCAAGCAAGGGGGGTGCTAGGGGCATATACACCACACACACTCATTTTGTGGATTCATTCTCACTTGGTGAAAGTGGAGGAACTCCACCTCCTTCTCCAAGCTTGTGAGAAGTGAGAGCCTACACCAGCACTCTTGGCTATGGAATGCAAATCCAACCAAGAGCCATGCTTCAATGCTTAAGCTTTTCATTCTCCATCTTCATTACTATGCTATTATGTATGCTAGCAAGAAGAGTGATGATAAGTGATGATAAGTGAGGAACTATTTCTTTCTCCTATGGAATGTTTCTTCTTCCTCTTCCCTATCCTCATTCCCCACTAGCTCTCTCCACCTTCGAAGGTGTTTGAGGCCTTGGGACCGAGGCTTGGGATAGTTAATGCTTTCTACAAAGTTTATGCTATGTTTGTGATGCATGAAGCTTTCCATCTTCATTGCATCACCTAGGTCACAAAGAACACAAAGATTGTATTGTACCAAGTCGCTCTTGATGGGAGAAACTATAATACAAATGCCTGTTGGAGGGGGGACCGGCTCCGTATGAATCCGGTCCTCAACTTTTGTCATGTACTATAAACTCTCTCTCTCTCTCTCTCTCTCTCTCTCTCTCTCTCTCTCTCTCTCTCTCTCTCTCTCAAAAGTATTGTTCATGCCAAGTTAACTAAGTACCATGTTTATGTTGCTACTGTCAATTAAGTTCACCCGCTATGCTCACAAAGTAATCTCATAAAAATACTTCACCTAATTTCCTAATTCCGCTACTCTCAAATTTCATAGGCCATTTCCATTACATTAGTATCAAAGCATTTGGTTTTTCTTTTCTTGCTGAAGAAGAGAGGTCCTTAAGTTGCCTATTAATGGTTGATTTTGTTGATTATATTAGGGTAAGTGGGATTGGGATCTATTATCAGTTCTATTGAGCCCACTATGTGAGATATGGTGCACACCTCGAGAGCTTTGGTCTTAATAATGGAGTCTTTTTAGACTTGCCCAGGGGTTTACCATTATTGAGCCATAAGAAGTCCGAAAGGAGCTATCCCTCGACAACTCTGGTATGTTAGATCCACTCCATTACTCTCTATAATTAACCAATTCAAGCCGTGGGTGTAGATACTTAAGTACTCATTTTCAAAGGCTAAGAGGAGTAGCAACTAAGGTTTTAATTGCCACACCATACACTAAGTAAACATATAGGTTTAATTAACATGGTTGACAATGACCAAGAGAGTAGAATGAACATTGATAACTTTGATTTTGCACATGAAGGTGTTAATGATGATGCCCCCATGTTTGTTAATTATCTTGTTACTAGGTTGCAACAAGCTATGGGCAACCCCTCTTTGCAAGCCGAAGTTACTAAACAACTTCGTGCTTATGGGATTTCTTTTCCTTTCCAAGAGGAGAGAGAGCTTAGGAGGCCTCTTGACGAGACCCCCAAAAGAAGACTCTCTCCCATACGAGAGGAGGAATCCAAAGAACGAGAAGGTAATGACTCCCTAAGTTCCTCAAAAGATGTGGCTCCATGAAGTTACCGGTCTAGACGATCGCCAACTCCTTCCAAGAGGAAACGGACAACCCATAGTCCTTCTCTTTTGTTAACCAATGGTGTCCACTTCTAGTAGTCATGGGCTAGGCTCATTGGTCCAATAGGAAAAGGGTAAGAGGGATCGCCGATGAGAGGCGCACTCTAACAGGAACATTCAAGGGTTAGTTGGCTAAGTATGGGCGCCCAAGTGTGAATGGAGCGAACTCATATAAAAGTCACCTAAACCTAAAAATCATTCATTCTTGCATTTGTGCAATTGAAGAGTGCTCTTGCTCCATCTCCATCGTCTTCTTCTTCATCTCCTTGTGTGTGTGTATGCGTGAGAGAGAGAGAGAGAGAGTATGTGATCGAGCATTGCGACGACGGCATGGTGGCGGTAAAGTGGTTGAGCGCGGCGCAACGACGGTAGCTCCTTCTTCTTTGCGACGAGGAATCCTCCATGAAGGTGAGCATAGGGCGGTGAGTACTGACACACCCTTGCTCTCTTGAGCTTGCTAGATTAGTCTAGTTGTGTGCTTGGAGCCATTTGTGGCTCGCACACAGTGTATTGGCAAGTCCCTTGCATTGACACGTGCAACAAACGCGCACATTTTTGGCGCTGCTGCCGGGGAATCGCCTTGCACTAAGCTCAAGAGGCACTTTGTGCTTCTTCTGTGAGTCTTTGAGTTAGGAAGGAAGAGGAAGAAGAAGAAGTCATTTTCTGCAAGTTTTTATTTCCTGCATAATCTTTGTTTTTTGCCAATGCCTGCTTGCATAGCTAGTACTTATTGTCAATGTCTGCTTGCACCACCCTCATGTTTGACGAGGCTCTTTACCCTCCCCTTCTTGGCCCGCCCCGACACCAGCCACGGCATTGCCATCTACACCAGGTTTTGCGTGGCTGACGACCGTTCCTAGCAGCTACACACCACTAGCTACTCCTCCAGGAGTCACTCCAGTCGGCACTCCTCGCTACGGGGCCCAGACTCTAGTGGAGAAACCTGACGTCCGTACCCCCGTCGACACGTCGCTAGAGACTCTTGCCGAGACACCCAAGTTCATGTGTCACCGGTGAGAGGGCTTGCCTTACTCCGTCGACTTCAACGGTGGCATCATCTTGGATAATGAAGGCAAGAAGGTGATCTCGCGCATGCGCGGTCTTTGCTCTCAGGTGTTTAGACACTACATATTAAACACCTGGAGTGAAGTACCAATTGATTTAAAAGACAGAGTCATCAGCATGCTCCATGACGAGTTTCCCGTTCCAACACGAGATGACCGCTTCAATGAAGACGTGATGAAGGTTTAAATGCACGAGAACTGCAATCACAAGCGTTCCGAAGTTCAAAAAGCAATTAAGCATGGGTGGAACATACCAGATTGGCTGGCCAAAGAAGATTGGAAGATTGCGAAGAAAGCATCGCACAAGAATCCCCACAAGTGGAAGCAACAAAAGGAGGCAACCAGAGCGCGAGTAGAGGCAGGGAGCTCGCACCACTTGGGGAGCGGTGGGTGGGCATCATTTGAGGCCGATTTTGTAAGTGTTTTTGCATTGCTCTTTAGGTTTGATAGTTTAGGGTTTAGGGGTTTTAAAATTCTAACATAATGGATTCTTTGTATATTTTGACAGTGGTCGTAACAGGACGTGACCCCACACCATACGAGCGCGAGTACGCAGGCAGGAAGGGCTTAAACGCCTTGATGGACATTTTGAGTTCTTGCGGCGGCATGGTTAGTATTAGGGTTTACTCTTTTCTCTTTGTTGTATTGTTTTATAAATTATATGTTTATACTTGCAGAAAGCTGTCTTATTGTTTTTTTTTTTCAAAATCAGACAGATATGCTGCTTGGACGCGATGAGACGTGTGATTAGACGATGTCAGACTAGCCGTAGCTAAATTGCATTAGTTTCCTTTTGTCATAGCATATGTATCATGTGATGACGTTTATACGTCTTTTTGAAAACCATATATATTTTTTCAATAATGACAATGGTGTTGTAACTATTACATTTGCAAAATTTAACAATCAAGTGATTTTGCCTATGATGTGTACAATTGTCATTGATTTACTTTCATCAATTTACTTTTTGTGATTTTTGTATCTTTATTCTGCAAACAATACTATGGATGATGGAGTTAATGGTTATATTGTCTTGTGGGTGACTACTTTGGGTCTATATCTAAGCTTGCACTTTCTTTCATAGGTGAATCAATTATTGAAACATTCAATATGGTTGATGGGTGAATGCCTTGCCACCAAAAAAAAAATCTCTCGGGCGTCGCTATGACCGTCGCTATATAAGGCTCTGCAGCGTCGCTATAAACGTTGCTATAGGTGGCATGTAAACGTCGCTATGATCGTTGCTATGGTCGTCGCTATATAGCGATGGCTATAGCGACGCATATAGAGATGGTTATAGCGACGCTCATAGCGACATTCCCGTATCGACACTGTTAGCAACGGTCTTAGCGACGCCGGGGAGTATAAAAACCCAATGTATTTCCGTCGCTAACAGCATCACAAGTGCACACAACGTCTTGTAGTGTTTGAGACCTCGAGTCCCCTAGCTGCTTGTAGCAACTATGACAACAACAAAAAAGAAAACCAAAAAAAAAAAGAGAAAGCAAATAGCACAAACTTCCTTGTATTTTATGTGGATCACACTTAAGTGGTATAAGTGACAAGACCACTAGTCCTTAGACCCCGACCAACATTCCTAAGGTTAACTACTCTTTAGTCGACATTTTTTAATTAACGTTGGTCAATCTAGTACTTACTTTAGCCCTAGCTCTTATGTACTTCTCTTAGAGTTGAACTAATAGACCTAACTCAATTGTATTTTATTCAGGTACTACGCTCGTTCTAGTTAGCAATGTTACAGTTCATGAATTTGTTTTTGCATTTCCTAGAATATCATATATGCATCTCACTTATTGAACACCTGTACGTGCTGCCTTTGAGCTCTCACAATGTTGTTTTTCTTCTGACACGGGTACTTCTATCGTGGATCCCAATGCTGCACTGTTATATTCCGAGGATGGAATCTACATCAGGAAGGGGGGCATGTTAACCACTGGCTTCCACTTTTAGTAGTCATGGGCCGGCCTTGTCGGTACAATAGGAAAAGGGTAAGAGTGATCGCCGATGAGAGGCGCACTCTAACAGGAACGTCCAAGGGTTAGTTGGCTAAGTATGGGCGCCCAAGTGTGAATAGAGCGAGCTCATATAAAAGTCACCTAAACCTAAAAATCATTCGTTCTTTTATTTGTGCAATTGAAGAGTGCTCTTGCTCCATCTCCATCTTCTTCTTCTTCATCTCCTTGTGTGTATGTGTATGCGTGAGAGAGAGAGAGAGAGAGAGAGAGAGTGTGTGTGTGTGTGTGTGTGTGTGTGTGTGATTGAGCATTGCGACGACGGCACGACGACGATGAAGCAGTTGAGCGCGGTGCAGCGGTGGTAGCTCCTTCTTCTTTGCGACGAGGAATCCTCCATAAAGGCGAGCGTACGGCGGTGAGTGACACACCCTTGCTCTCTTGAGCTTGCTAGATTAGTTTAGTTGTGTGCTTGGAGCCATTTGTGGCTCACACACAGTGTATCGGCAAGTCCCTTGCATTGACACGTGCGATAGACGCGCACATCTTCGTCACTCTAAAAGTGAAGAGAGAAAACAAAGGAAGAAAAGGGGAAGAAAGAGGTCACCCTCTTCTTCTAATTCTTCACCTTCCTCCTCTTTTGGTGAAAGTTATGGCTATTCTCCTAGAGAATACAAGACGGGAGGACATCGCAAATCTTACCCTGCATGGCAAAGGTCACAAAAGGTCAAGAAGTTCAAAGAGGGAGGAAAGAGTATCTCTTTTCTTACCGATGATGGCACCTTTGGTGCTACCGATAAAGTATTGGCCTTCATCCAACAATTTGATGCGGCCTTTGGAGAAGAGGGCTTCATGGAGTCCTCCAAGCTATACCATGTAGCTATGCACTTCCAAAAATCGGCTCGTCAATGGTGTGCTAGCCTTCATGGCAATGGCCCCAAAGATATAGAAAACTCTACAAGTTTCCATCATGAAGCAATTCCTTGCAAGCGATGCAAAGGACAAAGTACTCACCGAATGGCGGAGTTTGAAGCTTCTCCTCATGAGTCTATCCACAAATATGTGGACAAGTTTTGGGATTTACATCCCAAGGCTACCCCTTCAAAAGATAGACTTTGCCGAGCAAAAGCAACAATTCTGTGCGAGATTACCCATAGAGATGGCCGCGTATGTCAACTCTCAACGGCCTAGTTCTATCACCAAAGTAATCCACCACACCATGGTTACTTCGGGCATCAATTTCCAACAAGGGGCTAGACGGAATATCAAGCCCATGGAAAATAAAGACAAAAGTGATGCCAAGAGGAAAACCAATGCCCAAAATTCTTATCAAGGCTATTCCAACAACAACAACAACAATCGGTCCAAGGAGAAGGGAGTTTGCAAAGGTGAATATAAACTCTCTCCTAAAGAGCTAGAACCTTTTTGTAAGGACCACAAATGTTTTAAGTGTGGGGAGCAAAGCCATGGTTATCGTCCTTGCCCCAAGAGAATTGCCCGCAATGAGACTCCTAAAGCCTCTATGTTTGAAACTCCAAAAGAGGATGCTCATTGCCAAGGATTTCTCCTTTCCTATGCTTGGGAAAGATGCAAGATTATGATGCCTTTATTTTGTTTGACCATGGTTCAACTCACAACTTCATATCCACAGAGTTGACCACTAAGCTAGATATACAAGCCCACAAGATGAAAGATGCATTGAAAGCCAATGGAGCTATCAAGGGACAAGACGTCCCAGTTACTTTCTTAATTGGAAAATTAAGGCTTCAAGTCCAAAGCTATGTGGACAAAAAGGATTTCTATACTCTCCTCTCAAACATGAGAATGTTATCGTTGGGGCACCATGGATTAACTGCATGGCTTCCAACATGAAGTTCCCTGAAACGAGAATCTACTTCACCTACAGGGAAGAGAGCATGCACATCTTTGCTAATGAGTCGGGGAACACCATATCCTTGTAATAAAGGGAATCAAGAGGAATTAGAGTTGTCTAATTTCCTAAATGGATCCCAATATGTTTTCATTGATGACATCCCTAGTGAGCTACCTCTAAAATGAGGGATGATGACCATGCAATTGAGCTCCTACCAGGAAGCTCACTACCTAACAAGCCTCCTTATCGAGTTTCACAAACTCAACAAGAGGAGATCATGAGGCAAGTGCATGAATTGGTGAAAAAAGGGATGGTGAGGTCTAGCTCCTCTCCATTTTGTTCACCATTTCTTTTAGTGCAAAAGAAAGACGACACATATCACATGTGTGTCGACTATAGAGCACTAAATAAGATCACTATCAAAAATAGATTTCCCGTGCCGTGGGTAGAAGATCTATTTGATAATTTACTAGTCTTGGCCTGACAAATGCTCCAGACTCACACAAACTCATGATGGACAAAAATCTTCAGGCCATTCAAATTCTCTTGAGGAGTACAAGCGACACCTCTAGGTAATCTTTCAAGTTGTGAAAGAGAATAAGCTTTTCATTAATGAAAAGAAAAGTGAATTTTTCCTCCAAGAGATTCAATACTTAGGTCACATTATCTCTAAAGATGTCACCCATATGGATGCAACAAAGTTAGAGGTAATAAAAACATGGCTTAATCCAAGGAATCTACAGGAGGTACGAAGCTTTGTAGGTACATATGTGTGCCCATTACATGACTTAACAAAAAAGGATGTTAAATATTCATGGACTGCAAAATAGCAAGAAGCTTAAGGAAAAGCTTATCTCTCAGCTTGTGCTCACCCTACTACTCTCAAAGCCATTTGAGGTCCAATTTGATGCTTGTGGTGATTGCCTTGGAGTTGTTTTGCTTCAAGAAGGGCATGCCATAGCACATGTGAGTCAAAGACTCAACTTCGATAAGTGAGTATTGGGCAAATATGAAAAAGAGTTACGAGTTGTTCTATATGCCCTAAACACGTGGAAACACTATCTCTTGGGGACTCCATTCATCCTACTATGGATCACAAAGCCTCAAGAATTCATGACGCAAACCAAGCTCTCCGACAAACAAATGAGGTGGAAAATTTTTCTTTTGCAATTTAAATTTCATGTTGCTCACATTGTTGGCAAGCACAATCAAGTGGTTGATGCACTTTCACAACGACCAAGGGTAAATGTGGTGTCCATAGCAACTTACAATGATCTATCTTTTATGATAGATAAGTATGCTACTGACCAAGACTTTAAGTATGTAATTACAATCTTTGCATTAGAGAAGAAAAAAGAACCACTCACCTTGAGGGATGGTTATCTTCCAAACGACAATAGGCTATGTGCTACTCACCCATACAATTAGGAAGTCATATATGAATCCCATACTTCTCCTTATGCGGGGCAAAGAGGGAATCCATAATCTACTCTTCAAGGAGTAGAAATGTATTCATGTTGGTCTACCATGAAAAGTAAACATACAAGAGTATGTTTCAAAATGCGTGGTATACCAAAAGTTGAAATTTGATCGAGGGAAGCAACTTGGACTGCTTCAATCGACAGGCTCAACAAGAAAACACACTCTATGCATGTCAAAAAGACTATTAAGGCACATCAAATGGCAACCCTTTTTAGATCTCAAATTTTCACGCATCATGGCTTTCCAACAACCATAGTACCGGACAAATGGATGACCAAAGTGAAATAACTAATCTAAAGATTCTTGAATCTACTAAAAGCCTCTATCATGGAAGTAGATCAACATTCTCAATGATAGAAGTACCTACTTCTTATAGAGTATGCGTACAATGACATTGTACATAGTTCTATGGGGAAATCACCTTTCGAAGTTAAAGAGGGAAGATCCAAAAGTTCCTTACTACTTAAAGTACATGGGAAGATCTTCGCTACTAATGAATATAGCTGAGACTCACAAGAATCTTTTCCAAATATTAAAGAGGTTATATCCATCTCAAAGCAAAGGCAAAAGGGGCTGCTGCTAATAAGCACAGAAGAGCCTTAGCCTTTAACTAAAATGATTGGGTCTTACTTAAGTTTCTCAAGGCTCGTCTAACACATACTATGGGCAAGAATCCTACGGACCACCAAGAGTATAATGCTAAACTAGAAAAAAGATACTATGGTCCTTAACATTCTTAAGCCAGTCAATGAGATGGCTTATCAATTGAAGTTGCCCAACCATTGGCTCATGCACAATGTTTTCCATGAGAACATACATAAGCCTTACAAAGGAGCACAACCAAAAGAAGCAATAGTTGCAAACCCTCCAAAAATTAAAGATCACGAAGAAATACTTCAATATAAGTCCATCCTATGACATGAAGACAAGGTATTAAGAAACAGTAAGATTATCTGACGATATCTTATTAAGTTAAATAATTATCCTTTTAAAGATGCTAAATGAATAAAAGGAACATAGCTTAAGGATAATATGAACCTTGTCAATGCTTACAATGTTGCACTAGAGTAAGCATATGAAAATGCATTTTAAATGAAAAATATTTTTGTCTTATAAGACTAGTTCTCTTTTTATTGTGCACAAATTTAAGAAGTATGCATGCTTAGAATCATGTTTGTGGTGACGACGTCTCCCAAACACCAAGTAGAACCTGTCACTCTACTTTGGAAGTATGATATGGAATAAAGAGCAGACATGCTTGCGGCAGCTATGTCTCCCAAGCACCAAATGGATTAGTCATCCATCTTGGAATGATGTTGAAGGGTAAAAAGGGATCCTCTACCCGTTAAGTAACATGGACTAATGACTAGGCTTTATCTTCTCTACCTCATAGCCGAGGACGACTATGATTTCAAGAGAGAGGTAATGTCATAAAATATAATATCTAACTTTACCAAATGATTTTCTCATATTAAACTGATCAATTTAATGTGGGAGAATAAACGGGAACAAGAGTTAGAATAGAGACATGTGTTTCTAGACCTATCTCAACACGGGACCAAAAGGAGAGATGGTTGCATCTCAATAGGGGTCCAAAAAGAAATGGTCTATCAAAGACAAATGTGCAATAAGTGCTTCTAAACTTACCTCAGCAGGGGACCAAGAGGAGAGATGGTTACATTTCAATAAGGGTCCAAAAGGAGGTAGTCTATCAAAGAGCAATATGCATCTAATGGAGCTTAAAAGACCTTAGAGTTAGATTCATTAAAGACCTCCAATGGTTAGTGTTAAAAGTCCTTTGACCTTAGGCAACCTTAGGCAAGCTAGGGCTAAGCTTGAGGTGTTTGTCATACTTGATGACTAAGGTGCTTGAGGTGTTTGTCATGCTTGATGACTAAGGTACTTGAGGTGCTTGTCATACTTAATGGGGGGTAAGGTGCTTGAGTCAAAAAGAGACCCTACAAACTTAATGAAGAAGGTGCTTGAGAAGCTTTCCATACATGGGGGGTAGGGTGCTTGAGTCAAAAAGAGACCCTACAGATTTAATGAGAAAGGTGCTTGAGAAGCTTCCTATGCATAAAATTCCCAAAGTTAGGGGAATCTTTGACTTAACTTTCCACTCACCCAAAGGGCACATGAGACACATGTCAATACTCTCCCTAAGCTTCACCACATGGTGTGCTTGAATGTTATTGGTTGGGCTAAACAGGAGTCCAATCAGCTTCTATTTCCATCGAAAAAATATCTAGATATTTTCAAGCTCTCTCTCTCTAAGGGGTAAGGAGGACACTTGTCAAAAGACTACCCATGTACTTGACTACATGTTGCATGTGATTGGCTAGGGGGAGAGGGGTCCAATGAGCTTGCAGCATGTGGAAAAGTTCAACTCGCCCCGAGCAAGCAAGGGGGTGCTAGGGGGATATACACCACAACACACTCATTTTGTGGATTCATTCTCACTTGGTGAAAGTTGAGGAACTCCACCTCCTTCTCCAAGCTTGTGAGAAGTGAGAGCTGTTAGCGGCTGAACACACTCAACGGAGGATGATTGCCCGGCGGGATACTAATTTCCTTTGTAATCATTCCTTAATTGAGAAGAAATCGTCATTTCACCTTTGTAAATAGTGAGGCTTGCAGAAGCTTCCAAATTGTATCCCATTTTTTACATTCAGACTAAGTAAATGGTTAAATTGGAACATTAGGGTTTGAGATTGTAAGGTATTTATACCACTTTTGACCTTAATGCAAAAAACCCTTTTGTCATTTTTATAAGTTTTGTTTGTGTGAGTTGAGCGTACTCTGTGTACGAGAGAGAGTGAGAGTTTATCTTGATGCTACGTACGCACTGGTGGTCGGAATCAAGTGCGGAGAAGTGCAGTGTGTTGCCCCCGAAGAGAGCTACACGCAACACCTACATTGCAGTTGTACGACCCGGCTTTGCGAGATCGACCCACGAGCTATCTGGTGATTCGGTGAGCATACGTTGTCTGTTTTTGCATTTCAGCATATCCACGCGTTCGCAATGAGTAGAGCTATGCATTATGCATGTTAGTTTCAGAAAACGTCAACCTGTAAATTTCGACCAAACATCCTACGTGATTCTACACTGGATGTTTAGGGTTGGGGTTTTGGGTCACGGACCTTAGGGAGAGCGACCTATTGGTATTAATAGGATTTCCCCCAAGTTCCGTAGTGTTTCGAGAACGTTTGATGGGTATTTGGCTCTTGAAAGGGTTGTAGGAAATCTCCACTTGTGTACTCTTGAAGGCTGTAACTTAAACATTGGGTAGCGACCTCTATAGGAAGTAGTCAATAGTCGGTCGTTGACACCTTATGCTTGCTTCCACGCACCTGCGGGTCAAGCTTCGTCCTTAGCTGACAAATCTTGTTAGGTGAGTTCTCGCTGTGCTGACGTCCGTCGCGGCGTATCCGCCAACATTGGCGCCGCTGTCGGGGACGAAAACCCTAGGTAGGTGACCGAGACTAGTCCTTGAGGATAGGGATTCTCTGGCTTGCCAGAGTCTTATTTTACATTTAGATAGGATCAGAGGGTGGGGGACTCTCTAGGTCTTAGGAGGAGTCTAGGGAGTGTGTGTCTGGCCTAGATCCTTCGACTTAGGTAGTATTAGGTAGGAGAGTAGAAGTTGGAGTGGTAAAGGCGGTGAAAGGATAGCTTGAGAGTCCGGGGACGCCAGGAAGCAACCGAGACACCAAAATCACCATCTCACATGATGAGTAAGAGTAGGGTAAGTAGGACATCATGATTGATGATCTGGAGCACTTCATGCATGTTATATTTGTTGTTAGGCTCATCAAAGAGCTGTAAAGACAGAAAAGAGTGTTTAAAAGCTGAATTGAAGTTCAAAAGTTTCTGTGAGTATTTTTGAGAGAGCTGCAGAGCATAGAGAGTACTTCTGTCAGAAAAAATTTAAATTTTAAGACACTAGACATCCTACGCGTAGCATGTCTCAAGGGGAACTTTAGCAGGGAATTTGGGGAAACTGAGGTCACTTATGTGTTCAGAGGGTGGGTTTCACCGTAGTAACATATAAACTTGAGTGTTTTTCTCTTATTGGATTGCCCAAAAGCTAAAAGGCGGACTCAAAAAACGTAAAAGTTCAAAAAAGGTTTAAATTGAGAGAAATTTGCATATTTTTGCACTTGTAAGGCATATTGGCACTTTCTGAGAGCATAGGGAAGGCAAAGTAGCACTTTAGTTTGAGAAAAGGAGAAGTAGACATCCTACGTGTAGGATGTCTACAGGGTGTTCTGGTGAGAATTTTGAAAATCTGAGTTGACCAATGTGTTAAGAAGGTAGCAATTACCCTATATTCACTTGGAAAGGGGAATTTGACCATATCTTGACAGGATAAGGCCAAAAGACGAAAATTGCCAGACATCTTACCCAAATTGGGCCCAAGGCATTATTTAAGACTAAAACCATAGGATGTCTTCATGAGCATGATCTACATGATTTATTGAGTGCATGAGAAAGCTTTCATCTCAATTGGGTGAGAAAATTGGGTTTTAAGCATACTTTAGCATTTTTTACTGAAAAAGGCTAGAATAGCTAAATTTGGGGTCTTTTGAAATCCAAACTAAAATCTAAGCATAGCATTGGGTTGCTGACATCAAGGGGAAGTTGTGGCTCAAGTTTGGAGTGAAACAGAGCACTTAGACATCCTACGCGTAGGATGTGTTCACAATGATTTAGCACTCCAAATCTAATTGTGAGCATACCAGAGTGATCAGCACCTTAAGAGGGGTCTGCGGTTTGAATTTGGAGCAATTTTGAGCAGTTAGACATGCTACGTGTAGTATGTCTAAGGCATGATATTGAAGTCAAAATCTGACTGTGGACATAGCAGGGTGTTGTATAGCCTTAGGCAAGCCTCCTAGTCAATTTTGGTCCAAATTGGAGTTGATTTGACTGGTCAGATCAACATCAGGCTGCTGGAACAGATTTTCGATCAGTTGACCAGCTTATAGGTGTCCAAATCAAAAAGTGAGAACAGCTATGGACTCAACACATCAAGGGGAATCTATAGTGTAAATTTCATCCAAAATAGAGCAGGTAGACATACTACGCGTAGGATGTCTACAGGGTCTTATTGAAGTCAAAATCTGACTGTGGACATAGAGTGATGTTCCAATTGACTTAAGAGTTCCAGAACTTCTTTCAGAAGTGAAATTGGACCTTGTTTGACCTTTTGACGAAGCAACGACGGAAGTAAGACTTTACCTCTAGACTGACAAACACTCGGGTAAAGTACAGTTCTAGATTAGCAGACCTAATCAAGAACATCCGAAGTGTATAGAGTACAGTAGTGGTTGAGGTTAACCCTCCAATTATACCAATCATTACTAAGACCACCTCTAGCGGTTAAATGCTTTGATTCGATTGCCGAAATTAAACGCTTGTGTACAGGTATATTCAGCGGCAAGGCAAGAAGTTGTGCAGAAACTGATCCCTTGCCAGGTGAGTGGTTGGATTTGTTATAAATTGCATTGCTAAGTTTGATGAATTTAAGATCAAGAAGACACATTCCTAGAAACCAAAAAGTGGTAGGTGATCAGGATAGCTTAGCGTCCACTGAGGAGAGTGTAACTCAGGCAAGGCTAGATCCATTAGTACCGATCATTGAGGAGGGTAGTGATACTGACACTTCATCAGAAAAGTCCTTCTTCATGATGGGTAGTCAATAGCCAGGAGGTTTCTCCAGTGAAGGACAATGCTAGGAGGAAGTACCTCCCAAAACCCTTTGAACGATGTCAAGTTCACTATAATCTTCTTAGAATGAACAAACTCTAGGGGAGCCCTAGTTTATTATGACTATTAGGGATGCAAGTGTATTTGTATAGAGGAAAGACCTTCTCAGAGACTGGAAATAATTCGAGTCTATGATGATGGAGATAGATTCCGAGACGAAAAGGGGAACCACTATTTGATAGTTAGTAACCCTGAGGATTACAACAGATATGGAGATAATGTGGCCAAAAAAAAAATGGTCTCAGAGGCTCAAGAGCCGCCTCCAAAAATTGATCGACCTGGAGCTCTTTTTATGTATGATAAAAAAACAACCAGGGTCTCTAATGAGAATGTGGAAATTTACAAGCATGAGAGCGAGGGAGTAGTCTCTTATTTTCGATGCAAAGAACCCTACCCAAATGAATTAAGCAAAGACAAGGTTCTTTACTTATTCTTTTATGAAATTGCTATGGGGAAGGATATCATTTTTGTTGACAAGTACGGGCGAGAATACAAACGAATTCTCCTAGAGGAGGTAGAAAAGGCAACAGTTCCAGAAACATCAACATATGCCCGCGAAGAAGTACCAAGGTCCACCTATACCCCTAGCGAGTCAACAAATCCATTTTCAGAAGAGTACGAGACAACATCACATTCTAACCGACAACAAACGTTCAACTACCAGAACCAACAAGCAACCCAACCATCATTGCAGGCATGGATTCAACGAAGTGCGCATTAGAACAACACTGAAATAGAGATGGTTATCCAACCGCAAGAGGGCTAAGAGATTTACAAGAACCACCACTCTATTCACGATATCAAGGCGAGAGTAAGCCAAAAACTCAAGATTCGACAGAGCCTGGAAGACAACCCATAGAACAAGTTAAAAGAGATGAACCACCTCCTGCAAGAACCATCAGAAATTATGGCTTAGGGGCACCTCTGGGAGAGGAACCCTCCCACTACCGAAGTCCAGAGGAGGTATATCGAGTAGGACGAGGAGAACCAATGATGAGATTTGTAGACCATCGTAGAATTAGACCTTCTCATGTGCAAAAATGGGTAAACAAGAAATACACGGGAAACAGAGATCCTAGGGATCATGTAGCAGCCTTTGTGCGTGTAATTAGAGCTGAAGAAGTTTTGGACTTCCCTCCTCAATTTGCAGGGTTTGGGCTTACCCTAGAAGAGGATGCCGCTACTTGGTTTGACTCTGTGGAGCGTAGAGACTTTGAGTCTATGGAGGAGGTGTTTAACGAGGTTATTGAGGAATTCTCACAAATGGGGATAGCTCATAATACAGTCTCACAAACCCATAAATTCAAACAGAAAGAAGGGGAATCTGTGCGAAAAGCAGTCCTACGACTAAAAAGATATGTGAAGTTCTGTCCCGCGGAAGAACTGCCAACCCAGTCCAGACTTATGCTTATATTTATTCAAGGACTAAGGAACGCAGATCTCCACAAGGACTTACATATGAAGAGCAGCACGACGTTAAATGAGTTAACTAAGGAGACTCTTTACCTTTAGACAATTGTGCGGTGTACAAGGAGGGTGAATTCAAGGATCTTAATGACGATTCATCCTCACAACAAAGTGGAAGCAAGTCCGCTAAGACAGCACCGAAAGGAGAAGTAGCTGTAAGCCAGGAGCAGCTTGTGGAGGACGTGCTAAAAAAAAAAAATATGTATGCCAAGCCTCAGGCTAAGCAGCCAAAGTGGTGTGCTATTGAACAAAAATGGACAAACCATGTGACGGAAGAATGTTATTATAACAAGGGATATGTGAGAGAGCGACCTTATGCTCCCCAAGCTCAGGTAGCATCTCCTCAACTTCCACCGATGCCTAGGTATCAAGCAGGCAACCTACTAGGACCTGTAGGTGTAGAAAGACCACAACCGGTATTGGGGCAACAACCACCCCTACCAGGATTACGACCGGCCGGCATAAGATACACACCAACGGTAAACGAACCAGAAGAGAAGGCTTTGGTACCTATGCATGCATATTACAAAGATTCCAATGGATATGCAGCAAATCCTGTCTATTATCCACCGAAAGAACCCACAACACCAGAACCTTGGAGCATGATTGGAAGTATAGGACCACCAACAACTGCACAGGCCGCAGGAGAAGGAAGATACAGCTTGGATGAACGAACACTGTTGTTCATAGCCAACGGAGGCATGGGCGGGCAGAGGCATGGATACCAACAAAGAGGAGCTCAAGGAGCACCCTCAACAGCCTAAGGGACCCTGCTACAAGTGTGGCGGAGACCATTGGCTAAGGGATTGTCCTCACGATGAAATCATTAGAGTCAGTGCGTATTGCACCTAGTGTGGAATTAGTCACTTGATTCCTGATTGCCCTAAGAACCCGAGCAAAGGAGAAAAAACTACTTTGAACATGTTGGAAGCAGTGCCTTCTAGTGGAGGATCCAAAAATGAGACAGTAATACCTATTCAGGCAGTGACACGAGCACAAGCTCAACGAATGACAAACGAACCCATAATTGAAGAGCCAAAGACCGATGCCCCAAGTGCAGAAATGAAAAATCAGAGAAGCACTTGGAAAGCTAAAAAGGCACGTATGAAAGCTAGGAGAGAACGAGAGCAAACGGCTCTATCTAAGAGTTAAAACACACAAAGGATAGATTGGAGAGGTTAGAGGATCTAACTAGTTTAAGCTCACACACTGCGGTAAGAATAGGGCCCAAGGAAGCAAAGGAACCCCAAAGTGCAGGATCAGGAGGATCAGTCCTGGTAGAAAAAGTAAATGAGTAGTTAGACGCTGTTGGGTTAAAGGCCCGTGTGCCCGGCTGCCCGTTGTTCAGCCGCCCATGTACAGCCATTCATTTACTCATTCATAACAACTATACTCATAACTACACATTGTAGTGTGAGTACCGCCCCGCCACACACTGTGTCTATCTCCTTCTTCGTGTTGGCTCTCTGTGTGTGTGCTCTCCGATCCCAACAAGTGGTATCAGAGCTTGGTAGTGAGAGCATTGAGAGCTTCATCATCATTGTTGAGTGTGTTGAAACTTGCTGCTGTTTCATTGCCGTTTTTCGGTTTCGCGCACGCGCGCATTTCCAAAGAGCAGAAGGTTTTTTTGAGCTTGGCATTGGAAGGTTCAGCACTCTGCGAGTATTTTCAGCAGGCGTCCTGGGGTTTAACCCCCCTTTCGGAGCCATTCGTGCCATTAGAAATCCCATCCGAGCTACAGACTAGGAGCTACGTTTTTCATCTCTCTTTGGTAGTTTTCAGCTGCCAGAGCTTCCATAGCCATTACAGGTGCCATTGTTGTAGTGTCTTCCACTTACGTGAGCCCACAGCTCATTTGAGAGTGTGTAGCCTCTTCTTGGAGTGGCCTCATACACACAGATAGAGTGGGAGTTTGGCGACATTGTCTTCTTCGACTACAGGTACAGGTACAGGTGCAGGTACAGGTACAGGTACGGGTACAGGTTACAGGTTACAGGGAGCTTTGGATACAGGTTTCTTCTGTGGTTACAAAACATGTATTTTGACTGTGGGACAGCCATGCATATGGTTGTGGTTTGAGTGGGAGCTTCTACTCTTCTGGGCAGTCTGTTTATGCGTGTTCTTGAGCTATAGGTTTACATCATCTATGTATGTTGATGGATGTGGATATGGCAGTTTGACAGACACTCTTTATGCATGATATTGTGGAGATTTGGTTCACTTATACATAGAGCGGGTTTGCTCTTGCTTGCAGTGTTGCGGTTTGAGTACGGACAGGTACTTGGTTGACAGTAGAGATTGGACTTCGCTGAGCTTGTGCATTGGTTATATGCTCACTTGGATCCATTTATGCTCACGGATTTGTGTAAGCTTGGTCAGCTTATGTCTCTATTGTGGTTATTCAGACATGGAGTATGTTTATGCCTCTATGACAGCTCATTGTTGATGCATTTTGTGGCACAGTTTGCCTAGGCCGGTTGAGTTACAGGTGTCACGGGTTTATGCATTTGTTTGTGGATTTCTACGTACGTTTTTTGACCATATTATGGGCTGATTTATACTCTATGCGTTTGCTCTTTGATTGAGCAGCAGGTGTTGTCAGATTTGCAACACTACTTTGTTGTGGCAGTTTGTTGGTTGGTTACAGGTTTCTCATTGTTGCATTCTTGTTGTAATGGGCACTAAAGAGGACACAGTTTTCAATATTGAGAAGTTGGATGGTGCTAACTTCTCATATTGGAAAGATCAGATTTGGGATGTCTTGGTGCAGAAGAAACAGATTCGACCTCTAAAGTTGCAGGGAGTTAAGCCAAAGAACATGGAGAGGGATGATTGGGAGGAGTTGGATGAGATGTGCAGGTCTACCATTAGGCTTTCCCTTTCAAAGTCTGTTTATTACAATGTGAAAGATGCACAGGGTGGAGC
This sequence comes from Adiantum capillus-veneris, assembly GCF_014529385.1. Taxonomy (NCBI): domain Eukaryota; kingdom Viridiplantae; phylum Streptophyta; class Polypodiopsida; order Polypodiales; family Pteridaceae; genus Adiantum; species Adiantum capillus-veneris. The sequence continues at coordinate 42,599,074 of NC_140931.1, forward strand.
TTATGAGCTATGGCAGCGGATTTGCGATATGTATGATAAGCATTCGGTTGCTTCTATGGTGTATTGGATTAAAAAGCTTATTGATTTGCGAATGGAGGAAGGTGCTTCCATGAATGCGCATTTGAATGAGTTCAATACAATTTTCAGCCAACTTGCTACGCAGGAAATTACGTTTGAGGAAAATGTAAAAGCTATGTTTTTACTTGTCACGTTGCCTGAGTCATGGGACACATTTAGGACAGCCATAAGTAACTCGGTTCCTACGAATGAGTTGACAAGTACTAATGTGGAGTCTAGTCTTCTCACGGAAGAGATTAATCGAAAGAATAATGCAGGTAATAAGTCTTCTAGTGCAATGGTTGTCAGAGGCAGGACTATGGACAAGTATAAGTCCAACAGGGGTAAATCTAGAAGCAGGTCCCGTGCAGGCACAAGTAAAAAGGATGTGGAATGTTTCCATTGTGGTAGAAAAGGCCATTTCAAAAAGGATTGCTACAAGTGGAAAAGGGAAAATGGAGATGGTAAGAAGAAAGACCATGATGCTAAGGACAAGCCTAAATCCAATGTCAAGATTGAGGAGTTAAATGCAACACAGGGAGAGTGTAGCTCTCAACATGACCATGTATGTGCTCCGACTAGTGCTACTAGTGAAGAGCTTGGTGATGTGTTGCTTGCATCCTATTTTGATGACGCTTTTCTTCTCACTCATGAGCGTAGTATGCCTATGGATTTGGTCATTGACAGTGGTGCTTCTTTTCACGTTACGCCTCATAGGTCGTGGTTTCATGACTATGATGCTTCGAGCACAGGTACTGTCAGGATTGCCGATGGGCGTTCTATGCAGATTCATGGCATTGGGGATATTCATTTGGCTATGCCAAACTCTACTACGTTTGTCTTGCAGCGTGTGCGTCATGTGCCGGCTCTTGCAAAAAGCTTGATTAGTGTGGGTCAGTTGGATTCACTTGGTTTCAATGTATCTTTTGGTGATGGAGGTTGGAAGATCACTAAGGGCAGCCTTGTTTTGGTTAAAGGTGCTAAGAGGAATACGTTGTATTCCCTTTGTGTAGCTAGTGTGGCTGATCACATTGTGGGGATCACTGAGCAACCTCCTGCTTCTTTATGGCATCAGCGTTTGGGGCATATGTCACTAAAAGGTATGAAGTTGTTGGCACGTGCGGATTACATTCCCGTTTCAGATTTTGGTGGTTTTGAGTTTTGTGAGCATTGCCTTTATGGTCGACATGCTCGGTCTTCTCATAAGAAAAGTGTTCCACACAGATCTTTGGAAAAGCTAGCTTTGGTGCATAGTGATGTATGTGGGCCGATGCCCAATGCTTCTCTTGGAGGTGCTATGTACTTTGTTACGTTCATTGATGATGCTAGCAGGAAGGTATGGGCATACCCCATTCGTAAGAAGGATATGGTGTTTGATATATTTAAGCAATGGTTGGCTCTTGTTGAGAACCAATCAGGTTGTAAGTTGAAGTGCTTACGTACGGACAATGGGGGTGAATTTATGTCTCATGCTTTCACAACATTATGTGTTGAGAAGGGTATACGGCGCGAGCTTAGTGCTCCCTATACACCTCCTCAAAATGGTGTGGCAGAGCGCATGAACAGGACTATACAGGAAAAAGTCTGTAGTATGCTTTCTATGGCTGGTTTGTCAAATGGATTTTGGGCTGAAGCTGTTGCCACTTCTGTGCATTTTATAAATCATTCACCTAGTGTTCCTTTGGGCTTCAAAGTGCCTGAAGAGGTATGGACAGGTTTGACACCTTCGTATGGTCACCTTCGTGTTTTTGGTTGTGAAGCTTATGTACATGTACCTAAGGCAAAACGCAGCAAATTGGATCCAAAGAGCAAGAGATGTATCTTCTTGGGTTATGGTAGCTCTGGTGAGATGGGTTATCGATTGTGGGATCCTATTGACAGGAAGATTGTGCGCAGCCATGATGTTGTTTTTCATGAGGACTCTATGTATAGAGCATCACCGCGAACGGTTGAGGTTCGGCGTGTGATATTTGAGGATGATGGACATCGGTATGATGGTCCCATGGCTGCTCGTGGGCAGCCCATTGACCCTCAAGTGGGAGATCAGCCCTTGTTGGGAGATCATGTAGATGTGGGACAGCCAGATGCACCTCCTGCACAGTCTTTGAGGCGTTCAGAGCGGCGTGCAAGACAGCCTCAACGTTTTGTGCCTTCTATGGATTATGTATTGTTGACTGATTGCGGGGAGCCATCATGTTATGATGAGGCCATGTCTAGTGTTGACAAGCTCAAGTGGGAGCAGGCTATGCAGTCAGAGATGGATTCGTTGATCCAAAATGAAACGTGGGAGCTTACTCCTTTGCCAAAGGGTAAGAAGGCACTACCATGCAAGTGGGTTTACAAGATAAAACTGTGTTCAATGGATGCAAAGCCTAGGTACAAAGCAAGGCTTGTGGCTAAAGGATTCAAGCAACAGAAGGGCATTGATTTTGACGAGATCTTCTCCCCAGTGGTGAAGATGTCTACTTTGCGTATGTTGTTTGCTTTGGTAGCTACAGAAGACATGGAGTTGAAGCAAATGGATGTAAAAACAGCTTTCTTACATCCGGACTTGCACGAGGATTTGTACATGGAGCAACCAAGTGGGTTTGTTATTCATGGTTCAAAGAAGATGGTATGCCGGCTTCTTAAGACCTTGTATGGGCTGAAGCAATCATCTCGTGAATGGTATCGTAAGTTTGATGCATTCATGAGTTCATTGGGCTATGTACGCAGTTATGAGGACCCATGCCTCTATACTAGCAAGGCTGCAGATGGTAGTCTTATTGTTTTGGTTTTGTATGTGGATGACATGCTGATCGCAGGGAAGTGTATTTTTGATGTGGATGCCTTGAAACATAGGCTACATGAGACCTTTTCCATGAAGGATCTTGGGGATGCCAGTCATATTTTGGGTATGCGGATCACTCGTGATCGTTCTCGCAAGATGCTCTTTCTTAGTCAGAAAGAGTACATTGACAGGGTGCTTGAGCGTTTTCATATGGAAGGGGGGAAGGCCATTAGTACCCCGTTGCCTCCATATGTAAAACTCAGCCATGATGACTGCCCTCAGACAGATTTGGAGACTACAGAGATGTCTCAGATTCCCTATGCGTCAGCTGTTGGTTCCTTGATGTATGCCATGGTGGCTACGCGTCCAGATCTTGCTCATGCAGTTGGTGTGGTTAGCAGGTACATGTCTAACCCGGGCAAGCGTCATTGGGATGCAGTAAAAGGTATTCTCAGATACTTGAGAGGGACTTCAGAGTTGTCCCTATGTTATGGTGAGAAGGATATGTCTGTTTGCGGATATACAGATTCAGACTATGCAGGGTCAGTGGACTCGAGGAAGTCTACTAGCGGCTATGTGTTCACAGTTGCAGGTGGACCGGTTTCGTGGGCATCACGTTTACAGCCATGCGTTGCTTTGAGCACTACAGAGGCTGAATATATGGCTTCCACTGAGGCTGCCAAGGAGGCCGTATGGCTCTCACGACTAGTGGGAGATCTTGGTATGGCTTGTGATGCTCCGATTCTACATTGTGATAGCCAGAGTGCCATAGCATTGGCACGGAATCCTGTCTTCCATGCGAAGACAAAGCACATTGAGGTGAGGTATCACTTCATACGAGAGGTGCTAGAGGACAAGCGCATAGAGCTTGTCAAGGTACACACTGACGATAACCCTGCTGATCTACTCACGAAGTCGTTAGCCTCACAGCGGTTTGCACACTGCAGATCGCTGATGGGTATGGCTTGACTTCTTTTGCTGTACTTTGGCCACTTTAAAGGCACACTGCCTTTAAGTGGGAGATTGTTGGGTTAAAGGCCCGTGTGCCCGGCTGCCCGTTGTTCAGCCGCCCATGTACAGCCATTCATTTACTCATTCATAACAACTATACTCATAACTACACATTGTAGTGTGAGTACCGCCCCGCCACACACTGTGTCTATCTCCTTCTTCGTGTTGGCTCTCTGTGTATGTGCTCTCCGATCCCAACAGACGCCCTTTTAAAAGCATACAAAGCCAGACTAAAAAACAACCAAACCCAAGAGCAAAGATAGATGACTTATCCATATGCAGAAATAGAAAAACAGAGGTTGGAAATGTGTCGAAAGATGATTGAAACAGCCCAATCCTTGATAGAAAATCCGCTTGGTAAACCTGCAAGTTGGCACGAGGTACCAGCTCCAACCCCTATCTAACCAACTCTAGAGAAACAAGTAGACATGAAGGAGAGACTCACAACTGCCTTTGAGTCTAGGAGAGAACCTATCATAGTGCCAAATACAACAGATGAGACAATTGATGGTTTCCAGCCTAAAACATTGGTAGAAATGGGTAAGGATTGTAACAGTCTACATGACCTGTGGAAGCAAATCCGAGAGGCAAATGAAGCTAACAGGGTGAACCACCAAATAAATAGCACGAGAAAGGAGAAAAATGAGATCTTACCTCCCATTGAAGAGTTTGAGGCAAGATCACAAATGAACTTTGATATGCATTCACAAGGGGGAGACCAGGGTTCAATTAGTTCGGGGCACAGCCAACCAGACTCGCTAAAAACTGTACCCTCTTACCTAGGAGAGTATGAAGCTAAGTCTGAGGTGAGAGCAATCCCATCTCAAAGACTTTCTTCCAACAGAGTGATGGATTCATAAGGGTTGATTGAGTTATTGTCCACCCCTGTGGCATGCACAATCACATTAGCCTAACTCCTGAGGTTACGACCAAACATGTGGACCACCGTAGGCAAATGCTTGGAAAAATTTGGATTAAAAGACCCTACCTCGCAGCTTCAAGAAGGGATCAGAGAATTGGACAAGCCTCAACTAAACACTAGGCCAGAACAAGGAATCTCAAATCTCGCACGAGATTTTCCGAGCAACCCTTAAAACGAGCAAGACTGGCCAAGGCACACTACACAAAACAAAAACCAAACAAGATTTTTTAGGTGGCTTCAAGCACAACAAAAAAACCTGAAACAATATTACAACTAATTTTAATGGTAAAACGACCACAAATTTTAGTCAGAAAAAACCCCTTGAACAAGGGTTTGGTAGATGTTTCCTGTGATGGGCTAGAACGATTGTAACCCATACAATGGCATGTTGATATTCCTCTTCTTAGAACTAGTTGCCCTCAGATATTGGAAGCTCATTTCTACCACCATTGATCCTTGTTGGGAATAGTCGCACCATGATTCCAATGGATATAAATCTCCTATTCCTACCTCCCTACATGTAGGACCACAAGACTTACACTAAAAGAGTAAGGTTGTTGCCACTCGAAAAAATATCATAAATAAGGATGATCTGGGAGCTTGAGCTTCTCGTCACTTTTTCTTCTCCTCTGTCCTGCTCTACCTCAAGTTATTGTGGGTTGATGTACGATAACATACTGTGCATTTTAAGCTACTCTAGAGAAAACGGTGGAAACTTGAAAATAATTCTATTATTTCAATGAGGCTATTCTTTTGAGAAAATCCACATCATGGTGTATATTAAAGTTTGGATCGCACCATCATAGGTAGCCTTCTATTGGGGGGGGGGGGGAGGAGTTAGTGGTGTTGCCAAAGGTGGTGACGACAAACGTGTCAAGGGAGGTGGTAATGGTGGGGGATTATAAAGAGTGCTTTCATAGAAGAGTACGCAATGTTGATAAATCTATTAACAATTTTCTTATGACAACTTTGTCCACATGCTAGTTCTCTGTCACCTACCCATATCGATAGAAACCTAGGTTTAGTGTAATTCCACCTTAAAAATGTGAGATTTATCTTCAAAATTCAAAGTAGAAGGTAAATAAACGTACAAACTTTAGAGAAATTTAATGTAAAAATATTCTCTTAAATTTTCCATGTTTATATGATCACAGCTCAAAGTTCCTAGACTGCTTGGGGTTCCTAGTCTACTGAGTTGTCCATCATGCCTTGACCCAAATTACTTACCCAACGTGTGATGCCCCTATGTTGAATACACTTCTTAGAGCCACGGTGTATGATTGTCATTGTAGTCCTTTGGAATGCTTTTCCTAATGTGGCTTAGCCCTCCATTTTTGTTTGTACTCTATCTACTGCTTGAGTTGTACGTCCATCAATGCCTCATAGCAATTCAAATGGATGGTAGTCTAGAATTGCATCTGTCCTCTTGCAGAATGATGTGGCCCAGGCATGATCCTTAGCACCCCATAAGATAAACCCCTCCAAGGGGTAACTAGGGGGTTGGTTGTGCTACAACAAACAACATTGTGCCACGTTGAACCAATTGTGTTGGCTAGGAAAGGTAAATCTCACAGTCCTAATTATTGACAAACTTGATTTTGAAGGAGGTGGGCAAGAAAACTCACCATAAATGAGGTAAGAAGGTCCTCAAGTTCAATCGTAGTGTAAACAAAACCCTTCAAAAAGAAAGAGACGCGGACTCTTTCACACAGGGACCAATGCTCGAAAAAAACTTTGTTTTGAAAACTTGGCAGACCTACCTATGAGAATTTTAGTGGTAAACTGACTAAATTTGAAGCTTTTACACTAAATGACGCTAAATTTGTCTAAATTTTGTAGGTTTTCTCACTTTCAAATTTAAAATTCAGAGGTAAATCTCAAAATTTGTAGGTGGGATTACACTAAACCTAGGTTTTTTTTTTCAACCCCTCCCCCTCTCTTTCTCTCTCCTCGCTCTCTCTCAATCTCTTTAAAAGAAAAGTGTATGAAAGAGCTCGCGCCGTGTGGACTTTTTTTAGAGAGATGGAGAGAGATGGAGGAGAGAGAAAGAGAGAGAGAGAGAGAGAAAGAGAGAGAGAGAGAAGGAGGGGATCGCATATGGGCGAGGGAAGCCTGGAAGGGAAGAGGCTGAGGAGGCGGAGATTGCGCATGATGTAGGATCAACATATCTGTGTTGATGTGCGTCATAGGACCTTGAACTGTGTCACAAGTAGAGATTCTGCATGTTGACGCAACCCGACCTAATCTCTTGTCGCACCATCGCTTTTGGTGTTGCGGCTTGAGTAGGTTATTTCCCAACCCGATTAAGCATCAAGTGTGAAGAATCATGGTCGTTGTCGGACTAAGCAAGTGAGGGGAGGGAGAGCACCTGCTCCTAGGAGGCAAGAGTTCATAACTTCTGGTGGGGATGGGTAGAGGCAGCAAAAGGAGACCAGAGAGGTCCAAATGCTAAATCGCATTTCTCAGTCTCTCCCCCCCTCTCTCTCTCAATACATACTAGCTCACATTTAAATAAATTGTTTATTAGTTGGAAACATTACCTCCGTCCCCACCACCCTTTCACTTTACTGATATGCACCTCTTCTGCGCACCACGCACCCCCCCTTTTTTTAATACATCTCCCTACTCTCTAAAATCATAGGTACATACTAGCCGGCTAAATATTTGAATGCGCAAACATACACTACTTATTAGGGTCGGGACTTGGTAGGTATAATGAAGGAGGATAAAGGATCTCTGGTGGGGGTTTCAGCAGACGTAAGACGTAGCAAGCGATGAAGATGATGCGAGGGTGAAGGGACGGGGTAGCACTCATGCTACTACACATCTTGACGATCATTATTCTAACCGGTAGTAATAACGTGCAACTGATGAGGCTGGCGAGAGCGTCTTTAGCGGCGGCACCCATGCCATCCAACGATAATGCAGATGATATAACGATTGACGATCATCGACAATCTCTCCCTAAGGACGTGATGATGAAGATGGAGAGTAGCAAGCTGCTGCTGTAGGAGGGCGTCATGCTCGCCTTGCTCGATAATTGTGGTACGTACTCTTCTGCAATGCCTACTTGTGTCGTTGCTCGCTTCAACGCCGTCTCTGTGGCTCTCAACTTTGTAGGTGGACTCCTAATGGAGGATCTCCTCTTTGACACCTCCCACCAAGTGGACGCAGACTCAACTGGCCTCTTTGCTTGCCAAATTTCCATCGTTGTCGTCCCTACGTCCTCCGTGGAGGAAGTATAATAGATGTTCCTCTTTCCCACTTGTGTCTGTATGTGTGTGCATGCGTGACCAAAACCGTGTGTATGTGTCGGTGTGTGTGTGTGTGTGTGTGTGTGTGTGTGTGTGTGTGTGTGTGTGTGTGTGTGTGTGTGTGTGAGAGAGAGAGAGAGAGAGAGAGAGAGAGAGGAGAATAAGAGATTTTTAACATCGTAGGAAATTATCTCATACTCTACTCACACATACCCCTATCTTTCTTACTGGCATGCTTTGATTTAAATCATATTAATAAACCGATTCTTTGGATATATTCCCCATGTGTCGCGTCGCTCGCCACGAGTTCACCCTGCTCCATTGCAGTGGCTCTTCCATTCCCCTTGCTCCCACCCCTTCCGCCCTCTGCCTCTCGTGCACCAGCTGCCTCCATCCCTGCAGTAAACCGATGTAAGCTCCCCCTGTCTCCGATACCAGCCTGAGAGAGAGAGAGAGAGAGAGAGAGAGAGAGAGAGAGAGAGAGAGAGAGGGGGGGGGGTCACCCTGCTTCTGTTCGTAAACAAGAGAGAGAGAGAGAGAGAGAGATTCTAAAGCTTCGGTGGCGTCATGATTCGAATTCCACCCAATTCACCATTTTCGTGAAATCTATTCTGTCTAAAAGAGCACGCGCCGGCGCACACTCTTTGAGAGAGTTTCTACCTAATGCGCTGACAAACGATGAGGTTATAATAGGATATAGTTTTAAAAATAGGCATAATATAGTTTTAACAATGAGGTTATAATAGGCATCTTTTTCGCGTGACCCCAGGGCGTTGACGTCACTGCAAGACGTTGATCAACTCAGCCGAGCGAGCGAGAGAGAGAGAGAGAGAGAGAGAGAGAGAGAGAGAGAGAGAGAGAGAGAGAGAGAGAGAGAGAGAGAGAGAGAGAGAGAGAGAGAGAGAGAGACCTTCGGCTCAGCATGTGAAGGTCTTTCGACCTGAGCCCTGGCTACAAGTGCGCACAGAGAGAGAGAGAGAGAGAGAGAGAGAGAGAGAGAGAGAGAGAGAGAGAGAGAGAGAGAGAGAGAGAGAGAGAGAGAGAGAGAGAGAGAGAGAGAGAGAGAGCTACGTTAGAGGCCATGACACAGAGAGAGAGAGAGAGGACTGCCTTAGCCGCCATCACACACACACACACACACACACACACACACACACAGAGTACAGGTAGTTCGAGAGGGGGGGGGGAGATTTTTTTTATTGGGGGCGGCTAATTGGCTTTCTATTTTGTTCAAATAGAAAGTATCTCTCCTTTCAATTTGGAAATTTGAAAGGGAACTCCTCTTGCTTGAGACTCCACACAAAACTAGCTCTACGATTTGGGTGCTATATTGCTTTGTGTTCGCTTAATATGAAAGGACACACACACAAAGGAAGCTGACTATCTTGCAAAAAGACACTCACCATAGCCTTTCGCTTTGGAGACACGCAACAGCATAGCACTGACGCACACTTCACATGGGTGCCCAGCACGCTGTTGTAGGGCTCAACCACAGACGCTGATGGTAGACAGTAAACCCGGGGTCCACGGGAGAGAGAGAGAGAGAGAGAGAGAGAGAGAGAGAGCGAGAGAGAGAGAGAGAGAGATAACAAGCAGGCAATCGACCGCTCTGATACACAGCGAGAGTAGGTCAAGAAGACGCTTGTCTACCACCCTTGGCATGTCGGTTGCACAAGCGACGAGAGGCTCTGCATCGAGTGCATGCGAGATAGAGAGAGAGGTCGGTTTGCTTCCCTCTAGAAAGAAGCTTCATGACAGACGGAGACAGCCCACCATTCAACCTATCTGAAACCTCATGTTTGATTTTTTGACACCTTCTCTCCTCAGCCTCATGCTTTTTTCATCTTTTGATCCAACCTTAGAATCTTCTCCACAATCCACTAATTTGTCTTTTTTTCATAATCGACTAGACATACACACAAACATTATAAGCATCGAGCAAACTGCAAGCCAAGGTGCACAAGGCGATAATCTGAGCAAACTGCAAGCCAAGGTGCACAAGAAGATAATCCCGCACCCTTTGCACATACTAAAGATCAATTCCTCACTGCACATGATGAAGGGAAAACAGTCCGTGGCAAAGGCTCCCTCCTGCCAAGTCAAGGAGTTGCAACAGAAAAGTCCTCAATGGATGGGCACAAACATGAGCGTTGGATACTCAGAACCCCTTTGTTGTACTACACAATTGGAAATCATACTATAGCATGTATCCCAGTGAAGAAATCAAATCCACCCCATCAACAATCTCTACTTCAAGGAGAAATGGCTAGTTTGAAGACCATTCTAGTTTGCATCGCATAATGTATTACCTAAATCATGTAGACATGCACGCATCGAGGGTGTCGCCAACACCTTACAAAATTGGAGTCATCTTGCATCTACTATCTCCTTATCTCTACTTCAAGGAGAAATGGCTAGTTTGAAGACCATTCTAGTTTGCATCGCATAATGTATTACCTAAATCATGTAGACATGCACGCATCGAGGGTGTCGCCAACACCTTACAAAATTGGAGTCATCTTGCATCTACTATCTCCTTAATGCGGTCACACGCATTAAGGGGGAATATTGTGAACTAATGCTTTGTGTCCGCTTAATATGAAAGGATTCACACACACAAACATTATAAACATAGTGAAACCGTCATAATAAGAAGAATCGTAATGTTGAAGCGTTCCGCGTCTTTGTGCATTTGAGAGAGAGAGCGATGGTCTGTGTACTTTGTCACTATCACCATTTTCTACAGTTTCTTTTTTACTGAGAGAGAGAGAGAGAGAGAGAGAGAGAGAGAGAGACTAGAGGGATGGCTTCCGATAAGCGCATTGTCGCAGTGTTTCTTGTGATGTTGGTGGCAATGGCCGGACTGAGTGGTGCCCTAGCGTAGCCGCCTCCTCCGCCACTACAGTGTGCATCCCTACTGAATCTGGTGTCGGCCTGCCACTCTTTGACTCTCTATGTTACCTTGCCCAACCTATCGCTCACCACTTGCCTTGCCTTAGCATCAACATCGCCCGCATCATCTCGGCAACAACGGAAGCTGCATCTGATCACCATCGCTTGCATCGACCTGCCTCATCATGCACTTCTCTTAATTTATGGTCATTTGTAGTTAGAGTCCTGCATGGTGAAATCAAGTTCTCCATCATGCTAGCTCGCTCATGTACTACTTTTTGGGCAAATTTGCATTAACACGTCCTCTTTGAGAGAGAGAGAGAGAGAGAGAGAGAGAGAGAGAGAGAGAGAGAGAGAGAGAGAGAGAGAGAGAGAGAGAGAGAGAGAGAGAGAGAGAGAGGAGAAGTGAGGGTTTTTGTGTGTGTTGTTGCAGCCATCCCATCTCGTCAGCACTTTCCTCTCTCTTTAAGAGAGAGAGAGAGAGAGAGAGAGGATAAGTGAGGGTTTTTGTGTGTGTTGTTGCAGCCATCCCATCTCGTCAGGACTTTCCTTTCTCGTTGGCAAGCTGTGTAAAGTTGGCTCGCCATCACCTCTACCTCTCTCTTCTCGTCCATGCAGCCGATTTTCGGTAGTGCAGACCATCCAATGCTCGGTTGTATCGTGCAGCCTTGTTGCCACAGTATGGGGTGCCAGCTTCGATCGCTCAACCCGAGCATCCCAATCCGTCTTCTTGCCATCGATCGCGATCGTTCGTCTTGCCATCAATCGGGATCTTGCCCCTATTCTAGAGTGTGACTGCTCTACGTTTTGCATGAGTTGATGGATAGATGAGCAAGAAAGTGCCCAAGGCCGAAGTCAAAACCACTCCCGAGCCTGACCTGGCTCCCATCTTGCAAACCTCGGAGACCACGAGGCATGATACCCTCAAGCGAGTATGGGACTACATCAAGGCTCACAAGCTCCATAGTATTAAGAAATCGTAGATCTTATGTGATCCTCCCCTTAAGAAGGCATTTGGACGAGACAATGTTTAGGTTTCAAAAGTGCTCAAGTACTTGAGTCCCCACTTGTCAAGAAAGGTTTGATAGGGTTGTCTGCTTTGTCTAAGTCAGTTTTCACCAGAAGACTTAAACTGCGCACAAACACTTGCTCGGGTTTGTCTTTGCTCGGAAAAACTCGCTCAGTGCATGGTAAGACTCGGTCAGTACCTTTAAACAAGGTTGGAGAATATTGCGAGGGAGAAGATGGAAATACCACACTACCAGTAGAATTCCAAGGAATAGTATCCAAAGCTATTCTTGACAGTGGAGCGGGAGTTGCTATCGCCACCAAAGAAATCTGGAAAAAATGGGGAAAACCGGCTTTGAGAGCTACCAGAATGAAATTGCAACTGGCAGATGGGTTCATGGAAAAGCCTCTAGGACTTTTAGAAAAAGTAATTGTCACCTCTTGTGGAATCGAGTATGAGCATACATTTGCAAGAGTTGATTTCGACAAAAAGAACAATTACGAGATCATCTTGGGAAGACCATTCATGAGACAATTAAAGATGGTCCAGGATTGGGGTTACGACCACATATACCTCATACGTGGGGAGACTACAACCAAAATATACCTAAAATACCATAGTTACAAGGATGTGAACCACACACCAGTGGAAGAGTTTGATTCAGCTACATTGGCAGGGTCCGAACTCCCAGCATGGTTAGGGCAGAAAAAAGAGCTATGGATGTGCGGAGTTTCACATTGTGGAAGCTTAAAAAGAGAGGAATGCATCTTAGAAAGAGCTATTGAGGACAAGGATTACATTCCGGAACCTTTTCCTGAAGATGCCTTAGAACCTCTGGAATGGGAACACATACTAGCAACATTGGATGTCTGTACCATTATAGATAGCCCAACGACAAAATTTTGCAATAAGGATGGCTATGATGTGCTACCCTATTACATGGTAAGCTTTATACCAATAGGAGATAAGAATGTAACTCACCAGAACAAGAAGAGTTTTATGACTCCTTTGAGCATCTGGAATTAAGTAACGATGCAGATAACGAGTGTTCAGATAGCTCAAGCGAGCGTGGGGAGACAACCGCGAATATCAAGTTTTATGATTTTGCCAATCAAGACCCTAAACGCCAGGAACGCTATAGGGAAAAAAGAGTAGAAAACAAAATTAGAGAGAACCTGATGCCCAGAATAAAAGATAAAACTCACTATCTAATGCTTGTCAAGGCAGAGGATTGTGTAAAAGACCAAATATCAGGAAGATTCTCAAGAGTTCAAAGGGAAAGGACACATGAGGAAATAAAACAAGCACAGAAGACTAAAACAGAAACAAAATCAAACAAAATCAAGACAATTTCAACAATCAAAACAGGAAAAGATAAAATATCCAGAGTGAACCAAAATGGAGCGTAAAAAGAAATACCAAGAACTAAAACGGTCGTTACGAGAGGTATGGACTACTGAGGGAGAAAGTGACGATAAGGAGGAATCAGAAAAAGAAAACATGAATGTACCATCCCACTATCGAAAATTCACCATCCAAGACAGAAAAATCATAATGACACCACCAATAAGGGAAAGAATAAACCAAGAATCTTACGATGGGCCGGAAAATGCAAAACGGATAGACCTCGTTGCGCCAGGCGAAGAGCCTTAGCCTGTCTATATAGCAATTGATTTAGAGCCTGAAGAAGAAGAAAGGCTAACACAACTTCTCAAGAAGGATAAAGATGTGTTTGCATGGTCCTACAAAGACCTCAAAGGAGTTGATCCATCGATATGCCAACATACAATTCCTTTGAAATCAGATGCCAAACCTAGCAAACAGCGTCCTTACACATATAATGACACATTTCCTAAACGAATCAAAGAGGAGATTGACAAGTTGATGGATGCTGAATTCATCTATAAAATCGAGCATACAGATTGGGTGTCACCCATTGTGGTTGTCCCCAAAAAGAACGGAAAGCTGCGTGTGTGTGTGTGTGTGTGAACCTCAAAAAAGTGAACGCAGCCACAATAAGGGATAATTATCCCTTGTTGCCGATCACAGAAGATGTGCTTGAGAGGGTGGCTGAAAAACGGGCTTATTCCTTTTTAGATGGGTTTTTCGAGTATAACCAATTGGCAATTGCAATAGAGGATCAACACAAAACAGCATTTGCCACAGAGTGGGGAATATATGCGTATAGAGTTATGCCTTTTGGCCTAACCAATGCCCCAGCTACCTTCGAAAGGTTAATGACTCATGCGTTCAAAGAATACCTGAGAATATTCTTAGAAATATGTATGGATGATCTCTGTGTCCACTCTCTTATACGAGAAGAACATATTGACCATTTACAAAAGGTATTTGAGAAGTGCAGAACATATCGAATCTGTCTCAACCCGGAAAAGTGCATTTTGATGGTAAGGCAAGGCCGCATCTTAGAACATATTGTCTCAAGAAATGGCATAACCACTGACCTAGACAAAATAAGAGTCATAGTAGACTTGCCCAGGCCTACTAATGCCAAACAAGTACAATCTTTCATGGGACACTCTGGATACTATCAAAGATTCATATATATGTATGCGGTCATTGCACAACCTCTATATCGCTTATTAGTCAGTTTTGACTGGACTGAGGAGTGTGAAACTTCATTCCAAGAGCTTAAGGAAAACCTTGTATCAGCACCTGTACTTAAAGCACCAGATTGGAAAAAGATATTCCATGTTCACATTGATGCCTCTGCATACGCAATTGGGAGTATTCTGGCTCAACCTGGAGAAGGAACGATGGATTTCCTAGTTTGTTATGCGAGCCGATAGCTAAATAGTGCAGAAAAGAACTACACCACCACTGAAAGAGAGGGATTAGGAATGATTTATGCTATAAAGAAATTTCGGCATTACTTGCTTGCAAACAAATTTGTGTTCTTCACAGATCATCAAGCTCTTTTGTATCTAGTAAATAAACCATGCAATACGGGGAGAATTGTACGATGGTTTATTATATTGCTAGAGTTTGACTTCACAGTGGTAGTAAAAAAAGGGTAAAACCCATCTACGGGCCGATCGTCTTTCAAGGCTACAAAACGGGGAAGCTCCTGAAGGAGTAGATGATGACATACATGATGCTTATCTTTTCAATATTGAAATGATACCCAAATGGTCTCAGAAAATTGTTAGCATTCTTTCCTTTGGAGGTAGATTTGATAACAAGGAAGACAGATCCAAACAACAAACATTTCGACAAACAAAAAAATTTCAGTTGATTGCAGGACGACTATACCATCTAGGCTCGGACCAAATTCTACAATTATGTATAAATCCAAAGGAATTCGAGTGTTATCTTGAAGAAGCACACATCCAAGATTGTGCATTTCATTGTTCAACAATGAAAACACACCAAAGATTGAAACACTTAGGAGTTTATTGGCCAACTATGTATGCTGACACACATACTTATGTTAACAATTGTACTATATGTAGTGCCAAATGATCGGTGGATCACGCGACATTGTTTCAGGTAACCATTGCACCTGCATGGAGTCAATATATCATTGATTTCTTAACAACAAGGACACTTCCTGAAAACATAACAAAAGCGCAAAAAAAGGGCTATAGATTTGGAGGCTCGAGACTTTAATTTAATTGGAAATCGACTCTACAAGAGAGGAAAGGACAATCAACTTAAAATCTGTGCAAGTGAAAGTGAATACATGTTGATTCTAGAACACGCACATGGAGGAATAAGTGGAGGCCATTTTTCAGGCGATAAGATGGCAAAAATTGTCTTAACCACCACAGGAATATGGTGGCCTACATTGCACATGGATGCTGAGGAGTTTGTAAAGTGTTGTGACGCATGTCAGCGCACTAAGGTGCCGATAAAGAGAGATGAGATGCCACTACGGCGAATGATGGGAGCACGGGCATTTGCAAAATGGGGAATTGATTTTGTGGGGCCTATTTCACCCCCTGCATATCGCACCCATACCCAATATATCATTGTGGCTACGGACTATCTCACAAAATGGGCGGAAGCCAAAGCAACACAAAAAGCAGACGCAAGAACCACTGCACAATTTTTGTATAAGAATGTCTTTGTACGATAAGGATTACCAATAGAAATTGTCAGTGATCGAGGAACACATTTTCTTAATGAAATCATTGAATATCTGTTAGAGGAATTCATGGTCATACATAGAAAATCTGCTCCATATCATCCACAGGCAAATGGACAAGCTGAGGCCACAAATAAAACACTATGCACTGTTTTGACTAAAATTGTATCAAAGTCAAGGACAGACTGGGATCAACAATTACACTCAACAATATGGGCATACAGGGTAGCTTACAAAACATCAATCGGAACACCACCGTACAACATGGTGTTTGGTCTAAACGCTATATTACCCATAGAGTTTTTAGTTCCAACTCTACGAGTAGCGAAACGCTTAGAATGGACAGGCCATGAGCTCTCTTCAAAAATAGATGATCTTGAAAAGCTAGATGAACTTCGACTCAGAGTTTGTAGCTTCAATCTATGCTAAAAAGAGAAGACAAAAAGAGTTTTTTGACAAGCATGTGCGTACGAAAGAGTTCAAAACAGGTAATTATGTACTTGTTTATACTTTGAAGCAACATGCCAAAAAACTTAAAAACGAGGGATGGGACCCTTTGTGATTAGTGATTTATCACAAAGTGGAGCTGTCAAACTTGCTACATTGGCAGGAGAAGAAATGCCAAATTGGACTAGTAGGTGTCAGTTAAAAAAGTATCATTTGCCACTAACACAGGATATGCTTCAACAAATCCATCAAGAAAAACAACGAATGAAGGAGAAATAGAGGGTACGAGAAGAAGCACAAGCAAAAGAAAAAGAACGCATTGCAAAAACAAGGCTTCTATGACAACAACAACAAAGTGGATCACCGTTGCAAATAAATGCTATTCGATTAACGAATTTTGGTGAAGACACAATGGAACCAATAATTGCAATCAAAGTGGGTAGCAATCAAGTTGAATCGATGGCATTGCTTGATTCCAGAGCTCAAGCAAATCTGATCTCTTACAAATTATATAAACAGCTCAAGCTCGAAGATCAACTACATCCTACTCAACAAGTGCTGGAAAGTAGTACATCACATTCGCTAGGAACATTGGGCTGGACAATATTGCATGTACAAATACATCAATATGTTTACCCCCACAAGTTTTATGTGGTTGAGGATGCGAGCACACTACACCCCATGTTGTTGGGACAACCATGGCAGAAAGAATATAATGTGCAGATAGATTGGAGTCCGAATACCGTCAGAATTCAGCATGCACAAGAACAACAGGTGGTAGCCTTTGATCAAACAACCTGAAAGAACCCAATAATGGTGCCACAATCAATTGATCAAGAGAAAAATAGATGGGTGCCACTTAACCAGCCAAAGATACCTACGAAGGATACACAAAAAACAGCCAACTGTCTTCAATCAAAAAATGAGATACCACAGGCGACAAAGAATAGATCAAGGTTCGCAACACGCGAAAAACAAGTATGGGTACGGAAATATCTACGTGAACGAGCCAATAAACCACAGTATACTAGCAGACAGCCTCAGAAAAACCAGGTTAATCAAACACCAAACAGAGTCATCAAACAGATATGGATACCGAAGAACATGCTCAATCGCCAACTACATGAGAAACGTGTTTGGATCCCCAAGGTGATGCTACAGGAACTCCCTTCAGTACAAGCAAAACTAGCAGTAGGACAAACGACATCGGCAAATCAATCTGTGCGGATGTAGATCAACGGAAAAGCCACCAAAACCAAAAAAGAGGCAATAAGCCTACAAACGCATCCAAAACAAAGCTACAAATGGCAAGCAAAAGAGAAAAAGATTATGGCCACATCAGCCACGACAATTCCATCCACGGAAACAACCACGGCCATATCGACAGTAGCGGAAACCCAAGCAACTTTTGCAAAAAAGACGATCAAACAAAGAGCTGTAGAGTTACAACTTTTCCTTGCAAAGAAAAGCCACCAACCAACTCTACAACAAACAGGAAACCTCGACGTCGAATGCCAATAAGCATCTTGCTTATTCCCTCCTCTCGCACAGCATTAATTTTTCCATGCATAGCATGAGTATGCATCAGATAGGGCCACATTACAAGGCCGTGCATTAGCACAATTTTTAACCCATGCATTGCACATACCCCGAGGTGATACCTTGTCGTCCGGGAAGACTCCGACTAGGAGGGGGGGGAGGCATTCTCAATGCGGGCCCAATGAAGGTGAAAAGAGCAAAAAAGGGCATGCTTTTTGACTATTTTGAAGGGTTTTCCTTTGATTGCGAAATTTTCTGGACTAACCTAAGTACATATGTCCTTATACAGCACGAATCTACAAGTATATGGGGCCAAACGCCGAATTAGGCCTCTAGGTATGTGTATATATGTAAAAATAGCCATTTTTCGAGCAAAATATTGGTAAAACGGAGAAATCCGGCCATAAAAATTGCATGTGAGTGTACATAGTGTTTTGCGGTGATGTTTTTGAGTTATTGTGATTTTTTGGGATTTTCTGGGTTTATTTTTCTATTTTCTTTTTAATTTTACTAATTATAGGCAGAAAAACTTCAAAAATACAAAAAGCATGTGAAATATGGTCGTAAAGAAAAACAAAAAATATGGGGATAATCAGTGACTATAGGACAACCTAGGGTACAATGGGGGTGCAATTATGTGAATGGAGCGGGAGGCGTGTTTTGGCTAGATTTTGATAAAAACGTCAAATTTCTCGGAAACTGGGCAAACGAAGTCCAAATCAAGAACTTTTCGAGCTTAAACCACATCTCGCAAGAAGTTAGGAGCACATGTCAAATTTCATAGAAAGTGGTCCGGGGACCCCCATTATAAGATTTTTTCACTTCACTTAGAGCTCATTTCTACTATTTCCTTCTTGAGAAAGAGCTCTTGCCACCTAGAATGAACCGGACTTCCAGCTGCTTCTACAACACGCACGACCTCCCGACAGGCTCCAGATATGAGAGGTAGGCTCAGTACCTTGAGCTTTTCGCATATGTTTGATGTTTTATCGCGAAAACTAGTATAGGGTTCACACGGGGAACGAGAAGTAGAGACCTACAGGTAGAGGTAGCCACCTAACGGCTAACCCAATAGCAATAAGGCTTCATAGGGGGTTTACCCTAGCATAAGAGACCACCTCTTGAATGCACAAAGGCGGCAAAAAACCAACGGGAAAAACCCTAACTTCTAGAGCCCTGCAAGAGGCCACCAAGTGGTAAATCGGTGGAAAGTCGCCCAAATGCTACCAAAACTCACAGTTAGGAGCATCTCGACATGCTCTACAATGCTATATAGCCCACATGGCCATAAGGCAACCCGAAGCGGGACTAAGCTTCAGAAACGGCATCGGACACACAAGGCATCAACTGGCTCTCACAGGCCAAACCGGATGTCCGTTTGCCACCAAACTTCACGAGCGGCTTGCCTAGACCATCAACAACCAAGTCCTATGGTGGTAGACCACCACAATTCATCGACGGCATGCAAATGCAACCACGGGTGCTTCCAGAGCGACAAATCGCGGAGCTCCGGTGAAGCCAAAGCCAACAAAAACCATATGGCAAGGTTCCCCAAGGAACCATGAAGCTATAGAGACTAACATCAAGAAATTTCATCGCCGAAAAGCACTCCAAGAGTCAAAAAATGACTCAGAGGCTCTGAAAGCCAAACAGGAAGTTTCTATCTATCTTTTTGACTTTTTTATTGAAATAAGGCTTAAAGGGAACTCAGGGGGGCTAAGGGCATATACTAGTAGCACTTCTCCAAAAGAATTCATCAGGAGACATCCTACGTGTAGGATGTCTCAAGGCCATGTTTGGGCACCCAACTCAATATCTCACCTCATACACAGCTTCTGCATAGCTTATACATGCTAGCCATCAAGTTTCATCACATTTGGACAAGAGTTGACCTCATATGCATCAAAAAACGGAAAGTCAGAGCATAGAGGCAAATAAAGGGTCATAGACCTACCAAAACTAGTCCAAATCACATGAAACTTGCACAATATACTCATTATCACATTGCCAAGCTAACTGTGGAGTTAGATATGAAAAATAATGAAATAGACATCCTACGCGTAGGATGTCTAAATGCCCTATT
Source organism: Adiantum capillus-veneris (assembly GCF_014529385.1). Taxonomy (NCBI): domain Eukaryota; kingdom Viridiplantae; phylum Streptophyta; class Polypodiopsida; order Polypodiales; family Pteridaceae; genus Adiantum; species Adiantum capillus-veneris. The sequence goes on from NC_140931.1 coordinate 42,619,163, forward strand.
TGACCTCCAGCTGGTGTTTTTGAGTTCCACATATCTTTATAACATCTTCACAAGCTCATGTATCAAATTTCAAGCAAGACCCATCACATTTGGCCCCCAAAACCTCAAAGATGCACTTTTCTGAGCCTAAAAACCCTAAACATGCTCCTAACAACACCAATGCTTATCCAAATCAAAATCTAAGAACAGGGCCATGTTCTACATGCTAAGGGCTACCCACAGAACCAAAATCAAGTCATTCTGAGATAGTAGACATCCTACACGTAGGATGTCTCCAGGGTCATATTGACCTTCTGTGCAGGAATTGACATCATGGGAGTCTTTTACATGGTATAAGAAGCCTATATATCAAATTTCAATCCAATTGGATATCATTTGCCCATCCATATGGGACATCCTACCCATTTTGTGAGCCAAAAGCCTAAATTTGCTCAAAATTGCACTTTTTGATGTCCAAACCAGATTCCAAGTACATAGCCATGTTGCACAGGTCAAGGGCCACAAGCATGTCAAGTTTCATCAAAATCAGAGAAAGTAGACATCCTACGCGTAGAATGTCTACATGCTTATTTTTCAGCCAAAAATCTACTTTGGACACATGCATGGCTTCCCTAGTCTCTTTTGTAATGAGTAGAGCTACGCATTAGGCATGTTAGTTTCAGAAAACGTTGACCTGCAAATTTCGACCAGACATCCTACGTGATTCTGCACTGGGTGTTTAGGGTTGGGGTTTTCGGTCACTGACCTTAGGGAGAGCTACCTATTGGTGTTAATAGGATTTCCCTCAAGTTCCGTAGTGTTTCGAGAACGTTTGAAGGTTATTTGGCTCTTGAAAGCGTTGTAGGAAATCTCCTCTTGTGTACTCTTGAAGGATGTAACTTAGACATTGGGTAGAGACCTTTGTAGGAAGTAGTCAATAGTCGGTTGAGTGTAGGTTGACACCCTATGCTTGCTTCCACGCGCCTACGGGTCGAGCTTCGTCCTTAGCTTACAAATCTTGTCAGGTGAGTTCTCGTTGTGCTGACGTCCGTCGCGGCGTATCTGCCAACAAGAGGCTACACGAACACTCTTGGCTATGGAATGCAAATCCAACCAAGAGCCATGCTTCAATGCTTGAGCTTGTCATCTTCATTACTATGCTATTATGTATGCTATCAAGAAGAGTGATGATAAGTGAGGAACTATTTCTTTTTCCTATGGAATGTTTCTTCTTCCTCTTTCCTATCCTCATTCCCCGCTAGCTCTCTCCACCTTCGAAGGTGTTTGAGGCATTGGGACTGAGGCTTGGGATAGTGAATGCTTTCTACAAAGTTTATGTTATGTTTGTGATGCATGAAGCTTTCCATCTTCATTGTATCACCTAGGTCACAAGGAACACAAAGATTGTATTGTACCAAGTCTCTCCTGATGGGAGAAACTATAATACAAATGCCTATTGGAGGGAGGATCGGCTCCGTATGAATCCGGTCCTCAACTATTGTCATGTTCTCTAAACTCTCTCTCTCTTGCAAAAGTATTGTTCATGCCAAGTTAACTAAGTACCATGTTTATGTTGCTACCATCAATTAAGTTCACCCGCTATGCTCACAAAGTAATCTCACAAAAGTGCTTCACCTAATTTCCTAATTCCGCTACTCTCAAAGTTCATGGTCCATTTCCATTACAAACACTCTGTTCAACCTCCACGTACGCATATGATTTGGTTTATTTCCATTTTTGCATATGCTTTTCTTGACTTTTTCAAGTTGGATGAATAAACTTCTATGTTTTCATCCATTTTTGCTCTTCAGTGAGATGATAAGGTCACGTAAGAGCCAAACATTTGGATTGTAGTGTCCACACTAAATTTTTGCATTCCGTAAGTTATAGACCCACTTGTAGGGTTTCATTTGGCACATGTTGTCACATGGGATACAACATGGTCTAGGAACTCAAGGAGTTCGGGTTAGCCCGTGTGGAGCATGCCATGGATAATGAGGGTCTTTCTCACGCACGTCACATGTGTGTTTACAGTCTCAAGTACACCTTGTACTTGAAGGATGTTCTTTTTTCATACATCCTTACTTGAGGCATATTCCTCATGTGGAGAATATGAGTCTCTAGGATTGACACTGGCACCTTCTATTCCAATTATGTGTCGAGACGACAAAGTCCCTAGGTACTGGTCAAATCCTTATAAGACCATTTTTAGCACGTCATATCATCAACAATTTCAGTGGCCAAAAGTTGTCGGATACTCATAATGACTTGTTAAACATACAAGTGCTGTTAAACAACATTAACAGATAGTTGTTTATGCATATAGCAAGGCTATGAGTTGTTAAGAAAAGGTTTCATTGTTTGTACCTAGAAGTGATTAATGTTTCACCTTCTATTATGGTTCAAACATTTCAGCCAAGTTTGCAAATGATTGCAGCAAAAAGTATTTAGTTTCCTTTCAGAACTATTTACATTCCTCTTTAATGTGTGCTAGGAGCATCACATTCGCCGTCAGTATTGGGAAGGATGATCATGGATATACAGGTTCGGATCTGTTTTTTGCTAAATGCATGCACACTAGGTGTTATGGGCCGTAGTGTTTAGCAAAGGCTGATTTGGAGCGACATGCATATTCAGCACAATAGTTGCTTATGAAGCATTTTGCACTCTATGTGCAGTATCTCTATAAGATTACTTTTGTGTCTACCAATCACCAATAGAGGTCATGACTCGGTTTGGGTGTTTGTGGATCTTTCAAGTTAACCAATATGGTTATTCAGGACATTGTTGATTCCTCAGCAATGTTGTACAATATTGTGATCCCCGTTTACCAGTCATCTGGGAAGAGTGTCTGTAAACCGTGGGAAAAAACACCTCAGTACTGTCAGTTATCCAAGGGGATAGGTAGATTAAAAAGTGTAATCTTGTGCTAAAGGATATGCAAAGTGTGTACGTTAGCACCAAGCAATCCAATTAGTAAGCATTTATTGCTCTACTTGGAGTTTGCTTACCATAAGTTAAAGCATGTTTGCGACAGATTTAGTCTCTTCATGTATAATTCAGGTTCTCAACCTTGAAACTAGTTATGGTGGGGTTGTTTACTGATGAAATTTGAGAGCAAGTCAAGGACTTTAACTTGGCTGATGAGTTATGTCAGCAAGTTACTTTCATAGAAAGTGAAAAGAGGTACTCTTTTGGGTACATCTTTGTTGTGATAACTCGTTTAGCATGCTCGTGTGCGTTCTCAATGGAGTCTACACACTATGATTGGATAGGAACCGGTAACACAAGATGGTTGCAAATGAACAACAATGTGGAAAAATCAAGATGTTACTCTTGGTTTCATTGAACCTCCTACTATACCGTGTTCCGGTCAAGTAAACAGTTGGATCCATGAAGGATGCCATTGTGGAAAACATTAGTATATCATCACTCTTGTTTTCGAGGACGAAAACGCTTCTCTAAGTGGGGAGTAATATAAGGCCTAAGGTAGGATGGGCCAAGGCCAAGGGTCAACTCCGGATACACATGCGGTATAGGGGCTATATATGTAGCTAAGGGCCAGAGGCCTATATATAGGCAGGTTGGGTAGCCTATATATAGGCAGGTTGGGTAGAGTATATCTTTCCTCGGCCTTTCAACACCCACACTCTTGCAACAATCATTTCAAGCACCTTATCGGTTGAAGTATCCTATAGTGATATTTCTCTCCTTAAACTTGAAAAGGCCTAGCAAGATTTCAAGCATTTCGAGAAGAAACTCGACAATTTTCACACATCTTATTGTAAAAGTCGATAGATTTTCATCTTTAACCCTTGATTTAGATAATGTTTCTGATAAGTAGTGTTTATTTGGTACTTCTTCTGGTGGACAATTTGCATGTGAGGAATGATGAGACATGGAGAAAATAGAGAGGTGGTTTAGATGTGCACAATATGTATGATTGAGAGAGAGCGAGCGAGCGAGAGAGAGAGAGGAGAGGGATAGAGAGGATGCATGAAAAAAATCAAAGAGAGAGAATTGGCATTGATGCCAGGGAGACTTAGAGGAGTAACCATGAATTGTGTATTTTAAGGTTGAAAAACAAAGAGAGTTTGCACTATCATTGGATTTTGAGAGTCGATGACAAATTAGTTTTGCTAGTATGCCTGCCACAATGGGAATAGGCTATGCTATATGTTCACAAGGTGTATCTATTTATGCATAGTGGGAGAAACAAGAGCTGGGTAGTGGTAGGACACAAGGGGAGGATGCATGCGTAGTGGTGGCTATGCTAAATGTTGAGTGCATGGCCAATATGGGGAAGATGGGGAGGAGATTCAGCAGGTGTCACCGGTTGGGTTTAGGTTTTGACAATAAAGGGATGCAATCATTGTTTAGGTCAACATTGGGAAGTGGTTGGCTATTTGCACATGAAGCAATGGACAATTACATGAGTAGAAGCTAAGCCATTGTGTTGCAGGCAATAGCGTAGAGAGCCCTACAAAATACCAAAAACAATATACTGCAAGCCATAAACTGATAAATATGCACACCTGGTGAATCCCACAAGCGTGTAATAGAGTTATACATGAATAGAGAGAGAGAGAGAGAGAGTAAGAGAACACGTGCAGATGCACCTCCTAGTGCACAGTGCTACACCATCACACGGCGAGAAAGAAGAGGGGAGAGGAGGGAAGAATAGACACAAGCATTGGGTACAATCTCCCTCCGTGCAAGAGTGAGCATTTTCCTCTTGCACATTTATTATAGATTTCTTGAATGCTCAAAATGAATACAAACTACCCGGTCGAACATAATAATGTTCCTTAGCTCATAAAGAGCACTTGTGTCAAAAAGATGCTTGAGTCAAAAAGAGACCCTACAAACTTAATAAGGAAGGTGCTTGACAAGCTTCCTATGTATGGGGGGTAAGGTGCTTGAGTCAAAAAGAGACCCTACAAACTTAACGAGGAAGGTGCTTAAGAAGCTTCCCATGCATGAAAGTCTCAAAGTTAGGGGAATCTTTGACTTAACCTCCCACTCACCCAAAGGGCACCCCTTTTCTCAAAGGGCACATGGGACACATGTCAGACTCTCCCTATGCTTAGCCACATGGTGTGCTTGAATGCTATTGGTTGGGCTAAAGAGGAGTCCAATGAGCTTCTAGTTCCATCCAACAAACATCTAGATATTTTCAAGCTCTCTCTCTCTAAGGGGTAAGAAGGACACTTGTCCAAAGACTACCCATGTACTTGAATGCATGCTGCATGTGATTGGCTAGGGGGAAGAGGGGTCCAATGAGCTTGAGGCATGTGGGAAAGCTACAACTCGCCCCAAGTAAGCAAGGTGGTGCTAAGGGGATATACACCACACACACACACACACACACACTCATTTTGTGGATCATTCTCACTTGATGAAAGTTGAGGAACTCCACCTCCTTCTCCAAGCTTGTGAGAAGTGAGAGCCTACACGAACACTCTTGGCTATGGAATGCAAATCCAACCAAGAGCCATGCTTCAATGCTTGAGCTTTCCATCTTCTCCATCTTCATTACTATGCTATTATGTATGCTATCAAGAAGAGTGATGATAAGTGAGGAACTATTTCTTTCTCCTATGGAATGTTTCTTCTTCCTCTTTCCTATCCTCATTCCCCGCTAGCTCTCTCCACCTTTGAAGGTGTTTGAGGCCTTGGGACTTAGGCTTGGGATAGTTAATGCTTTATACAAAGTTTATGTTATGTTTGTAATGCATGAAGCTTTCCATCTTCATTGCATCACCTAGGTCACAAGGAACACAAAGATTGTATTGTACCAAGTCTCTCTTGATGGGAGAAACAATAATACAAACGCCTATTGGATGGGGAGCCGGCTCCATATGAATCCGGTCCTCAACTATTGTCATGTTCTCTAAACTCTCTCTCTTGCAAAAGTATTGTTTATGCCAAGTTAACTAAGTACCATGTTTATGTTGCTACCATCAATTAAGTTCACCCGCTATGCTCACAAAGTAATCTCACAAAAGTGCTTCGTCTAATTTCCTAATTCCGCTACTCTCAAAGTTCATAGGCCATTTCCATTACAACTTGAATAATGAAATATATATAAATGAGATACCCCTTTTGAATAGCCCATAGCTCGGTCATGCTTTTTCCACCTATTAGTTGACATAAATAATAAAATATCAATTTCCATTACATCCCTGTTTGTTAGAAAGAAATTGTCCTCGGTTGCAAAGATAAGAATCTACAAACCATACTTGTCAAAAACAATGGTTAGTATTCTATGTCCAAAATATCACATATAAAATTTAAACTCGTAAAATTATTCAGCATTGCTTATGTCTGCCATCATCCACATACTGCATATTCTCGTGTCACATACCACTAGAATAAGTAGTATATGTCATATCTTGATGTATGAGGATATCATTGGTCACACTCATCGTTCAGTAAATTAATTCTCATAAATCTCAAAACATTGTCGTGACTGGACATCATCATATACCAAGTCCAAATCCAATTCCAAATATAAGTCCAAATCCAAATCACTTTCATTATATACACGGGTAACAAAATCATACTAGGGACATTGGTGGCCAGCCACTGCAGCATGATTTTGTGATCGATGTTGCCTCAATTGACAAATCTACACCAATGAGATGTGCTGCCTAAATTGGCAAATATGCACTAATACTACCTAAATCGACGTATCTGCATTTAGTTTTGTGTTGCCTAAATCAGCAAATCTGCAGTCATGCTCCCTAAATCGATAGATTTGCACGTATAGCTGGTGTTGTCTAAATGGGAAAATCTACACTAGGATGAGCATTTACACACTGTCTAAATCGGCAAATATGTGTGTACGTGACCAATGGACTAGACAATGCATTAAAAAACAAAACGTTTATTACCTGTTTGTTACCAAATTGGAGTAGGTTGGAATGTTGAAGTATGTACCAAAGGTTGACGATCATCTCAAATCAACTGAACTCATGTAAGTGATTGTATGACAAATCATCTTAGTACAGATTTCAAGCAATGTAAGTATGATCCATGAATTTAAAAATAATTGATTTTTTAGCTTATAATACGATGTAAACAAGTAAAAGAGATCTATGTTTTGAAAGTGTTCAGTGGCACTGTTGCTTGTTGCCCAATTGCTTGGCTGTAGACTTTTGAGAATAACTGGAAGTTCTCTAAAGAAGCAGTTAGTAATCAAACTAATAAGTGAGACATCTAAGTTAAATTTATGTACCTGTGTTTTTTCACTTTGAATGAAATTAGTAGACGCATTTAGGAGCATTTAGGAGTGTGGTTCAGTCTTTATAAGAGAGTTATCATGCTTAATGAATTCAATACTACACGTTATAGGTTAATGTGGATGGCATTTATGGGTTTTACATGATTCTTGCACGAGGGAGTTAATATGTTGAGTTTTCCAAATGAATTTGCAAAAAAATATGGAACTAAAATGAGGAGAGGACGTACTTGACGGCTCTTCGTAATTCAATAGATTCTAATAATTTAGGAAAGAAAAATAAATATCATCATAAAAAATAGATGGTAAAATTTATTGTATTAATATTTATGTAAACAAAATAGAGGTATTGATATTAACCCTTGTTTTGAAATATAATTATCACCTAAAAGAAATACAACGATGAGTCATTTAAACAAAACAAAAGGAAGAAAATCTCAAGAAAATTTGTAAGTGTACAGATGCCTTCATAACAGGTAAGAGCATCAAAATATGAACAAGTCATGCAAAATTCATGTAAGATAGCTTTGCACTAGTTAGGAATTAGCAAAAGCAAGGTTATTATAGGAGGATTTGCAAATGTGATCGAGTTAGAAGCAAATTAACTAGCTTTAAATATCCATTATTTATTTGTCCTAGTGAAAAGCAAATTAGCAAGTTTTAAATATCATGCTTTTACACCTGTTGTTAAGAAGAGTGAAAGATTCTTGAATGTCGTATTGCATACTCATCAAAAGAAGAGTAATAAGATTCTGCCAAAATAATTTTGACGTAGGCTATCTGAGATAGTAATAATACCTGCCAAGGATAAAATATGCAGCAAGTAGTATTTCTATTAATAATGCCTATTAAAACCTGGAGAAAATGGAGGTATGATCTCCACAAGATTAAGAAAATGTATATGTATTATATAATACATGAGCAAGATGGGGTATGCATAATCACTCGTTTCAGGGCTATATCTATTACAATAATATTGTCAATGAGATCAGAGCACAAAGCTTAGGTGATGAGCTGTAGATTTACGTGATGCTACTTTACTGTTAATGTTGGTTATTAAATCCAATAAAATGGGCTACCATGGATAACCCATAGGACATGCGTATAATTCATTATATGAAGTAAATCATGGGCAAAGATAAACTGCACAGAATGTAGAATACATATTATAGCATAGTTTTGTGCTTTGCATAGCCTCTACTTCTACGGTTGGGAGTGGAGAGAACAAAATACACGAGTAACACACATGATGATAGTCTTGGCATGGTCTCTCTAAATATTTTCAAGAAGTACAGTCTTCTTTGGAGGTAATGGGAATTGTATTCAACGCCAACGCTCAAGATGTTCCAATAGAAGAAAAGCCAACAGACAATCACACACGAGGGGATGAAAGATGCCACCACCTTGAAGAAGGATTTGAGAAGATGCTTGCAAAAGATCTTACTTGTGAGGAGAAGAGGTCCTACATCAATATGTTAAGGAGGTATCCCAATTTGTTTATCACTGACTACTCACAAATAAGAGGTGTAGATGTAATAGAGCATCGAATTGAATTGAAACCAAGGACCAAACCCGTGGCTCAAAAGTTAAGGCGACTAGGATCTGTGCAACAAAAGGCTCTCCTACAAGAAGTGAATCGACTCTTGAAGGCTGGCTTCATCTATCCAGTATCCAACTCCGAATGGGTATCACCTATTGTAGTCACTCCCAAGAAGAATGGTAAGTGGAGGGTCTGCGTGGATTACAAACCCCTCAACGCTGCGACAAAGAGGGACCACTTCCCTCTCCCTTTCCAAGATGAAATTTTGAATGAAGTAGCAGGTCACGAATGCTACACTGTGTGTGATGGGTATTGAGGATATTTTCAAATTAGAATAGCAGAAGAGGACCAACCAAAAACCACCTTCATCACACCTTGGGGATGTTTTGCATTCAGAGTAATGCCTTTTGGGCTCACCAATGCTCCTAGCACCTTCATGAGATTCACAATATTTGTTTTTCAGCCATTCTTTGGAAAATCTATAAGAGTCTTTATGGATGATTTCTGTATTTATAGTTGTAGATCACTTCATTGCCAAAAGGTTGAAGAGGGGCTTAAGAGGCTCCATCAATTTGGGGGACAACTCAACCCAGAGAAGTGTCATATCGGTGAATCTCAGGTGGTTTTGCTAGGCCATGTGGTTTCTTCACAAGGAATTCAAGTGGATCCCTCTAAAGTAGAGGCCCTTTTGTCATTATCTCCACCAACAACAACTAAGGAGCTAATGACCTTCAACCACAAAGTGAGGTACATGTCTCGCTTCATCCATCTCCTAGCAGAAGCCATCACCCCTTTGCATAGGTTGGCAAGCCAATCTACATTTGAATGGGGGAGGGAACATGCAAAATGTTTTGAGGAAGTGAAGGGCATTCTTAGCTCTCTCCCAATCCTAATGCCACCAGATCCAAAGGAGACCTACTATGTCACTCCAAGTGTAGGTTTCGAAGCAATAGGTGTTGTTTTGATGCAAAAAGATCCTAAAAAATCATACATGAGGCCGATCTATTTTGCAAGCAAGGTGATGACTCCGGCCGAGAAGGGATACACTGAAATGGAGAAAGTGGTCTTTGCAATCTTGTTTGCGGTAAGGAAGTTTAGATCGTATCTTCTCCCTGTGCCATTTGTTTTTCTCACCTTAGAGCACAATCTACCATATGTAGTACAACACATGAGCCTCTCATCTAGAATAGCAAAGTGGGTGCTTGAACTCCAAGAATTTGAATACACTTTCCTTGTAGAAGATAGCACAAGAGCAGGACTTGCAGACATTCTCACCTACAAAGTGAGAGAAAGGGAAGGATCACGACTACAAAGAGAGGAAGGCTCAAAACAGTTCAAAGTGAAGGAGATTGATAATGCCCATACTTTATGCTTTGACGGAGCTTATCAACGCCAACAAGACAAAGCAGCAGGGGAATCATCATTTTGAACCCACAAAAGGAGGTAATGGTTAGAAAAGGTATCACTCTACCCAGTGTTCACTCTAACAATGAGGCTGAGTATGCTGCTCTAACCCTTGGGTTAGAAGAATGCAAAGAATTAGGCATACAAAGACTTATTATAAAAGGTGATTCTTTGCTAGTGGTCAGGCAAATCCAAGGGACTTGGAGGTGCAAGAATTGTACATTGTTTGAGTGGCTTAGTAGTGTAAGAGCTTTGATGAAGGGTTTTAAGCAACACAGGTACAACACATTGTGAGAACTCATAACAAGGAAGCAGACTTACTCGCAAATGAAAAGCTTCAAATGGCGGTAGGAGGTGTGAAACTATATGAACCCAAATATCAAGGTCAAGAGGAGCTAAAAGACATTATCTTCTTTCTACAAGCAGGTGAGTGTCCCAAACACTTAGACAAGGTGCAAAGACATAGACTAGTTAAGAAGGCCACACCTTACCAGTTGATCGGGGATGATTTATATCACAAAGGGAAAGATTTGGTCTCGAGGAGAGTACCAGGTGTGCAAGAGATAGAGAAAATTCTTCTTTCATGTCATGATGATGTCTGTTGTGGTCACTTTTCTCAAGATATTACAAGTAGGAAGATTTTACAAGCAGGGTTTATTTGGCCGAGCTTACATCGTGATGTCCAATATTGGTGTAAGGCATGTAAGCCATGCCAAATTGCTGGGGATAGACGACTAACATATGAGCCTCGAGTCCCAATAATATCTTATGGCCCTTTTGAAAAGTGGGGTGTGGATGCAATAGGTCCCCTACCTCGTACTTCTACAGGGAAGGTTTTCATCATCATGGGTGTTGACTACATGACACGATGGGCGAAAGCAACAAGCACAACCCGAATCACAGCTGAAGAGGTATCAAAGTTTATTTTTGATCATATTTGTAGTAGGTTTGGAACACCCCTAGAAATCTTATCAGATCGAGGCCCGGGTTTTAGGGCTGACCTTCTGAATGATCTCTTGAGGAGGTTAAAGTGAAACACCTGCATTCCACACCCTACTATCCTCAATGCAATGGATTGGTGGAAAAAGTGAATGGAATGATATGTAAGATCATTTCTAAGCAGGTTGTGGACCGGCCTAATGATTGGGATCGCCATTTGACGACTGCTCTTTGGGCGTATAGGACATCTTTCAAGGTGTCTACCCAATTCACCCCTTTTCATCTAGTTTATGGACAGGAGGCACTTCTCCCCATTGAGGTAGAGCTCTCAAGCTTGCGCGTTCTTGCAAGAGTGGCAAAAAAACCAAAAGAGGTTCTACATGAAAGGATCTTAGATCTCCAACGACTTGAGCTAGATAGGGAAGAGTCCATTGATCACTACATCACCAAAGCGACAAGCCAAAGGGATAAAATCAACAAGAAGCTCAAGGGGAAAGGATTGAAGCAAGGTATGTTGGTTCTTCGCTATGATAACCGACTTGATACTCGACTTGACAAAAAGTTTTTGCAAAGATGGGAGGGACCTTTCATGATAAAAACAAAGTTTGGGAATGGTAGTTACAGATTAGCAGATTTATCAGGAAAACTCCACAAGACCAGAGTCAATGGATGGAGATTAAAGCCCTACTTTCAACGTATCAATCCGTTGATAGGCAGTCATCTGCCTACATCGTCTAAGCTCCAAATTGGCATGGCTCCCTTCGGCTTGGCAAATGCTCCACCTATTTTTAAAGCTTTGATATGCAAAGAAGAACCAGCCTTGGAATCTGAACATACCCGAGGCAACCCTCCCATCTCCGATTTATGGGATTGAGGTAATGAAAAGCAGGTCTAATGGAGTAAAAGAGTGCATGACACTCCTCCTATTGAAAAAAAAAAATAAAAAAGAAAAAATGACAAAAAAAAGAGAAAGAAAAAAAAGCAACACCGTCCTCCTAAAGATATGAATATCTTTAGGCTTGGGGGAGGGCTAATATGAGTGGCATAAAATGGTAACCATCTTTTTGCAACATTTCTCAGCCTACTCAACGTCCTCTTCCTCATATGTGTATATATTTTTCTACGCTATTAAGTTATTTAGAGTAAATTTCCCCTCTTCGTTTAACCTTTGTGGCGACACATACATTGTACTCTTCCCAAAAATGTCACCTTAGTCATATATTTATATTAGCACCCTTTTCTTTTTTGCTTTGTGAATAGAATAAGCATACAATAACCAACTATATACCCCCAAACTTTCTTACCTCTTTTGAATTAGTAGTAGAAAAATAATATATCCATCTTCCACCCCATATAGAAAATTCCCATGGAAATCAACTCTCCACTTGTCTTTACCAAAGATTATGGTCCCTCTCTACAAGTCTTCTATGCCCCCTACATAGGTGGCCCAATATCTCTTAAGAATATACATATAGTTTTTCTCCGTTCAAAAAGACTCCAATTGTATATTCTTTTCACAAGCAAATAATATTGGGCCCTCCTCTATTTGTTTAAGCATCATAGCCTTTTGAAAAAGCATGATTCCCCTTGGATGCATACAAGCAAAGGGCCCATACAAGAAGACTTGGAAGCAAAAGGTTCCCTAGCCTAGTGTGGACCTTCCAAACCGAATTCCTTGGTGCATGGGCATGAAGAATAGTCCAAATTCATATGAAACATGCTGAGAAGGTCAAATTTGCCTTTTGAAGTATGTCATTCCGAGCTACAGGTAAAAAGTTATGGTCAAAATAGTGTAAATCTGTCAAATTTGCAGCAAAAGGGAACTGTAAATCAAGTAAATCAAGAGAGTGAGATCTTATTTTTCCCCTACTCATCTTCTAAAAGAGCAATGAGTGTTCAAGGTCACTTGCATGTGATGGGACCAACCTAAAGATGCTTTCTAAATGCCAAGACAGACAAGTTGAGATACCCCGCAAGAGCCACCCGTAGGGCCTCATGGTGGGGCCCACCTACATTATGCACCCCTATGGAGCCTTCGCGGTTTAAAATGATATTTTTGGTGAAAAAATAGTCCCTTTTATGTCCAATATTCAATGAGTGGTCAAAGGACACTTAATTAGGGCTAATCACTCACCCTAATTAAGTGTAGCATAATCCCACTCCTACACAACTATAAATAGCCCTTGGAGAGACTCAAGGACACACACCTATATTTTCAACTTCATGTTGTTTCTTGATCAATAGTAGAGAAAACCCCAACTCTCCCTCTTTCACATCCTCCCTCCTAACCTTCCTCTTTGGAGGAAGTGTAACTCTATTCTCCACTCTTTCCATTCTACAATCTCTTACTCCATCAACCCAATAAATCATTTGTAGCACCTCAATAACTTGTAAATACATAATGATCTCTCTCATGGTTATGTTAATGATCATGAAATCATCTTCAAAACTTTCAAGTGTCGCAATTCGTGATGGTTAGCAAGCGTCGGTCCTCCCCTTAAAAGGTGTGCGAGAAATCAAGTAAGTGTTCTATTCTCAATTTACCATTGGTTTGTTTCTCCACACTTATTCAATTGGTCTAAAGAAATTTCTCACTCCAACTCTCTTTTGCTTCATTACATATGCATGTGGCTACCTCTCATGGTGATTTTATTTGTGTCACGGCATTGCATAGATGGAGATGAGCTCTCTATGCAAAGTGTGTTAGTTTGATGTAAGTGATTCTCTTGTGTGTTTGAGAGGCAAGTCTTGTGTGCATGGATTTTTGATGAGTGCTTGAGAGAGGAAGAGCTTGGATGTATTATGGGTATTCTTATGGGGAGAAGGTGAATGCTATTCCACAAATTGCATATTTCATTTTGATGCACGGCATTGGGTTGCATAATCGTTGATGGTGTTCAAGTGTCCAAAGTGTATATAGAGTAAGGGGGTTTTCAAAGTGTGTTGCTTGAGTGGGTGAGTGCAAGTGTCATTTTGATTGGTTTCCTTCTCCACTCCCAAAAGAAGGTGGTGCCCCAAGTAGTGTGCGTACCTCTTTACGAACATTTTGTGAGGGTAGGCCCATTGGTTTGGGTTTAGAGGCCCCATTTCAAAAAGCTCGCCCTCACTTGTTAACTATCTTGTTTCTAGGCTTCAACAAGCCATGGGCAATCCATCCCTCCAAAGTGAAGTGCAATGGCAGCTTCGTGCTCACGGGATTCTCCAAGCTCCCCACCATGACGAGAGAGCACCTAGGAAGCCTCCTTGCGAGACTTCCAAAAGAGGCCTCTCTCCGATTCGGGAAGAAGAAGAGGATCCATATGAAGGGCTCAGAAATTTGCTCCTTGATGACGCATCTCCTTTTCAAAGGAGAAATCAAGAGCCTCCACCAAAGGAATGAGAAAGAAGTGAGTCTCCCGCCACCTCGACGGAGATGGCTCCACGAACACAGCGGGCTAAACGCTCTCCATCACCTCCAAAATGGAGAAGACCATCGCATACTTCTCCACACCATACTTCAAAGAGGGATGACAAAAAGCAAGAGAAAAAAAAGGCGAGAAAGAGGACACCCTCTTCTCCATCTTCTTCATCCTCTTCCTCTTATGAAAGTGATGGTGAAGACAAAGAAGATCAAGGAAAGAAAAAGGCGAGAAAGAGGTCACCCTCTTCTCCATCTTCTGAAGAAAGTGATGGTGCAACCTTTGAACCATAAAAAAGAATAGGCCATAAGAAATCCTATGCCTCGTGGAAGAGGTCATCCAAGCTCAAGAAATTCAAAGAGGGAGGGAAGAGCATCTCTTTCCTTATCTATGATGGCACCTTTGGTGCTACAGACAAAGTTTTGGCCTTTATCCAACAATTCGATGCGGCGTTTGGAGATAAGGGCTTCACTGAGTCCTCTAAGCTACGCCATGTAGCTATGCACTTTCAAACATCCGCCAGGCAATGGTGGTCTAGCCTACGGTCCAACGGTGAAGCTCCATGAACATGGAAAGCTTTAAGAGCTTCCATTATGAAGCAGTTTTTGGCCACCGATGCAAAAGACAAAGTACTCACCGAATAACGAAGCTTGAAGCTCTCTCCCTATGAATCCATTCACAAATATGTAGACAAGTTTTGGGACTTACAACTCAGAGCCACTGCCTTCAAGAAGTTGGATTTTGGAGAGCAAAAGCAACAATTTTGTGCGGGCTTAATTGAAGAAATGGCGGAGTATGTCAACTCCCAAAGGCCACGCACCATATCGGCGGTTATACACCATACTATAGTGGCTTCTCAAATCAATTTCCAAACGGGGGCTAAAAGAAATTCTAATCCCACAGGAAACAAGGGTTCCAATGAGCCTAAGGGGAAGGACAATGTCCAAAAGTCTCCTAAGGGCAACTCAACAAAGCTAAAGAGAAGGGAGTTTATAAAGGCAAAAATAAATTCTCTCCTGAAGAGCTTGAGCGTTGCAAGGATAACCGTTGTTTCAAGTGCGGGGAGCAAGGACATGCATACCGCACTTGTCCCCAAAAGAACACCCGCCATGAACCTCCTAGAGCTACCTTGGTCGAAATCCAAGAGGAGGAAATTCGCCACAAAGGATCTCCTCTATTCCATGCTTAGGGAAAGGTAAGAGAACATGATGCCTTTAGTCTCTTTGACCCTGGTTCTACTCACAATTTTACATCCATAGAGTTGGCCACCAAGCTAGGCATACAAGCCCATGGATGAGAGATGTCCTACCCGCAGACGGTGCTTTCAAGGGGCAAGAAGCTTCAGTCACTCTCCTAATCGGGAAATTGAGGCTCCATGTCCAAAGCTATGTGGACAAAGAGGACTTCTTTATCTCTCCTCTCAAGCATGAGGATGTAATCCTAGGGGCACCATGGTTTGATCGTTGGCTGCCAATGTTAAATTCCCTGAAAGGAGAATCTCCTTTAAGTTCTGAAAAAAAGATATGTATATAGATGCTAAGGAAATGGGTAACACTATACCCATCGTACATACACAAGCTTTCAACAAGTCAAGAAAGAGCTCTATTTCCGTGTACATGATTTTTTGTTAAAGATTCTCAAAATGAACCTAATGTTTTAGCAAAAGAAAATATACACAATCAAAAGGAATTAGAGTTATCCAATTTTCTCAAGGGGTTTCAAGATGTCTTTATTAACGACATCCCTTGTGAGCTACCTCCTAAACGAGGCAATGATGACCATGCAATTGAACTTCTTCTAGAAAGTTCACCGCCTAACAAACCTCCTTATAGAGTTTCTCACACTCAACAAGAGGAGATTATGCGGCAAGTGCATAAGTTAGGTGAGAAGGGCATGGTTAGGCCTAGCTCATCTCCATTTTGTTCTCCTGTGCTACTAGTGCAAAAGAAAGACAGCACATATCGTTTGTGTGTCAACTATAGAGCACTAAATAGGATCACTATCAAGAATAGGTTTCCCATTCCACGGGTAAAAGACCTATTTGATAAGATACAAGGATCCACCTATTTCAGTAGGATTGACCTAAAAAGTGGCTATCATCAAATAAGGATAGTTGATCAAGACAGTGTAAAGACCGCATTTTGCACTACGTTTGGTCTTTACGAATACATTGTCATGCCTTTTGGCTTGACCAATGCACCAACCACATTCAACTGTTTGATGGAGAAGCTATTCAGGCCTCACCGAACCTTTACTGGAGTGTTCTTTGATGATATCATCATCTACTCTAATTCATTAGACGAACACAAGCAGCACCTCCATGTAATATTTCAAGTTCTAAGAGAGAATAAACTTTATGTTAATCGAAAGAAAAGTGATTTTTTCTTACAAGAGATTCAGTATTTAAGTCACATTATCTCTCAAGATGGCATCCAAATGGATCCATCAAAGTTAAAGGTAAGAAAAGGATGGCCTAAACCAAGGAATCTTCATGAATTAAGAAGCTTTATAGGTATGTGCACATACTATAGACGCTTCATAGAAAAGTTCTCACTAATAGTAGGACCATTACATGACCTAACAAAGAAAAACGTTAGGTACACATGGTCTGCCAAGGAGAACAATGCTTTTGAAAAGCTTAAAGAAAAGCTTATCTCTCAACCCGTGCTTACACTACCGGATCTCTCAAAGCCATTTGAGGTCCAATGTGATGCTTGTGGTGATTGCCTTGGAGCTGTTTTTCTTCAAGAAGGGCACGCCATAGGCTATGAAAGTCGAAGGCTCAACACTGTTGAGCAAGCTCTAGGTATATATGAAAAGGAACTCCCCGCAGTTCTACATGCCTTAGACTCATGGAAGCACTATTTATTGGGGACTCCTTTCATTCTGCGAACGGATCACCAAAATCTTAAGTACTTCATGACGCAGACCAAGCTCTCTGACAAACAAATGAGGTGGGCAAACTTTCTTTCGCAATTTCATAATCAAGTAGCCAATGCACTCTCAAGACGGCCAAGAGTGAATGCGCTTTCCATAGCAACTCACAATGATCTATCTTCTATGATAGATGACTATGCTACTAATCCCGATTTAGAGATGTGATTTCAGCCCTTGCACTAGGGAAGAAAGAGGAACCATTTACTTTACAATATGGTTATCTTCTCTATGGCAAAAGACTATGCGTTGCTAGCTCACTACGTGAGAAAGTAATGTATGAATCTCATGCTCCCCCTTATGCAGGGCATAGAGGGATTCAGTCTACCCTAAAGGGGATTGAAACATATTTCTATTGGCCTACCATGAAAGCAAACATACAAGAGTACGTTTCTACATGTGTGGTATGCCAAAAGACGAAGTTTAATAGAGGGAAGCAACCTGGATTGCTTGCCAATCCCTAATTCACCATGGGAGAGCATATCCATGGATTTTATCTTTGGATTGCCTAAGTCTATCCATGGGAATACGAGAATATGGACGATAGTAGACAGGTTCAGTAAACAAGCTCATTTTATACCTGTCAAAAAGACTATCAAAGCCCATCAAATGGCAACCCTCTTCATTTCACAAATCTTCAAGTACCATGGCTTGCCAATGTCCATAGTGTCGAATAGAGATCCTAGAATGACCAGTAATTTCTGGAAGGTCTCTTTGAGAATTTAGGAACAAGGCTAAACTTCTCTTCGACCTATCACCCGCAAAGGGATGGACAAAGTGAAATAGCTAACCTAACAATTCTCGATCTACTAAAAGCCTATGTAATGGAAGTAGATTAAAAATCCTAATGGGAGAAGTACTTACCCTTAGTGGAGTATGTCTACAATAACACTATACATACTTCTACGAAAAAAGCACCTTTTGAGGTAATTGAGGGAAGATAAAAAAGTCCCTTGCTACTTAAGGTACACGGGAAGATCTTCGTTGCAGATGAGTATATCCGAGACCTACAAGAATCTTTCCAAAAGATTAAGGATGCTATCTCTATCTCACAACAAAGTCAAAAGGCTGCTGCTGACAAGCACAGAAGAGCCCAAGCCTTTAAAGAAAATGATTGGGTCTTACTCAAATTGCCCAAGGCTCGATTAAGGCACACGACGGGCAAGAATCCTACAGGACACCAAAAGTGCTATGCTAAGTTAGCAAAAAGGTACTATGGTTCCTTCCAAATTCTTAGGCCAATCAATGAGATGGCCTATCAACTCAAGTTGCCCAACCATTGGCTCATACACGATGCTTTCCATGTGAGCCTACTAAAGCCTTACAAAGGAGAGCCACCTCAAGAACAAACTATTGAAGACCCACCGGAGATCAGGGACCAGGAAGAGGTGTTGTAGCCCGAGTCCATTCTCCGACATGAAGACAAGGTACTAAGAGGCGGTAAGACTATCCGACGATATCTTATTAAGTTTAAGAATTATCCTTTTGAAGATGCTAGATGGATGCAAGGCATACAATTAAAGGATAACCTAAACCTTGTCAATGCTTACAATGCTTCCCGAGAGTAAGCAAATGTACAAATGTAAAAAATGAACAAAGTTTTTGTCTTATAAGACTCTCTTTTTCTTTATTGTGCACAAAAATGAACTAGTATGCATGCTTAGATCAAGTTTGCGGAGACTACGTCTCCTAAACACCACGTAGATCTTGTCACTCTACTATGGAAGATTGATAGGAGTAATGTGCAGACATGCTTGCGGCGGCAGCTTAGGCTCTCAAGCGCCAAATGGACTAGTCATCCATTCTGGAACGATGTCGTAGGGTAACATAGGGATCCTCTACCCATTAGGAAAAAGGACTAATGAATATGCTTTATCTTTTCTACCCCATAGTCGAGGACGACTATGATTTCAAGAGAAAGGTATTGTCATAATAATCAATATCTAATTCTCCTAAATGATTTTCTCATGTTAAACTGATCATTTAATATGGGGAAGTGCCATGGGAGAAAAAGCTAGAATACTGGTTAAGCTAGCAGACCGGCCACAGTAGGGATCCAAAAGGGGGGCCATCTGCAAAAGAGCAATGTGCACCAATGGGCTTAAAAGACCCTAAGGTTCAGCCCATTAAGACTTCCAAAATGCTAAGGTTCCAAAATTCAAAGGTTTTGTCCAAAGGTCAAAAGCCTAGGGGAATTGGATGCTTTGTGTGTGTCCCAAAAGTCTTCAACCATCCCTACATAGGAGGGGGCGAGCCCTAGAAGTAGGAGATGAGAGAGAAACTCACTCACACACACACACACACACACACACACACACACACACACACACAAGCTCCCTTTACACAAAGGGAATGAGGGACACATGTCAACTCCCTAGCCCAGATGCCCACAAGGTGTACTCAGTTCCTATTGGATGGCCTTGGAGGTGGACCAATGAGAATTAAGCTAGAGTAAATCTAGTTTAATTAATTTAAAAACACTTAATAAAAGAACCAATAAGAATTAAGCTCTCTAGAAGACTATTGGATAGTCTCCCAAGGGGTCCAATGAGCATTCAGCAGCCCAATGGCTTGCCTGATTCCTATTGGCCAGAAGGCAAACGGGTCCAATGAGAGTTTAGTTAAATTAAGTAATTACCTAAAGCTCTCATAAAAGGGGAAAGGGGGACACATGTCAGAAGACTAATGCTGCTTAATTTCCATTGGCTAGGCCTGGGAAGGTCCAATGAGGTGTGAGGATGAGCAAATGGCAAGAGGGGTCGACCAAGAGAGAGAGGGGACTGATTTTTGCAAGGCATTATCATTACACACTCACACAATCTCATGTGTGAAGCAAAGAAGACTAAGCTTTAATGGAAAGCTTACCACCTACTCCAAGCTTGTGAGAAGGGAGGCCTACACCAACAACTCTTGGCTTTGTGATGCAAATCCAACCAAGAGCCAAGCTTCAATGCATGCTTATCTCCTCTACCATGCTAATTACTAAGCTAAGCTATGCTAATATGAGTGATTATGTGAGGAGATGTACATCTTTCTTGTAAGAATACCCCTTCTTCCTCTCAATCTACTCTCATAGCCCGCTAGCTCTCACCATCTTCGAAGGTGTGTGAGGTCTTGGGTCTGAGACCGTGAGGGAATTGATGTTGTGTTTGATAAGTGTTTTGCTTAGTGCATGAAGTTTCCATCTTCATTGCACTAGCTAGTATCGAAGGAACACAAAGGATTGTATTGTAAAATGTCTCTCTTGATGGGAAAAACCATAATACAAAGCCTTTTGGAGGGGGGACCGGCTCCATGCAAATTCGGTCCTCAACTGTTGTCAATTGCTTAATTTCTCTCTCTTTTGAAGTATTGTTCATGCTATCTAACTAGGTGTTATACTTTTTGTTGCTCTCTCCACCCAAGCACTCTTGTTATTCTTATTAGGAAGCTATTCTAATGAAATGCTCACTATGTTCATGCTATTTTCCGCTACACAAGTTACTAGACCATTAAATGTTACAAGAGTTTTATTGCTGAAAGGTAAATCTTGCACTAGGTGTTTTCTTGTTACCAAGAGCGTATCCTTAGCTCTAATACCACTACTGCAGGTGATAGCGTAGAGTGCCGTGCAAAATACCAAATACAATACACTGCAAGCCATAAATCGACAAATCTGCATACCTGATGAGTCCCACAAGTGCATAATCAAGCTATACATGAATAGAGAGAGACAAAGAGCAAGAGAGTAGAGAGAGCACGTGCAGATGCACCTCCTAGAGCGGAGTGCTACACTAGCACGTCGAGAAAGAAGAGGGAAGAGGAGGGAAGAATAGACACAAGCATTGGGTGCAATATCCCCCCATGCAAGAGTGAGCATTTTCCTCTTGCACATATTTATTTATAGATTTCTTGAATGCTCAAAATGAATATAGACCGCACGGTCGGACATAATAATATTCATAGCTCATAAAGAGCACTTGAATAATAAAATATAAATGAATGAGATATTCTTTTGCATAGCCCATAGCTCGACCATGCTTTTTCCACCTGTCAACTGACATAAATTACAAAAGATCAATTTCCATTACACATTGTGGGGGGTGCCACATACTATATCTGCTAGCATTGGAGCTTTGTCCTTATTGATGAGGAAGCATGAAAATGCCATGAGGCAACATACTAATGTGAGTGTGAAGCTACCATCGTATATCATACCCTCAAGTGTCCCTCCCCCCCCCCCCCCCCCCCCCCCCCCCCCCGCGCGCGCGTGCGTGTGTGTGTGTGTGTGTGTGTGTGTGACTTGCAAAACCCTATGCCATGGTTAGGTAGATCAACAAGGTTCCATTGTTCAACAAGTGCAGACACTGTGATTGCATTACACAGTAGTTGTAATACATCATCTTGGTGCTCCACAAGTGCAACCATATTTCTTAGTCATTGAATCACATGAGTATGTGAGCGTTGGCAAGCATGCTCATCCTTGATGTCATGGAACTCAACCACCTCAGACACAATATCCAGGTGCAACAAAGAATTTAGTCCTTTTGTTTAGTATTCTAAAAATGCAAATCTATTATTCAACATCAACAAGTTGACAAATGAATTGAGTAGGTCCTGCCAATCTTTTCTAGGGTCGAATTAAGTGGAATCAAGGGAGATTCTCACTTTGTTTGAGGTGAAAAAAAGGGGAGCTGGCAAAGGGAAAAGGACAAGGAAATTCAGATGGCGTCATTTTCCATGTGAAAAGGTTGCGGGAGATAACCCTCTCTCTCTCTCTCTCTACTTTTACATGTGTCACTTTATCTCTCTGTAGTCTGGAGATATATCACTTGCTCTGTTGACGGTAAAACCAGTCATAGATCCGAGCAAATCGGAAGTGCCGAGCAACGAGACATCTGAGGCTCGGAGAAACCCAAAGGGGATTCATCGAGAGCATGCAAAGGGTGCACCGAGGGGAGCAGATGATAGGGTTGCCAGTAAGAAATGCACACCTCAGGCAGGGAATCTCTCTCTCTCTCTCTCTCTCTCTCTCTCTCTCTGCGCAAGGGTATGACATGGGCTTCTTCAATCTGTTTGTTTTTTTTTTTTTTGGACTCATTAGGTGGAACCTCAATATGGGAGGGCTGCATTGTTGTTGCCTGCAATCAACGAGTGTCCTTGCCCTGTGCGATGAAGTCAGTGGGGTGCGGACTGACATTATGTTTATTTGTCTGCATTCTTTGCATCTCGCCAATGGTGAGGGGGAGTCAGGAAGGCAAGTGCAAGGGGATCGTGGCAGAAGCCTTGCGTAGAGGAAGAGAGAGAGGGCATGCCTTGGTGTGTGCGATGCAATCTCATCAAGGGAGAGGGCAAGGCGGTGGTGGAAGCAAGGCTGCATAGAGGGGACGAATTGTGTTGTTCTGCGTGTCGTCGAGAGGTTGAGAAAGAGCTAACGGCGAAGGGAGAGAGAGAGAGAGAGAGAGAGAGAGAGAGAGAGAGAGAGAGAGAGAGAGAGAGAGAGAGAGAGAGAGAGAGAGAGAGAGAGAGAGAGAGAGAGAGCACGACAAGAGGAGCTAGTTTCCTTTGCAATGTGCAGGTTTTCACCGAAGAAGCCATTGAGCCTATGGAGCTACTCCATCCACACGTTCATGCTCCATCTCCCTTGCATGCCGTTTGTGGTCGTGAGCCCATGGTGCGTCCTTGCGTGCCAATGTGGGTCTCCCTCTGCATGCCCTCGACGGCCGTAAAATGTTTTGCACATTGCTGCCTCGTGATGGGCTTCGGTCTATCATCATGGGTTGACGCACATGCAGACATGATAGTGGCGATGGCTTGATGCTCGCTGGATGCACAATGGCAAGCTCGCACGATGGTCACCAGTGGGCTACACGATGGGGGGAAGGGAATGACGTGGCATGATAGGGCTTTCATCCATTTTGATTCCGAAAAGAATCTTCCCTTCAAATTAATTAACGGCTTGCGTTTTGACCCAAGTTTGTGTCCCTAATCTTTGCAGCAGGACAAATTAACTCGAATCGCAGGAGATGCGCTTGGAAAATTGAAGGAAAAGGCGAGGGGCAGAAGGGGGAAAATGTTGGAAGCTAGCACGAGAGAGAGAGAGAGAGAGAGAGAGAGAGAGAGAGAGAGAGAGAGAGAGAGAGAGAGAGAGAGAGAGAGAGAGAGAGAGAGAGAGAGAGAGAGGGGGGGGGGGTTGGATACGTCAACGAGAGCGACAGGCATGAGGATTTTTCCGCGTTCGTTTGATGCATGATTGCGAGCAGTCCTGGCAAAGAGAGACGGACGTATGGCCATTGTGAGATGACGGAGGTTAGTGTGTGAGGGTGAAGGTCCGATGGTCGTGTGTGTAAGTAGGGAGATGGTCAGGCGATGGCGAAAGCGGAGAGAGAGAGAGAGAGAGAGAGAGAGAGAGAGAGAGAGAGAGAGAGAGAGAGAGAGAGAGAGAGAGAGAGAGAGAGAGAGAGAGAGAGAGAGAGAGAGAGAGAGAGAGAGAGAGAGAGAGAGGGGGGGGGGTTGGATACGTCAACGAGAGCGACAGGCATGAGGATTTTTCCGTGTTCGTTCGATGCATGATTGCGAGCAGTCCTGGCAAAGAGAGGCGGACATATGGCCATTGTGAGATGACGGAGGTTAGTGTGTGAGGGTGAAGGTCCGATGGTCGTGTGTGTAAGTAGGGAGATGGTCAGGCGATGGCGAAAGCGGAGAGAGAGAGAGAGAGAGAGAGAGAGAGAGAGAGAGAGAGAGAGAGAGAGAGAGAGAGAGAGAATCCTGCAGGTGAAGGATATGGATGGCGAAGGCGCAGATGACCTTGTTGGGATAGTTGATCGATACTCTCTGATATGAATCGAATACGGGTAGGACTGCAGCGAATGCAGACTCGATATAGAGCATGGCGAGGCATTCCTGTGTCGAGCGCAATGGAGTTCGGAAACGTTGGAGGATGTCCATCGTAGGCTCGGCTGGACAATAACGCATCTGCACAAAAGCAGCCCAACGCATGGAAACCATAGCAACCTCGACTTTTCCTTACGACGAAAATCTCGACAGCGAATCTCCCGCAATAATAAATTAATTTCGGCATCGCAGACTCAGTATAGACCCAATAAGTCAAAACTTGTGAGACTTCCAATATTTCCCACACCCAACCGCATAAATATGCCAAAGCAATGTGAAAATCTTTGCACTCTCCCATTCTTTGTAGGGTGACCTTGTCAAAAGCATTGTGCACTTTATAGAGTTGTTTTAGTAAAGTTATTTCACAGGTCTTTGTTTTCACTAAAATTTTATATTTGATATGCAACAAGAAATGCTTAACTAGTTCCTCCATCATTTGACACAAAGTGTTTACCATGACTCTACATAAACTTTGCATACGGTAGTGTATCACTAAGAATGTGTATAAATGTGTATATTATTGGGTCTATTATTGGGTTTGCGATGCCGAAATTAATTTATTACTGTGGGAGATTCGTTGTCGAGATTTTTGCCATAAGGAAAAGTCGAGGTTGCTATGGTTTTCACGTGTTGGGCTGCTTTTGTGCAGACGCGTTACTGTCCAGTCGAGCCTACGATGGACATCCTCCAACGTTTCCAAACTCCATTGCGCTCGACATAGGAATGCCTCGCCATGCTCTGTATTGAGTCTGCATTCACTGCAGTCCTACCCGTATTCGATTCATATCAGAGAGTATCGATCAACTATCCCAACAAGGTCATCTGCGCCTTCGCCATCCATATCCTTCACCTGCAGGATTCTCTCTCTCTCTCTCTCTCTCTCTCTCTCTCTCTCTCTCTCTCTCTCTCTCTCTCCGCTTTTGCCATCGCTTGACCATCTCCCTACTTACACACACGACCATCGGACCTTCACCCTCACACACTAACCTCCGTCATCTCACAATGGCTATACGTCCGTCTCTCTCTACCTTTACATGCCCATTGCAGCACGTTCACCTATACTGCGCCATTGAACACAGCAAGCAAAACGCGCAGATCATCGCTGCAGCAAGGACTGCTCGCAATCATGCATCGAACGAACGCGGAAAAATCCTCATGCCTGTCGGTCTCGTTGACGTATCCAACCAACCCCCCCCCCCCCCCTCTTCTCTCTCTCTCTCCACGTGCCAACTTCCAACATTTTCCCCCTTCTGCCCCTCGCCTTTTCCTTCAGTTTTCCAAGCGCATCTCCTGCGATTCGAGTTAATTTGTCATGCTGCAAAGATTAGGGACACATACTTGTACACTCAACAAGTGCATAAAGATTGCATTTAGGTCTACTATTAATTTCTTAAAGGCCATCGTGTCAAACTTTGCAAAGTTTCTATGCCTTAATTCTCTGTTCCCTTCCCAGTTGGTGATGCGTTTGATGCCAATAAATTTTCTAATTTTTTGGTGGTGACTTGTGTCATGTGTGCATACCATTTTGAAAATTTGATTGCTTGGCTTGGCTTGCTTATCTAGATCAATGCAGTTTTATGTTGCAAGCCAATAAATTTGCACGATGATAGCTTGATTGGCATGCAATTTGCAGGAATAATGAGACATGGAGAAAATACAAAGGTGGTTGAGATATGCATAGTAGACACAGAGAGAGAGAGAGAGAGGATGCAAAGAAAAAATCAGAGAGAGGGAATTGGCATTGATGCCAGGGAGAGTAACTGTGAAGTGGGTATTTTTAAGGCCAAGAAATAGAGAGAGTTTGTACTATAGTTGGATTTTGAGAGTCGATGACGAACTAGTCTAGCTAGTGTGCGCGACACAAGGGGGATGATCTAGTTTGTACTATAGTTGGATTTTGAGAGTCGATGACGAACTAGTCTAGCTAGTGTGCGTGACACAAGGGGGATGAGCTATGCTACACATTCATGAGGTGTATCTATTTATGTAGAGAGGGAGAGACAAGAGTTGGGCAGTGTATGTGGAGAGAGGGAGAGAGAAGATAGCTTCAACGCATAAAGACAATCGGCTGATTCTTGCAAACCATCTTTGACTACTTGAAACGTGCATTTGGAGCACATGTAGCCTGTCATCTCCTTCACTCACCCCTAAATTTGAGCACATATAACCAACCACGCCCCTCGCAAGAAAGTGACCAGAAGTGTGGCTAGCTCTGTGGCTGGGAAAACCAGTCCTAGAGTTTTCCAGTCATGCACCCAACCACTTTCATGCAAAATTGGGTTGCCACATCACTGCATAGCCTTGTTAGAAGACGCACAGCTCGGTTGACACTGCCAGGCCAAGCTGTAGCTCTTTGATCACACGTCTTCCATGACGTAAAATGATCGGAAAAAATGCAAGTGAGTGGTTTTACCCACGGACACCCATAGCGTCCTCCGGGTGAAACTTTGCATTTTGGCATGAACGTTTTGTGGCTGAAAAGTTTTGCACCAAAGGCTTGTTAGAAAGTGGAAAATAGTATTCTTATATTTGTCCCCTGCTGGTGTGAACTGCACATTTGTGGAGAAGGGCGAAAGACTTCGTAGGCTGTTGCGCAGTCTGAACCCGCCCTTATGTGCAGAGAGGAGAGGAGGGTGGGCGAAGGAAAGGAAAAGGGCAAAACACGACTCGCAGACTTTCTCTTGCTTTCTTTTGCAGGCCAACGCCCTTCTCCAATTAAACAGTGAGACGCTTCTGCAAATTCCAAAAGAAATTCTTTGCCCCAATTCTTACCCCGTCGTCCTTTAATCAAGTAACAGCCGCAGGCCAATTATATATTTTCCTGCATTTTTCGCACCTCAACCCCTCCTTTTGTTAAAAGAATTTCTAAGTAATCGGGCAATCGATTCAATGGCCTCTCGAAATTCATGCCTCCTTCCCAACATCATCGTCAGCATCATTATTTTCATCACAATCTTTAACAACACCATCACATCTCCATCGCCCCTTCTTGTAGCCCTTCTGCATAAACAGCAGCCATTAATTCTCGCTTTTCAGCTTCCCCACATGCCCCTGCCCTTGATTTTTCCATGTGGATACTTGATTTTTTCCATCGTCAAGCTGATCTCTGATTTTCCTACCTTTTTGGGTGCTTTTCCCCATCGTCTTGTTCAAATTTTCCTGCCTTCCTACGTTTTTCGCTTCCTTGAAGGTGCAGATCTGACACCTGTTGTGTGGTTAAATCCACTCTCAGCCCTCAGGAGCAGGTTTCATGGAACCCCGAAGCTTCGTGGTTCTCAAGGGAAAACTTAAAAGCTCTCCATTTCTCGGTAAATTTGGAATTTATCTAGAGTTTAAGCTACAGATAGGGAGCTTTCTTCGTGAACTGATATGAGCACTTTCGATTTTGTTCAGGTAGGCAGATTTTTTCTCATTGCTAAAGCTAGGGCATCTTCAACAAAGAAATCTCAAATTCTGCAGCTTCCTTCTACTAATTGATTCCCAACCCTAATATTTTGGGTTTTCTGTGAGGGAGTCTGATTGGTTGGAACTGATGCTCAATAACCAACAAAGTTGCCATTTCAATGAAAAGAGGTTTACAAAGCTTGGCGACAGATACCATGTTTTCCCGGCTGCATCGCTGAAAACTTTCTCAAAGCTTTTTGAGAGCTTTGTTATCATGCTCGAATGATGATGCGTTCTCAAGCTGCACATAAGAGTGGAAAGTACGCGCACACGCTTCTCGCCACTTATTGTGGGAAGAAGAGAGGTTTTGAGTGTGACAGTATTGCTGTAAACCTTTCAAAGCAGGGAGAACAAGGGGACACTTCAGGGTCAGCAAGGAACTTTTCAGATTTTGTAACAGCAGGCGAGCTTGAGGTTAACCAGCTTTAATGATCTGCTCTCATAATTCGTTCCCTGTATTTAAACTCACCGTTCATGATCAGCTGGCATAAAGAGTTCCTTGTAGTTATCTCCTAAGGCTCGTCGTGTGCTGCAGGTTCATATTCTCGAAACTCCTAATAAAGCCGAGTTTAAGCAGCGGTTTGAAGCACTGGAGCCAGATATAGTCTTTTTTGTTGGAGAATGTGTTGATGGGACCGATGAGATTGGATCATTGGAGCTGGCAGATGGTCTTCTTTCGACGGATGCCCTAGCAACATTGTTTAGTGAAAAATTACCAGAGCTGGTATAGACTCACCATTGCATGCATTGTAACCCCCTAGTGTTTTGTGTATATGGAATTTCACAATTTGAAACTTTCATTCTCCTCCTGCTGCCAATTGCCAGTGGAAGGAACACATTCGTGCCTAGCCTTTACAAATATGTTTATCTCAAAATGTTGTGTACAGGTTTGTTTAGAGACGTGTGCTGCCAGTAAACTTGGTGATGCCCTACGAAACAAGGTACAGCAAAGACTGGTAAAGGTTATAAGCATCGGATTTTTTGGTTTTTGGAGCTGAATGTTGGGCTTCCTATCAGGGAGTTCCCGTTGTAGTTTATTGGAAAGGTCCAATCACAAGATTATGGGTGGCACAATTTCGCCAAGCTTTGTTAGCAGTCCTCAGAAGGTACGATGTCCGTATTAAATATAGATGTTATGGGAAAGAAGCACGTCTAATGAGTCTTCTTGACAGTTCCTCGGGCCAAATTTGGAGTGCTTGTCAGCTGGCAAAGAAAGCTTTTCGATTTCAAAGGGGCATTGCGAAGGCACAATGCAACTTGGAAAGCTCATCGAAGGGTACTAGTATGAGCCCTGTAATATTAGGAAATGCTCCGCCAAAAATGCCTGAAGCTCCAAGGATCAAGGACTCAGCAGAGATAGAGGGATCTCCAAGCATGCTACTGAAAGTACAGATTTATGATGAGGATGTGGATGTGCCTCTCCTTATTGCTGCTGAAACTCATGGACAGGTAATTTGCAGTGTTCTGGCTGAGGTTTTTTGTCATACTTTCAGCTCATTCATTTAATGTGCTGCTTGTGGTGTTTGGGAGGTAAATGTCTATGTAGTTGAGGTCTGTACTAGTTATGCAAAAATGGGTGGGAGGAGACTTTTCTTTGGGGCACTTTTGTGTGCTTGATTGCTTAAAAGGAAACTTTATAGCAGGACAACTCAGTCTTTGGTGCGTTGGAAGATGGCCTGAATGCTCTTTTGATGGTGGAGGTCAGTGATGGATGGTTTATGTTTTGCAAACTTCGTCCAAATTTAGCACCAACTGATAGTATAGTTTTCATGTCTACTCTTGGCTCAGGTTACAGGAATGCGGCTTCTGCATCGAGTCAGGTATTGGCTACCAACTTGTAACATATACGCGAATTTCACCATGAAATGCTGTCTATTGCATTATTGATAGACTATTTGCGACTGGAAGGTGTTATCTTTATGAAGCAAGAGTGTAGTTACGTTATCTCGCTTCATATAAGAATTGTAGTCTGGATAAGGCAGGACTATAGCGTTATTATCTTGCTGTGGATGATGCGAAACTCAGAGCCAGTAGACTGTCCGATTTTTATTTGTCCTGACTGACTTCGTAATCACTGCTTCTGACGGCTCACCATTTTCAGTCTTTTGTTACTGCTGATAACGGTGCTTCTCTATTAGGCTTGCGAGTGACTGATGGCTTTCTACAAATGTGATTTCAGATCCCTTGACGGTTTATTTAATGCTGTCATCGTGGTCTTATTCCTTCCCTTCTCAGAGAGACCCATAGTGAATGTAGCATGTATATGCTGTTCTTGTTTAAACATGTGCATACTTCGCTCTTATTTGTCCTACTGTAGTGATTGTATGTATTTCTAGTTCCAAGTGCAGCTAATAAACTTCCTCACTTCCTCTATTATGGACTTGCATTTCTATAAAAAAATTTCTTTACTGCGCTGATTATATATATATTTTATGTTAGTAGTTTCCTTTAGGGATTTTGTCTTGTGATAGCTGTTCTGGCTTAACATGCTGTCACATATGAAGGGACAAACCTAAAGGCTTTAATATCTTCTGCTGTTTTAACATGCTTCATCAGCTATGCAGACATATACCATGTGGTAAAAGACTTTGCGTCCCATACCTCAATGTGAGGCCAGTGTCCTAGCATTTCAACATGTTTGGTTCCACAATGTAAGGCCAGCATTCTAGCATTTCAACATATTCATGTTCGTAAACATATGAGGGACAAACCACAGTTTGTTTTTAGTGTTTCCATGTTTCATATCTCACATCACACATTACCGCTGGAGCTGCTTTTTTATCTCATCAAATTTACGATGGTTTACACTTGCAATCAGACCTGGTGGTTGATTCTGTTGGTCTTTGGACAAGGTGATTCAATGGGCGGATGCCTTTTAGTGCAAGTTGCTATAGAGCATGTTATCAATGCTGATGTTTACCGTGTGTGTCTCTGTTGCAACACATTTAGTCAATGAGATTTCCGCAAAACACAGGAAGAGTGGGGGTCACTTTTGTTAGTGGTCAGGGTGTCTTTACTACTGGTATTTGCTTTGTGTGATGCACACTGCGACTTTTCAATTGCGAAGCTTATGCATCACATTGTGCATTTGTGTGTGTGCAAGCGCGTGTATTTTTACCTGATACGGTATGCTAACCCTAAGGTGCTGCGATGAAGAGTGCCAATGATGTATTAGGTGGATGTTAAGAAAATTGAATGATCTCTCCTTGCTATGCAGTGAAGTGCTTTGATAGATATGTCAATGTGTGTGCGTGCAGGTGTGTGTGTTTTGCCTGATATGGTATGCTGACCCTAACGTACTGGGATCAAGAGTGCAGATGATATACTAGTTGGATGTTTAGAGATTTGACACTGCATGACGTCTCCTTGCTATGAAATAGGGTGCTTGATATGTCGATGTTTATTTTAGCATCGGTTTTGTTCTGAGGTAAGGTTGTCTCTACTGTAATGTTGATGAGTTGGAACTTTCAGCATGCGTCATTTCTTCACTAGTTCTGCTCTTTCTTGTGGGATATCCATAGCCAGAGTCTTATTCACAAGTCGTGCTCTTTGCAGCTCTTAATGAAGCATATGTGCAAACAAATTCTTGTGATGGAGGAAACATGTATTCCCAAATACCAGGAGCCATAGTTTTTTTCGTATGCATGTAGTTGCCCAGCGGTACTTCCATACTCGTCTGAGTACGGAAGCGTACGGAAAGTGATTCCGTACCCGGCAAAAAATTCGGGGCAAAATTTTTTCGCCTGCAGTTTTTTGGCCGCGTGAGTTGGGCTGTTGACTCTGTTATGTAGGCATTGTAGGGAGCGTGAGACTTGGGCACATCAGCGAGCTGTGAGCTGCGAATCAGTGGCCAGCCCATCCTCTCGCCCTCTCTTGCTCACCTTCAGGCTTCTCCCGTGCCCACAAGCTAGTCTCTAAATTCTAATTTCTAAAGTTTCTGTGGTTTTGTGTTTGTGTATAAAGTTTAAACATGGTGGTGTAATATGTAGGCTTTTAAGCATCCTATGTAGTAGGCTATTTGACGTGTGGAATTTCCGGGTAGTCTAATCCGTACTTATTCCGTACTTCCGTACCCGTGTGCGTCCGACGTGTGGTTGACGTATGGAAAAACTATGCCAGGAGCAGCTCTTGATGACAATCTAGGTCATTGTAGCTTCTCCTGTGATGTTTGTGCATGTGAGTGCTTATCTATGATCTACATATTTTGTACTTGTCACGTTCATTGTTAGGGCCATCTCCGCTCGTATTGGCACTAGATCCTGCCAGCTGTTCTCTGGTTATGCACCCTTGGATGTGTGTTGTGAATGAGAGCGAATTGAAGTTCGTAGCATGTTATTCTTTAGTTTGGTCTTCAAAGCAATTTGATGATTGCTCTTTTCATATCGTTGGAGCATTTTGAAGATCAATGTACTATGGGCCTAGCAGCAGGCAGCCAAACGAAGGGAGGCAACCAGCAGGACCTCAACCTAGAAGCGGGCTATGCAATGGCATAACAACCATGAGGAGGCATTGGCCGGAGGCCCAACAATGGTGAAGTGTAGCGGAAGCGGTGTTGTTGCTTCAAGTGGCGGTTTGCTTGTGCGACAAGTCGTACTTTGATCATATTGTGTTGTGAAATCCCTCTACAGTAAACATCTTTGCGTGGTTGCAGCAATGCCTATTTACATTTTACAATTTGGTCATTTTTCCCTTACTGTCACTTCACACAATCAGCGTCACCATGAAACGTGTTTCGACAGGTCGGGACAGGTGAAACATTTCGGGCCTTGAAACGTTTTGCTCAGCAAATGAAACACAAGCCGTTTCACTAACAAGTTACCGTAGTTTTAGTTTCAAAGTCGCTAAACGCACGTTTCGGTCTCACGTTTCACTGTGCTCTAATTTTGGACTGAAACATTTCGTGGTGAAACACCACGTTTCAAGCTGAAACGTTTCGGCCTTGAAAGGTTTCACGGTTACGTTGCGTGACACAAGAACTTTAAGGATTTCACACTGTTGACACATTGAGTGTTGAAGACTGGGTTGCAATTTTGTGTGGCTGAGCTACCACTAGTGATGAGCCTTGTTTGTGGCATTGTGTGACTAGTGTAGCCATGATGGTTTAGTCTGTTGTCATGGAACTCTTCAGTTGCAAAAGGTCAGAAGCTGCCTGTATTGTTGTTGCATTATTGCGGCATGATACCATTTGAACATTGCCCACGATGATCATCTTCATAAGGTTAGGTTATAAACAATAAAAGCTCTTTAATCATGTGTGCAACTTCTTTATGAGTTGTAGTCAGCAAGCTTCATCTCCTTGACTGAGCGTTGACAGAAGAGCAGCTGTTTAGTTTGATACTGGGTGGCAACCATGGTTCTTTCTATGTTATGGCCTACATCTGCATCGGGTTTCCATTCTTATAAGATAGGGAGTATCTGAATGCTGATGTCAACTAGAGGGAACTATTTGTTTCTTGGCATTGCAGCTAGTAGCAGCAGCTTGCATTTTCACGTCAACGTGAAATTGACTGGAGGCAGCTGTTACAAGGTCGTGCTAGTGAGTGGGAGATTTTGCCTACCTACTTCCAGGCCATGTGCATTGATCCAATGCACAAGGTATGTTGCAGTACACAAGTTTATGTCAGGATTGTGGCTTTATGCAGGCGATATTACTTTGACTAAGAAGATACACTTGCGGTGTTTTTTGCATTTTGCATTTATCCTTGTCAAGATTTTTAGAAAGCTTCACAATAATCTGCTACATTTGGCAGAGGAACCTGCCATTGACTGGCTTCACATACAAAATGGTTGGACTTTGGTTTCCAGGCGCCTTCATCTTCCTAATAACCTTCCTTGTGTGTGTGTGTGTGTGTGTGTGTGTGTGTGAGCATATTTGGCCAAACTATGATAATCTTTCCATTTCAATAGTGCATAAAACTTTGATAGTTGAATTGGTAAAAAGGGATACGACCCTGCGATGGTTGTAGTAACACAAAGTTTCCTTGTAGTTTTCGCCACCTTTCCTCCTTGATTGCAACTTCTCTAGGCTCATGGCTATGCAAGGCTGATGGCTACTTGTTAGTAGAAAAGATGCAGCCTGTTATTCTACTTTCTGTGTACATAAAACTGCCTGTTTAAAGCTACAGCGAGAGTATTTATGAAGCATGCTGCTTTTAGTTTGTGTAGTTTGTGATCGATTCATGTATTTAGTCCTGTAAAGTTTAAACACCAAAAAGAGTGGACAATACACAAGTGTCAACCAGAGGCTGCTCTGTTTTCCACCATCCTAATTTATGGGCAGGGTCTGCTTATGCTGTGGATTCTTCCATCCGCCCACTCACTCATCACAGGATTTCCTTTGTTTTTGATGGTTCTCAAGCATTGTCTTCTCTTGCCTTTAGGGCGCCTGAATTTTATGTTGTTGTGTGTGCCATTTTTAAGCTGAAGGGTATTTGATTTTTCTTGATTTTGGCTCTGCAAGTTGCACTTACTTATCTTAATAGTGATGGAGACAATTATTTTTTTCATTTGTTCAGCGCCTCTTCCCAACCTTCCAATGTTCCACCTCTGGCTCGAGGTGTCATAACGATGCGCTGTGACCTTTGCACAACTGCATCTGCGAGAATCTCGCTTCTTGTAGCAGGGAGCACACAAACTTGTTTTGATGATCAGGTGAGCTATGTGCAGTGTAGATCATGTGATCTGAAGGTGATAACTAGATATTTTTGTGCATCCTTTAAAAAAATCTTTGATGAGCATAAGTCTTTGTTCTTCATTGCAGATGCTGGAGTATTCTATCAAGAAGGAGCTTCTTGAACAAAATAAGCTAGTGACATCTCTTATGGGACCTTCTGAGAGTCCAATAACAGATGTGAGGAGGTCTGCATCTGTTGCTTCTGGGGCTAATGTAATGGAGGTCAGATTCAGGAGCCCCTCCTGGGCAGTACAGGTTGGATTGGAACTACAATCAGCATTGTAGCTTGCCTGCTCTTCTACTGCAACCGGGTCTGTTCTTATTTATCTGTAATATTTAATGCTACAGGTTTTGAGGCAGCTTGCTAGGGAAGTCTGTTTTCGAAGTTTGGTTTCACTAGGAATTGCTGGCATCCAAGGATTTCCAGTTGCAGCTTTTCTTACAGAAGATGCAGACAGGTTTCATGCCTTGCGGTCTTCGTCGCGGAAAATTTTTGCGAGAGAAACTGAGAACCATCATAATACTGCTCATATTGATCATTTGCCACCTTGGTTTTCTCCTCCAGTTCCAAGCAGAAAGAGGAGGCGGGTAGATACTTTTGGGGCTGATCACAAGAAACCATACTCTGATGAAGGTACCTCATGCCCTGATATTGGAACAGATTTCTCTTCACCAGAAATGTTGAAATCAAACTGTACAGCTACGTGCAGTTCTCTGGCTGCTATGAAACCGGTGCCTCATGTGCGTCTGAACCGTGACATGCCATATGCGGGGGCTGTTTTGGCTGGTGCTCATAATACTTGGAGCATGAAGGTCAGCCTTCCTAATGGTACAGGTGTCAGGCTTCCTCGTCCCAACTCCAACTCAGGGGCCCATGTTCCAACAAGCGCAGCTACTCCAACACCTCATAAAGGCCAGAATGTTAGAGCTCCATCGCCTGTACAACTGAGCTCTTTGAATCCCATCCCTATGAAAAAACATGGCTGCAATCGCCGACCTATGCATGAATGTTCTGAGGTGAGGCCTTCTTGTTTTGTCATTTGGCCATACTTTTAAGGGCGGTGCCACGCCAGTTCTTCTCATCCTCTAGGGACCTTTTACAGGAAGAATTCAGAAAGGATGTGATGCAGTTCCTTATATCTCGAGGGCACGGTCGCCTAGTTCCTTCAACAGATGTAGCTACCTTTCCTGATGCTGTACTTAATGGAAAAAGATTGGATCTTTACAATCTGTATAGGGAGGTGCGAGTCCAATTTTTAGGATTGCACATCCTACTATTTGCGTTTCACCTCGATTGCTCTAAGCCATACATGGTCCTATGTGGCAGGTGGTTTCAAGAGGGGGCTTTCATGTTGGAAATGGTATCAATTGGAAAGGGCAGGTGTTCTCAAAAATGCACAACCACACCATAATTAATAAGATGACGGTAAGGCCTTTGTACCTTTGCATTTCTGGTGCATGACCATGGATGTGTCGATCTTGTTGCATCACCCCTAGCTTTTTGTGGGGTGTGTCACCATGCAAGCTATGAAAGTGAGATCTTATGTCTCAGAGAGTCTTGCTGTTGTAGCTCTTTGTAGTACGTGGGCATGCTTTACTCAAAGTGTGTGCTTAAAACATGGTTGAATTTAGTTTGTGAGGAATGACATAGCTGATGATTATATACAATGTCATGTGCAACGGGTGGAGATGCGATCTTGAGCAGTATCACATGACTACAATCGACAAGCATTCTTAACTTGGATCAATAACTCGATAGAATGAGGATGAAGGCGAAACAGGGCTATTGTCATGGCGTGGCTAATGGGCAGTGATGTGTTATGTCCCCAAAGCAGGAGAGGAGATCTATTCTATGACACCATCAGGATGGATGCCAAGTGTCCGGGCGAACGTAGTGTGAACCCTCGAAAATGACCAGCCACACTGGCCGGGTTCACACTAGGTTTGCACGGACATTGGACACCAATCCTGTTAGAGTTCAGATTCTTGTCCGGTGGTGGCTCCAATATCTTCTTGGCTGTTTTGTGGCTGTATCTGAGGCAGATGTGCCTTTTCTTGGCGATGCATTCCACGGTGGTCCACCCGGTAGGCTGAGGGGGGAATTGTCCCCAAGGTTTCCCGGGGTCAAAGTATCGAGTGGTGTTGTGCTACTAAATGTGTGTCACATGTCACTTTCAGTGAGTTTACACATTTATTAACATTTTTAGGCCATTTTATGGGATCATGGGGTTTTGCAGTAGGTAGGGCAAATTAGAGATTTGCTTATAATATGCACCCCCTCCCCGCCCCCCACCCCCTTGTTTTGCTCTCTCGAGATTGTGTAGCGTTTTCTCTCTCCTCGATCAACCACGTTGACATGATGACGTGGAAGATTGTACGGATTTTCGCGTTTTGCGTTGACTGTTGACGTGGCAGTTGTACGGATTTTCGTGATTTACGCTGACAGCCTTTGGGCATTGCTTTTGGACTAGATGCTTTTGTGTTTGAAGGATTTTCATGTAAAACTGCTTTTGGGGCTTAGGGCCTTTAAATAATGAGGCCATGGGTTCATTCTTTGGCATGTTTCCTGGAGAAGGTGCAGAGTCTGGAGTACCGGCTTGTACTTTGAGGATGCAATTTAAAGAAATACCGAAAGGGGCGCCAAGGTTTGGGGCCAATACTCTCTGGGGTGGAATTCCGCCACTCCATGTCTCGTGTCGTCTCTCTCTCTTTCAGTTCAGTTGTTATTGAAGTGCTAAAGTCTGTTCAGTCTGCTCTTTTCTATTGGCGCGTGGTGCCCATCTTGTGACAGTGGTATCAGAGCATCAAGCGTGTGCTTTTCTGGAAGCATACCGGTCCCACCAAAGAGCCTACATAGCAAAATCGCACTTCCAAAGTTCATTGAAAATTTTAGATTCGTGTTCCAACCCCGAACTTATTAGCCGCTCCCACCCTTACTTCATTGCGCATCGGACGCGCTCCCGTCTTCACCGCTCATGTCTTACAGGACATAAGCCATAACTATCACTTGCAAGAGAAGGATCTAAGATTTGTTTCGAGTCATTGTTTTTCTCAAAAGCAGTGTCATGTAGATGTTGATGTCAATAGCTACCAAGCCGCACACTCCAAGGACTTGGCAAGCTTTCGAGAAAATTTTTACCCGAAGTTATATGGTTTCTGACATCTTCCTTCGGAGTGCAACTTTTGGCAAAGTGGGATATCCTCAAATGCTTGCTACATAAACCCTAGCAGATTACAACTTGCAGTCGTTAGACGTCTCTTAGCAGCAGGTGTCTCTTGTTGATAACCTTAGAGGTCCGGTGTGATTGTTGTTTTGGGACTACCATCGCCGCTAGTGGGACACTATTTGTCCAAGAGCTGATGAACCATGCTGTGGTTGTCTACGAACTTATGGAAGGAACCTATGTCACAAGACGGGCACCACGTGCCAATAGAAAAGAACAAGTTGAACAAACTTTTAGCACTTTAATAACATCTGAATTGAAAGAGAGAGACGACACGCGACACGGAGTGGCGGAATTCCACCCCTGAGAGTATTGGCCCCAAACCTTGGCGTCCCTTTTGGTATTTCTTTATATTGCATCAACACAGTACAAGCGGGTACTCCAAACTCTGCACCTTCTCCAGGAAGCATGCCAGAGAATGAGTCCTAGCCTCAGCCCTTGGCCTGAAAAGCAGTTACAATGAAACGCTTCAAACTCAAAAGCATCTGGTCCAAAAGCAATGCCCAAAAGCTGTCTATGTAAATCACGGAAATCCGTACAACTGTCACGTCAGTAGTCAACGCAAAACACGAAAATCCGTACAGGTTGGAGAAGGGGGGATGTCACAAATTGCTGACGTGTCAAGCCATTGAAGAACAAAGCCACTATGCTGATCCTGGCTGAGGGGCCTAAACCCTAAAAAGCAGGAGTTGTTAAAGTTCCCACCAACTTATGGGACCCCGTCCGATGGGGCCCAAGTGATGTAAAGGAATTAAAATAAAGCTGGACCCTCACACAACGTAGAATTTGATCACGTGGCAGCTGTACGGAAAACCCTGATTTTGCGTTGACATGATGACATGGCAGACTGTACAGATTTTCGCGTTTTGCGTTGACTGTTGACGTGGCAGTTGTACGGATTTCCGTGATTTATGTTGGCAGCTTTTGGGCATTGCTTTTGGGCCAAGGTTGCATCCGTATGTACGTACGGATTCTATTCGTACCGTACGGTTCAGTACGTACGGATAGGTTCCGTACACGTTTAAAAAAAAAATAAAAAAAATAAAAATTTATTTGCCCCCCTCTCTCTCTCTCTCTCTCTCTTGGTGGGTCCCCCAATCCTATTTCAGCCGATTTCAGTCCTCATCATCTTCTTCAGTCCTATTTCAACCCTGTTTCAGTTGAGCGTGCGGTTTTCAGTGCTTACTAGTTATTAGAGTCGGGACTCCAGACTTCAGTCTTGGATTTATCATTTCATGATTCATTATGTATTTATTTTGATGCTCTTAGTTTTATGTGACCATGATAGCAGACATCTGATACTATTTGTTTGTAGACATTGATCAATGGTTAGCTAAT
The DNA here is from genome assembly GCF_014529385.1 of Adiantum capillus-veneris. Classification (NCBI taxonomy): domain Eukaryota; kingdom Viridiplantae; phylum Streptophyta; class Polypodiopsida; order Polypodiales; family Pteridaceae; genus Adiantum; species Adiantum capillus-veneris. Next base: position 42,658,152 of record NC_140931.1, read on the forward strand.
CTAAGCTTTGCCTTTTTATTGTTCAGTTAGACTCGTGGACTCCATTTTTGGTATTTGTAACGGTGTACTGTTCATTTGCTAGTCTTTATTTGAAGTCTTGGTGAATACATAAGTAAATGTATGAAGTACTCTTAGTTAGGCTTTGTGAAAAAAAGGACGAATCTTTACGTACCTAAAAAACTCAATCCATTCTGTACTATGTACCTTACGTACCGAATTTGTGCCGAACACTACGTACCTAACTACCTTGTTTTGGACTAGATGCTTTTGAGTTTGAAGGCATGTAAAACTGCTTTTGGGGCCTAGGGCCTTTAAATATGAGGGCATGGGCTCATTCTCTGCATGTTTCCTGGAGAAGGTGCAGAGTCTGGAGTACCGGCTTGTTCTTTGATGATGCAATATAAAGAAATACCGAAAGCGGCGCCAAGATTTGGGGCCAATACTCTCTGGGGTGGAATTCCGCCACTCCGTGTCTCGTGTCGTCTCTCTCTCTCTCTCTTTCTGTTCAGTTGTTATTGAAGTGCTAAAAGTCTGTTCAGTCTGTTCTTTTCTATTGGCACGTGGTTCCCGTCTTGTGACACCAAACCTAAGGTAAAATCTGAGAATTTTGTCACTGAAGTACTATCAGTCTTGAAAGAGAATGAAAGGGTCAACAGCCTTGAAGATTATGTTCCAATTGGGGTTTTACCAGAAGGTTGGTCAATAAGTACCAACACAGACGAACAGCTAGAGGGATACATCTTGGATGTAGACATTTTTAAGGAACGACTCGCCAAAGTGGTACCTTTTGTAGACCTTGGCGAGCCAACTGACATTCAAATTAAGGGAAACAGGCCAGAGTCTGCTACTATGACATGGATGATAAGATTAAGGTAATGAAGCAGATCAAATCACTGCAAGGTACATCTGTGTGGATCTTTGATGAGCTGATACCACTACAGTTAAAGAATAGAGCGGAGGAACCGGCCAAGGTCAGAGAAGCAAGGAAGCAAGGGAAGTGGGCGGTCTATAGAGGAGGAAAAGCTATTATCAGAGATTTCAAAGTTCCACCTTCCCCTCTCAAGGACACGAACTTGATACTTAATACACCTCTAGTCACATTATGCACATGGTGATTCTGCCATTGTAACATGTAACTCTCATGAGTCATGAGAGCTTTGAAGTTAGCTTTTTTCACATGCACTTTTCTCTAAATGATACCTGAAGTGGATTGTAACCAAGCATGTATTTTGATTTGTCCTATAGGCCAACTTTGGCCTCGACAGGACGTTAATCTCTCTCTCTCTCTCTCTCTCTCTCTCTCTCTCTCTCTCTCTCTCTCTCTCTCTCTCTCTCTCTCTCTCAGTTTGCCATCGATCTCTCTTCCTCTCTTTAGCGCTCCCCCTCCCCTGCGCTTGGACACCTTACAAGACATGGTTAACTCGCCGTGTGTACACCCATGTTCGTTCGGTGGGCGGAACGCGATAGGAGTTCGTCTACGAGGAGATTTGTTGCGATAGATCTGAGATCCATTGGCTGCCACATCCCGAGAGGAGGCTTGCTCGCTTTTGCAGATGAGATCATCACCCGATTCACTTGTTTCCATTGCACCATTAACACATTTCAATGGTGTCATAAACTAGGTCCCCTCTCTTGCATTGAGGACATACCAGCTGGTGGGCAGTGATGGCTCGCTAGCGTGCAAGGTTATCCACGCATAGGATTTACTATGGATAGGATAGCTTAGAGTGCCTCCCCCCCCCTCCTCTCTCTCCCTTCAGACTGCAACTTGCATTGTTTAGAGGTTTTTAACTCTCCCCATGATTGAAGTTTGGGCGACGAGTTATTAATACAATTGAATGATCCCCACACCACAACCTGCGTCATCCAAAGGCTTTCCAAAACATCATTGAAATTAACATCAAAACTAGAATCAAGAAAACTAAATCGGCATCGAAAATTAGATTAATTCTATTTCAAACAAATTACAAACATATCTTAAAGAGAGTTCAAAAAGTATCTAAGAATCATACTGGACTTGTCTCGGTGAGTCGAGCTTGAAGGACGACTGGCTTGCCATTCTGCACCAAAGTGATGGTTCGGTTCCGGATCTGAATGGTAGGATCATTCTTGTCATGCCCAAAAGAGCATCGCAATGCCCTTACTTCATGACTTGGAAATTTGCGTACCCTCGGATGGTGACTGGAAGAGCACCGATGCTAGGTGCAGTGGAAGGGTTTAATGATTTTAACTCGGATCTAATACTTGGCACAAACACAAGGTCACTTCACTTGAAAGAAACTGAACGAAATAGAATGAAAGAGAAAAAGAGAGATGACATCGTATGTCGGGTCCGAACCACCCTCAAGGGTCCCCTTGCTCTGTTGCCAGAGCAAGTACTTGCTTTCGATTACTTGCACAATGCTGAATGCTATGCTGTATGTTGAGGAAACTCTAGGGCTGAATCTGATGCAAAACCGCTAGGGCTGATCTAATCCTGAGGCTGGATCTGATGTAAAAGTTAAAACGCTGGGCTGAATCTGATGCGCTAGGTTTTGAGGCTGAAAACGCTGGTACTGGTGGGTGCTATGGGCGCTAGCTGCCCTCTGTGGATCTTGGTCGCTGATGCGATAAGGAGCGCCCGAGACTCTCATATATAGAAAAATAGGAGTAGGGAGGAACCCAAGACTCACTTAAAAGAGGCTTGTTATAACTTATAAGTGATTGTACTGTGCAAGAGAGGGTATGCAACTATTGACCTACTTGATCATGCATATCCTAGAGGCTGAGTCTGCCCTTGATCTCCGGAGTCATGACAGAAACTCAGTACGTTGAACTTTGTGTTGATGTATGCTCTTGTGTGTTTGTGTGTGTGTTGTGTGTTGTGTTTGGGAGCATATGTTAGTACCTAGTTCTACACCCACTATTGGGCACTGACGACGTTAGTGGGGATGTCGTGGTATTTAGTCAATACTATGCATGATGGAGCTGATGGTTATATTGTCTTGTGGGTGACTACCATGGGTCTGTACCTTGCACTTTCCTTTTAAGGGTGAATCTGGGCCTATCCTGGATTCATCTAGGTATACATATCCTAGAGGCTCACAACGTGCTAGGCTAGATCCTAAGCTATATTAAGTAAGACTGATGCAAACCAGTAGCAGTAGCTTGTCCATACGGCTAAAGTGCAATGCACACATGACAACCAATGAGTGGTACAATTTAATAAGTTTGCCTTGTGACTAACTTGGCCTCAAGTTCTCTAGCAAAGTGATCACCTTTAAAGTCCATCTACTTGAGGAACTCTGGATGGATGAAATTCTCGGTTGCTCTTGGATGGAAGATGATAAGTGCCTTGAAGCCATTGTATCTTTCCATATGCTCTGCACAATTCTTGGGAACCATCAACAGAGATGCCATAGATGTCGGGAACAAGTGCTACTCGAGATTTCACTTTCCTAGCAGGAGGTTGCTCTAGAGGCTTATCCCCTTTTTAGGACATACCTAGGAGGTGTGTCTTGTTTGGAAACATTCAAACCATCTATCTTCTTTTTGTGGAGTTTATCATTGGTGAAGTCTCAAATGAGGTCCTGCAAGCTGAGTCGAATTGTCACGAGAATTTGTGTGTTGTTGTTGAGGATTCCGAGCGTTTGTCAGTTGATCTTACGTGTCAAATTCCAATCTTCCTTCTATAAGCTTGTAGCCAATTGCAACATGGTCCATAAGCTCTTGAAGAGTAGAAACTTGCTTGGACAAACAATATTCGTGTAGAGGTGATGATAGTCCAGTGGTATAGGGTTTCACAGTGGTCCTCCAAGGGTACCAGCTTGAAGAAAGATGCTAGAAGGTAGAAATCTAGGAACCTTTGGTTGTAGTCTTCCATGGTTTTCGTGGCAAGCATTTTCAAGTTTTCTTATTCTGCTAGAAGCTGCACGTCAAGCAGGGATGTCAATGGGCTCCGGGCAAAGATATTGTTGAATGTAAGGTGCAACGGAATGAATGTTTGAACTTTGCTCAAGATGAGTGCTCCGAACTGTGCTCAAGGTTCCTTTTTGTTCTTCCGTTCCTTTAGTGAGAGAGTGCAAGTGATCACAAACAAAGTGGCAAACACTGTGAATGAAGGTGTTGAGACTGAGAGATAGAGAGAGAAGAATACGACACCAGAAAGTTGTCAAACCCTCCTCTGAAGGCCCCACTCTCTATGGCGAGAGCAGTCTACTTATGATTGCACAAACTGGTACAAATTGAATGCATGTGACTGGGCTAGGTCGACGACGACGACGGGGATGGCGAGACCGACGCTATGGCTGAAATCTGCTACTCTTTATCTGCTGAATTCTGACTCTATGTCGGTGACGACGGCGACGATGCAACGATGACGCGCTGAAAACGCAGATGCTGAAATCTGCGTTTTCCGGGCTGAAACTGCAAACTTCGATGGATCTGACCGTGCGGCGAGGAGCTGCTGCGGGAAGGTGAGATCTGCGAGGTTCGGGACTTGATCTGCGGTGTCCAAGGGCTGAAAACTGAAAACGCTGATGATTGTTGATGTTCCGTCGCGGTACATTTGCAAAACGTTGGGACTGATCTGCAAATAAAAAACTCTAGGGCTGAAAATGGCTCTGCTATCGCGTCGGATGGCCTGCAACTGCAAAACGCTAGGTCTCTTGTTGAGTCTTCTGTCGCCAGGGATTTGCAAGAGCAAAAACGCTAGCTGATTTGGTCCAAAAACACTAGGTGGTTCTGTGGAGCAAAAATGCTAGGGCTTGGGGTTCTGCTGAGAAGTTGCCTATTGAGCAAGTGCTCTTGCTGCCTCTTCTGCCAATTAGTGCTAGTTTAGGTTTGCTTATATACAAACTTACTCAATTTGCCCTACCTACTTTCCAACAAAAGTCACTTAAAAATAATAAGGGAAAAATGTCAAATAGGGAAAATAGGCTAAATGCACTTGAAAATTTCCTTGAAGGATTCTGATGGGAATGCTTATGATCATGCTGTGTGCAACCAGAGGATATGCATCTAGACTAAGTGTCTGGGCATGCACGGTCTGCGAACAGACTCACAAAAGTGCCAGACCACTTCTAAATCTAGACTGAATGGACTGACTGAACCCTTGTTGTGCTGTATCTTGTCCACGGACACATAGGGTTGGATGTGTCACGTGACATCCCCTCCTTTTCAAAGTGAGGTACTGGTACCGAACTGCAAGGTGTCGAGGGAGATCGGCAACAACATCCGGAATCCTCGAAAGGACTCTTCGCCGGTCCACTTTGATGTGTGGGTCGTGCGGTACGTGAACTTCATAAAGGTCTGCAATGCTTGCTTCTTTGGGCCGCGCCGAAAGCGACACAAAGTCTTCTGTGGCTCCTTCAATGGTTCAACTTCGTCGAGTGTCATGCTTCTTTCTTCTTCAAGAATCTCCATGGCTGAAAATTCTTGAAACGATTTCCAACACAAAACCATGAACATACCTATTCCATGTAAAGTGATGGGAAAAAATCTTGTCTTCCTCAAGACTGTGCATGCAATGTAGATGAACAAATAGACGGAGTGCCAAAGCGTTCACCACACACACGCAAACAATGGGGTCGAATCTTGACTTTCTGATCTAAATCAATTAACTGTGGCAAATCACAATGGACATGCCCATGCTTGATGCTCATACTTTCTTGTGCTCTTTCTACGATTGTGTCGTGCCAAGGAAGAGACATGGAATGTGACTTCCGTGAATGCATACTTTTCATCTTTTCATGAACAATCCGCATACATTCGTGCTCATTCATGAGTGAAACGTGCTCAACGGACAATATGTCATGCCTAGGAAAAGGGATTACATAAAGACACTGACGAAAATATAGGAAACGATCACGAATGAAACACTCAAACAATGCGTGCGTACTAATCATGTGAACTCATAATACTTCTTGTGAGGGTTCTTTGGACCGAGGCTCGAGAGCCAAGATCGGTTCTTCCTGAAGGGGTGCTTTGGACCTAGGCTCGAGAGCCAAGATCGATCTTTCGTGATTGATCGAATCTGCAACGAGGTTAGCTTTGCTAGAAAAAGCATCAACTAACTCATCATCCTTGTGAACAATCACGTCATCTTCATGCAACTCATCATGCTTGTGAGAAATCACATCTTGATCATCATGCAAATCATCATGCTTGTCAGTGTCATCCAAATCATCATGCTTATCATTGTCATTCAAATCATCATCATGCAAATCATGTGTGTCATGCTTGGGAGAAGAAGAGATTGAGAGAGTCTCCGTTTCTTGATTCTGTTCAAAGTACGCCTGCACTTGAGAAAAAAGTCGCAACATCTCTTCCATGTGTCGGTCGTCCATTGCCTTTCTTGCTTTCTTCTCGCGATCAAATTCGGCTTGTCTTTCTTTGGCTTCCAAGCGTGCTTGCTCGCTCTCACGCGCTATGGTTGCCATTCTTTCTTTGGCTTCCAAGTGTGCTTGCTCGTTCTTACGCGCTATGTCTTCCATTCTTTCTTGGTGTTCGCGCTCCATTTGTGCTTTTCTTTGTGCTCTTCTTGCTCGTGTTCTAACTTCCTGTCCATAAACATATGCTCCAACTCCTCCATAGGAGTTAGTGCCATCCTTGGCGTAGATGGGGAAGGGGGAGGGTCGGAAAAACCTCCTGGGTGGGGAAAATTCTTCTTCGCCTCTCTCATGCTCATCACCTCCAAGCGAAGTATCCATTCCGCTTCGAGTGATGACCATTCTGAAGTCGTGGGTTTTTGTGGTCTTGGGTTCTTAAGTTTATGAGGAACTTGGTTTCTTGGGGGTCGTGGTTCTTGAGTTCTTGAGTTCTTGAGGTTCTTCTTTCACTTACAATTTGTGTTAGAGAAGGATCTTCTCTTCACCCGAGTTCTGCTCTTTTTTGCGGGCGCACCCCTTAGCGGCCTTGCGCTCACACCAAGGTTGCTTTTTCCCACCTCACGTCGATTGGCCAGCCTCTAAGTGCACGGTCCGCTCTTAATGAGTGAAAAGAGGCACAAGGGGAGGCTGGACAAGCCCTTCTTTCCTAAGATTCTTGTCACTCTTCAAAAACACGATTAGAAATTGACACGCCCAAGCGAACTTGGGTTCGTGCGACCGCAACAAGCAAAATACATCCTTGTGATTCTTGTGGTTCTTTCCTTGAGTGATACAGAACAGTGCCAAAGCTCTGACACCAATGTAAGGTGCTGAAACCGGCCTGTTCAATCCAAAAAGGGCGGTAGACTTTACTTTAAACCTTGATTTAGCTTTCACCCATTATTAGTCGTCTATTTTACCTGTACTTTCAAGACACAACAAAGGGGAGAGGGATACAGGCTGCTAGATTGCACCTGTATGAGTAGACGGACACCAGATTGGCCCCTAACTTAGGCGCCCCTTTCGGTATTTCTTTATTGTTCAAAAGAGGGAATAAACGCTGTGGTTCCCTACAAGCTGCCCCGCACAAACTCGGCTGAATTTCCACTGTTCCAGCCTGATTTCGGTAGCATAACTGTACTAGAACCCTTCACAGTCAGTATTCCCACGCATTGGCCGACTTTCCCGACGCATACGGGCACTTTACAAAACCTGGCGAGAATCTGCAGCACGCTGAATTCTCTGTTTTCAGCCCTGAAAATGCTCCAGATCGCCTGTACAGCGGTCCCCTTGCGTCCCCGAACCTCCTGGGGGTATTAGGGTCCGTTTAGGGCCAAAACCCTAAACCTGCAAAAATACACAGCAGGCTGTAATTCACTGTTTCGGGCTCCGTTTCGCGTGCCGGTCGCATCCCTAGCAAGTCCTCGAGCTCCCGCACCTGTAGGGCTACTTGCCCTTTGAATTGGACGAGATTTCTGGCGTGAAACCTCTCCGAATTCACCTGTACCTGCGGGGGGATTAGCCGCTAGCTAATCCAGTACCTGTGCAAGAGGCTCTTGCCTCGGCAATCGCGCATGAACCCACACAACTGTACATTGGTCAAATGAAGAGCCCACTAGAGGGGCATAACATACTGCCAAAGGGGAGAGAGAGGGCAGTGCGTAGCGTGCAGGGCATCACTCCTGGCACCGCACTGTGCATAAGAGGGAAAGCAAGCACTCCATAGCTCTTAACCTGTGACAGAGACTTGCAAAATGAGCCTCCCAACTATAAATCACGTTTTTGCCTTCTCTATAAGTAGTAAACTGGCCTCAAAGTGCCAAGTGTCACTCATTTGTGCATTTTCCCGCTTTAGACCCTCGGGTCTAAAAATATCTCACCTGCAGCCTCTGTTGACTTGGCCACAGAGTAACAAAATGATCCCCATGTCAAACTGCACGTAATGACGCGAAGACATTTTCAGGTCCCAAAATAGCAGTTCCCTAAATTTTAGGAGATGCTGCCATTGTATCTTTCTAGGTCATCCGACCCTCTTTGTACACTGCGGCCACATCCAGAACTGAAATGTAGCCTCTGTAGCAAAGGATTCCACTTTGGCTAGTCAATGACCCCACTTGGCTAACCATAGTCCTTGTCCAACCTTAGTGCTCTCTTGCCCTCAGGCCCGGACTCCCTCTGGACAGTTCCACACTAGCTATGCAATGCAGGGCAGTTAGATTTCCCGAGGGGTGTTTCCAAAAAGTGAAAGTAAATAGATAATAAGAAAGAAATCAACAAAAAGGATAGATAGTAGTCACACGCTGGTGACATACCCCCCTCCTGAAATCTCAAACGTCCTCGTTTGCATCTATGTCGTACATGCTTACTGTCAACACTGATGTATTCAACACCTGTCGACACATATACGACACATACATGCTCATTGTCAACCCTGGTGTATTCAACACCTCGTCGACTCATGTATTGCCTGCGTGTGAACCCTGTCCCAATGACATAGTGGTAGCTTCGCACTCTGCCATTGCTTTGAGTCACTAACTTTCCAATGACAAAATGGTAGCTGCACATTTTGCCACTGTCTTATAGTACACGTTGGATCCCGTAACACTTTCGAGCATACCCAAACCGACAGTTTAAGAATGCAGTTACACATGTACTCTTTAATAGAAGCAATCACTGTATCCTTGACAGACTGACAAGAAATACTCACTTCTATAGCACTAACCAAACTTTTGGACATTCCATAAGAGCAATTGCCAAACTGACAATCTGTACAGCTCTAACATTCATGTAACAGGTATTTCATTTGAGCTCACTTTAAATACCATGTACATCATTTGTTTCAGAAGCCATTGTCACACTGACAATCCATGTAGCTTTGAAACTCAAGGGGTCAAGGTAGGTTGCAAATCGAAGGCTTCCAGGTAAAGTGATAACACAGTTGGTGACTCTGCAAGTTCACCTTCTTCCATCCACTTAGCATCCATTGGTGGATAGTTTCTGAACTTTACCAAGTAACGCCTAGCAACCTTGCCTTTCACTTTCCTTTCTTTGTGTGCCAAAATCTGTTCAGGGACCAAGATTTCGTCAAGTTCCTCGACTTCCGGCTGATCTTCAGCTGGTATATCTTCTGGCACATCACCCACATAGGGTCTGAGAAGACTCACATGAAACGCATTGTGAATCTTCCAACTGTCAGGCAATTTCAGCCTATATGCAACATCACTGATTATGTCGCACACTTGAAAAGGCCCATAGTAACGCATGCTGAGCTTTGGAAACACTCTTTCCTTGCCCTTCATCTTCTTTAACCTTGCCTTTTCAAAGCGTAAAAGCACCCAATCACCAAGTGAATATACCACTTCACGACGGTGACGATCAGCTGCTTTCTTTTGCTTTGCCTGAGTCCTTTCTAAGGCCACTTTGACCTTCTTGTACATTTCATCCATGTCCTGAACATACTTATCTGCTTCAAATATCTTGTCCTTTGTATGCAGTATGGGAGGAACTTTCTTGCCACCTTCAACTATTTCAAAAGGTGCCTTGCCAGTTGATGAATGCACTGTATTATTGTATGCATACTCCACCAATGGCAAATACTGCTCCCACTTTCCTTTATGCTCTGACACATAGCACTTCAGCAGATCTAGGACAGTAGAATTTGCCTCTTCTGACTGTCCATCTGTTTGAGGATGAAATGACGAAGAGAATTTGAGCGTGGTACCCATATTCTCAAACAAGCCTTTCCAGAACAAACTAGTCATGCGTGGATCACGGTCGCTAATAATCGACTGTGGCATGCCATGATACTTGAAAATATTGCTCATAAACAAGCGTGCCATCTGATCTGGCTTTATCTTCTTCCTGACAGGAATAAAATGAGCCTGTTTGCTGAATCTGCAAATAATGGTCCAAATACCATCGTTTCCTGTCTGCGTTCTTGGAAGATCAAAGATAAAATCCATAGCAATACTTTCCCATGGTTTATCTGGAATAGGTAGTGGTTGCAATAACCCTGGTGCCTTTTGCCTGTCAAACTTGACCTTTTGGCATATTAGGCATTCTCGCACAAAGGCATCCACATCCCTTCTCAATGTAGGCCAATAGAAGAATGTCTCTACCGCTTTAACTGTAGCATCGATACCACGATGCCCTGCATACGGTGGGACATGACTCTCTTCCATAACTTTGCGTCGCAATGGCTTTGTGACACACAATCTGCCATGCATCATCATGAACCCGTCTTTAAGAAGATAGTGTTCATGACGTTGTCCATCCATTAGTTGCTCGAAGACCCTTGCAAAATCTTCATCATTTGCATACTGTTCTCTCATATCATCAAGTTCATGATGATAAGGAATCGACACAGCTGAAATTTGTGGCTTCCTTGACAAGGCATCAGCCACAACGTTCTTCTTGCCTTCCACATGCACAATCTGAAAATGGAACATGGACAAGATATTTGCCCATCGCATATGCTTCTCAGATAACTTTGTCTGTGTCAAGAAGTATCGCAAGGTCTGATGGTCCGTTTGGACAACAAAGTCTGCACCTAGCAGGTAGTGTTTCCAACTTAAGAGCGCATGAATCACAGCCAGTAACTCTTTCTCATAGACCTGCATGGTCATCTCTGGCCCTTGCAAAATTCTGCTCTCATAGGCTACTACCCTGCCATCTTGCATTAGCACAGCACCAATGCTACTACCGCAGGCATCACATTGGACCACAAATGACTTCCTAAGATCTGGCAAGACAATGACTGGATCTGAAGTCATCTTTTCCTTTAAGAGATTAAAAGCTGAAATCTCTTTCTGTGTCCATCTAAAGGTGACTGCCTTCTTTTGAAGAGCATGTAAAGGTGAAGCAATCTCAGCGAAATTTCGGATAAACCGTCTGTAATAGGAGCATAGTCCCAAAAAGCTTCGGACATCATGCACCGTCTTCAAATTTGGCCATGACTTGATCGCTTCAACTTTTGCAGGATCCATTCTGACACCATCCTTTGAGACAATGTGTCCCAGAAAGTGAATCTCTTCCAGAAAAAACTCACTTTTCTTTGCATTGATGAGCAACCTATGACTGCGTAGCTCTTTGAACACAATGGCCAAGTGATGCCTATGCTCCTCTTCATTCTTTGAGTAGACTATCATGTCATCAAAGAATGTACCAACAAACTGCTGGTGTGGACGGAAAATTCTGTCCATCATCCTATTGAACGTAGCAGGAGCATTTGTGAGACCAAAGGGCATCACTAAAAATTCGTAAAGGCCAAACGTCGTTCTAAAAGCAGTCTTGTGCACATCCTCTGATCTAATGCGGATCTGATGATACCCACTCTTTAGATCTATCCTGCTAAACATAGCTGCTCCTTCTAATTTGTCCATAATATCATCAATTCTAGGTATAGGAAACCTATTCTTGATGGTATTCTTGTTCAGTGCACGGTAGTCGATGCACATACGCCATGAGCCATCCTTTTTCTGCACCAACAACACTGGAGAACAGAATGGAGATGAACTGGGCTGAATCAGCCCCTTTTCTAACAGCTCCTGTACTTGGCCCATTATCTCTTTCTGCTGAGCCGCACTAACCCTGTACGGAGGCTTATTTGGTGGGCTACAGCCTGGCACCAAATCTATCGCATGGTCCTCGGGTCTCTCTGGCGGTAATTGAGACGGTAATGAATCGGAAAAACAGTCACTATACTGTTGTAAAAACATTGACCTTTCTTTATCTAGCACAGATAAATTTGATTCATCACAATCTGACACTTCACGTGCAAAAACCAAGTACGCAGAAAGATGCTTTTTCATTACAGAAGTAATAGCAGAAGCTGATACAGTAGGAATAGACTCCCCTTTAAGCTTTACATCCAGAATGTGAGTCTTTCCCCTGCTCTGTACAGTGATCTTTTTGTTGTAGGCATCCATGATTCCCTGTACACGAAACAACCAAGGAATACCTAACAACACATCACATCCGTCCAGTGGCATGATGTAAAATTCTTCAGCATCTACATAGGACTGGATATGTAGACGCAACTTTCCAATGATGGGTGTCACAGCCTCTGTATGGCCAGGACATGCCAAACCTGCCTCTGCTGTATACCCCATCTCTTCAGGTCTGATTCCCAACTTTGAAGCCAATTCTGGGGAAATAAAGTTGGCTTTGGCACCTGGATCAAAGAAGATAAGCACTGTTTGATCCCTAACCTTTCCCCATGCTCTGCAAAGCTCACTTGCATCTGAATTTGGCTTGTCGCCCACCATATCTGGCACTAGACCAGCCATGGGCTTCTTTCCTTTCTTGTCTTCCTTGTCTTCAGAATCAGCTGGCCTTTTCTTTGTAGGACAGTTGTAAGCGATGTGGCCAGGCTGCTCACATATAAAGCATTTGTTCTCTGTCCTCAGGACCTTCTTTTGCTCTTCTGACTTGCGAGGAAAACGTCTTTTCCATTTCTTTGCTGGTCCTTTTTCTGATTCAGCCGTAGCTTTGTCTTTCCCTGCGTTGGCTGACTCCTGAGTCCCTTTAGGAGCCTCATTGGGAACGTGCTTCTTGGCTGAATTTTTCTTGCCTGATCCTGCCTTGACGCCAGTGTTAAATTCACAATCTTCTCCCTTGAGCAAACCATTGCCAGTGTTTGCTACCTCGATGAGCTGCGTCAAAGTAGTGACTTTGGTCTTTGTGCAGTATTTTCTCAATCCTTTGGGTAGGCCACAACAGTATTTTTCTATCTGTTCTGTCAATGGCACAAACCTATAGGAAGTTACTGGAAGTAGAGCTTTCCAAAACTTCCGATTGTAATCATCCAGATTTCTGCAAGTGGCAGCATTAAGCTGGTGCCATTCTGTCATGACATCTGCTTCGAAATCATCAGATAACCATGCTGCTGCAAAAATCTGCTTGAAGTAAATCCATGTGGACGGAGCTTGCCCTTGAAGCAATAAAGTTGTCCACCATTGTCCCGCATTCCCTGTCAAGAAAGTGGCTGCCTTGCGGACCTTTGAAGCCTCTGTAAAGTTTCCCCCTGCATAGGCCTTGTCAAACTGCTGGAGGAATGAAAGAGCCTTCTTCCTGTCATCAAACCCTGTAAAGGTCGTGAATGACACTCCTTTGCCACCTTCTTTGTACGGAGTTGGCCTCTCCAGCGGCGTTAAATTGTCATATGGAAGTGACTGAAACATGGGAACACTACTAAGGTTCATCTGTGTTCCTTGGCCGCTATTAACTTGACCTGGAAATGCCATATTTGGCTGCTGATTTGTAATTCCAGCCATACCAAAATTTGCTTGTGGCATCCCAAATTGTCCCTGAGTGCTTTGAAACCCTGGTTGCATACCCATGACACTGTACATGGGGTTAGGCATCATCGTTTGAGCACCCCCAAACACTGTTCCTGGCGTATAAAACTGATTTCCAGGTGCATGACCAGCCATGCTCTGAAATACCGATCCACCTCCAAAATAGCCAGGGTGTACTGAAGGTGGTGGGAAGACCTGTTGCATAGCCTGTAAGTTGCTTCCCTGCCCATTAGAACCAGCTATAGGCTGCTGAAAGGTGGCGGGCTGAATTGGTACAGCTTGAAAAACTGGCATCTCAGCCACCTGTTCTTGCACCTTAGGCATACGTTGTGGAGACTGCATGTTCTCCGTCAAGTGTACAGGTGTTTCCATTGACTGTGCGGTATGAATCACCTGTGCTCGAGCCTTAACAGGCTTTTGAATATGATCCAGTGACCCAACTTGCTGAGACGGAACAGGAGGTTGCAGAAAGGCTAAAAACCTTGGGTTCTGCATTACTTGTGTGAACATAGCCACAGCAGTAGCCAACTGGGTCCTGAATATATCATCATCAGTCTGTGGTGGTCTTGAGGACTCACCCACTTCATGTGTCTGTTGACCCTGTGAAGAGGAAACCTCTTCAGTCACATCATCTGGTCTGTCAGCCATAATTACAATTCCCTGTGTCTGGTCTATGATCCCCTGTGTCTTCAAGCCGAAAACTGACCAAGGCTCACTTCTATGGGAAAAAGTGATTTAATCCCGTCGATGGAACCATGAAACCGGCCTGTTCAATCCAAAAAGGGCGGTAGACTTTACTTTAAACCTTGATTTAGCTTTCACCCATTATTAGTCGTCTATTTTACCTGTACTTTCAAGACACAACAAAGGGGAGAGGGATACAGGCTGCTAGATTGCACCTGTATGAGTAGACGGACACCAGATTGGCCCCTAACTTAGGCGCCCCTTTCGGTATTTCTTTATTGTTCAAAAGAGGGAATAAACGCTGTGGTTCCCTACAAGCTGCCCCGCACAAACTCGGCTGAATTTCCACTGTTCCAGCCTGATTTCGGTAGCATAACTGTACTAGAACCCTTCACAGTCAGTATTCCCACGCATTGGCCGACTTTCCCGACGCATACGGGCACTTTACAAAACCTGGCGAGAATCTGCAGCACGCTGAATTCTCTGTTTTCAGCCCTGAAAATGCTCCAGATCGCCTGTACAGCGGTCCCCTTGCGTCCCCGAACCTCCTGGGGGTATTAGGGTCCGTTTAGGGCCAAAACCCTAAACCTGCAAAAATACACAGCAGGCTGTAATTCACTGTTTCGGGCTCCGTTTCGCGTGCCGGTCGCATCCCTAGCAAGTCCTCGAGCTCCCGCACCTGTAGGGCTACTTGCCCTTTGAATTGGACGAGATTTCTGGCGTGAAACCTCTCCGAATTCACCTGTACCTGCGGGGGGATTAGCCGCTAGCTAATCCAGTACCTGTGCAAGAGGCTCTTGCCTCGGCAATCGCGCATGAACCCACACAACTGTACATTGGTCAAATGAAGAGCCCACTAGAGGGGCATAACATACTGCCAAAGGGGAGAGAGAGGGCAGTGCGTAGCGTGCAGGGCATCACTCCTGGCACCGCACTGTGCATAAGAGGGAAAGCAAGCACTCCATAGCTCTTAACCTGTGACAGAGACTTGCAAAATGAGCCTCCCAACTATAAATCACGTTTTTGCCTTCTCTATAAGTAGTAAACTGGCCTCAAAGTGCCAAGTGTCACTCATTTGTGCATTTTCCCGCTTTAGACCCTCGGGTCTAAAAATATCTCACCTGCAGCCTCTGTTGACTTGGCCACAGAGTAACAAAATGATCCCCATGTCAAACTGCACGTAATGACGCGAAGACATTTTCAGGTCCCAAAATAGCAGTTCCCTAAATTTTAGGAGATGCTGCCATTGTATCTTTCTAGGTCATCCGACCCTCTTTGTACACTGCGGCCACATCCAGAACTGAAATGTAGCCTCTGTAGCAAAGGATTCCACTTTGGCTAGTCAATGACCCCACTTGGCTAACCATAGTCCTTGTCCAACCTTAGTGCTCTCTTGCCCTCAGGCCCGGACTCCCTCTGGACAGTTCCACACTAGCTATGCAATGCAGGGCAGTTAGATTTCCCGAGGGGTGTTTCCAAAAAGTGAAAGTAAATAGATAATAAGAAAGAAATCAACAAAAAGGATAGATAGTAGTCACACGCTGGTGACAGGTGCAGCAGAATAAATGTTTGAACTTTGCTCAAGATGAGTGCTCCGAATTGTGCTCAAGGTTCTTTTTTGTTCTTATGGAAGGGAGAGCCTTCCGTTCCTTTAGTGAGAGAGTGCAAGTGATCACAAACAAAGTGGCAAACACTGTGAATGAAGGTGCTGAGACTGAGAGATAGAGAGAGAAGAATACGACACCAGAAAGTTGTCAAACCCTCCTCCGAAGGCCCCACTCTCTATGGCAAGAGCGGTCTACTTATGATTGCACAAACGGGTACAAACTGAATGCATGTGACTGATGCAATGTAGGCTAGGTCGACGACGACGACGGGGATGGCGAGACCGACGCTATGGCTGAAATCTGCTACTCTTTATCTGCTGAATTCTGACTCTATGTCGGTGACGACGATGCAACGATGACGCGCTGAAAACGCAGATGCTGAAATCTGCTTTTCCGGGCTGAAACTGCAAACTTCAATGGATCTGATTGTGCGGCGAGGAGCTGCTGCGGGAAGGTGAGATCTGTGAGGTTTGTGACTTGATAAGGGCTGAAAACTGAAAACGCTGATGGTTCTTGATGTTCCGTCGCGGTAAATCTGCAAAACGTTGGGGCTGATCTGCAAATCAAAAACGCTAGGGCTGAAAATGGCTCTGTTGTCGCCGAATGGCCTGCAAAACAACTGCAAAGCGCTAGGTCTCTTGTTGAGTCTTCTGTCACTAGGGATCTGCAAGAGCAAAAACGTTGGCTGATCTGGTCCAAAAACGCTAGGGCTTGGGGTTCTGCTGAGAAGTTGATTGTTGAGCTAGTGCTCCTGCTGCCTCTTCTGCCAATTAGTGCTAGTCTAGGTTTGCTTATATACAAACTTACTTAATTTGCCCTACCTACTTTCCAACAAAAGTCACTTAAGAATAATAAGTGAAAAATGTCAAAAATAGGGAAAATAGGCTAAATGCACTGGAAAATTCTCCTGAAGGATTCTGATGGATTCTGATGGGAATGCTTATGATTATGCTGTGTGCAACCAGAGGATATGGATCTACAATAAGTGTCTGGGCATGCACGGTCTGCGAACAGACTCACAAAAGTGCCTGTATCTTGTCCACGGACACATACGGTTGGATGTGTCACGTGACATTGAAAGCTTGCCAAGTCCTTGGAGCATGCAGCTTGGTAGCTATGGAACTCCACCACTGCATAGTATTATCTTTGAGAATATCCAACGGCTCGAGAGATCTTTGTTTGTTTAGTGTAGTTCGCTAGGGCACGAATGTTGTCAAAGTGCTGCACTAACAATGATTTTTTTTTTTTGAAAGATACACCAATCCTTTTGCTTGATGGGGTGCAAATCCAAGATGTGGATAATAAAGGTAGGCAAATAGGCTCGACCCTTGTGCACATATTTAAAGGCCCTTGGCCTGTACAAAAGCAGTTATATGTAAAGCAAAACATCCAAAAGCTTTTGATCTAAAGTTTGGTGTTGATGTTTGCCTTGTACATCTTGACACGTCAGCAAGGCTTTCCGCAAAACGTGGGCTGAGTGGTAAAGTTTGCCACACATTTCACGCAATTTTTAGGTTGAGTTTTGTCTTTTAGGGTTTACTTAGATTTTAGGCCCCTCGGCCATTGTCCTTTAGGTTGGTGAAGTTCTTGGGATTTTAGGCCTCTCGGCCAGGATCTTCAAGTTGGTTAGGGTTTAGGGTTAAAAATCTGAACCCATTGCTGCCACATCACAAACTTGTGGCATGTATTATGTGATGCTGATGGTGCAGAGTAGGCTTACATACATACCTACCTACTATAGGTACCCTCATTTATTTTTATTTTTATGTTCCCAAGACTCTCTCTCTCTCTCTCTCTCTCTCTCTCTCTCTCTCTCTCTCTCTCGCGTGTTTGGCCTATTTAAAAGCATCGCATGAGTATAAATTCTCAATTTCATTTTTTGCCATTAAAAGATGTGCATTAATGTCTTGACTGTACACCTGAAGCTTTTCTCTTCAGATCTAGACTTGTGCACATTGAAGTATAAAAACGTATACGTGTGCTCGGGTGTATGTGACACGCAAGAAAAATAACAAAAATGACTACATTGTAGTTTAGATTGTAAATATGTGGATTGTGTGAGAGAGTGATTTGAAATCATGGCTTAGAGTTTCCATTGCCGATGTGTTGGGGTGCAGACCACCGATGGTTTGAAATCTTATGCCAATTGATATAATTCTGTAGGCTTTATGTTCGTTTGTGAAAGAACCTGAAAAGGCCATTAAGAAAGGCCTTTTGGACGTGTGATCAGTGTCATGAGGGGGATTTGTGCTCATTTTGTTTTGTCTAAATTATATGCCTTTTCAGGGTGTTGGCAATACACTAAAGAAGCATTATGAAACATACTTGTTGGAGTATGAGTTAGCTCATGATGATGTAGATGGGGAATGCTGTATACTGTGCCATAGGTAATGTTCACGTTCACTTGTGAAATATGGTTCCAAGGATTCCTTGACAACATAGTGTGTTGATAGTTGCTGCTTGGAACTTATTGCAGTAGTGCTGCTGGTGATTGGGTAAATTGTGGCATATGTGGGGAATGGGCCCATTATGGCTGTGATAAGCGCAATGGATTGGGAGCATTCAAGGTATGGATTGACTTATTTCTGTTGTATTATTGTTTTCTTTTGTACTCAAATGCCTTATTTCTTGGTAGGAACCAAGAGAGAACCTACTTACTGCTGGGTAGCCATTGGTCTTCTTTGTGGATTGAAATTCTAAGTGGGATGCATGGTTGTGAAGTCAGTGAATAATTGATTTTAGTGCTTGTGATGTTTTCTGACATGTTGGGGTTCAGTGTTATCTATTGGGAGTTATTAGGGTCAGGGGATTTCTGTGAAGAGGGAGCAAGAGGGTGTTAAAAGTGCAGGACTTGCATCACGTGCTTCATAGTAAGATCAATGATCACAAAACTTGGCTAACATAAATGAGCAATGGTCCTCAAATGTCCATCTTATTTCCTCTTTCTGGTGGTTTGCATAGTAGACAACACTTATTTCCTATTGGATTAAAAAATCTTTTCAGCACCATGAGAGGGTGGTTCGATCTTAGGTATGTTCGGTCACTGCGTGATAATTTACGGAGCTTGGCTATGTCTAGGCAGTGGCAATGGAATGAAGGGTAGGCGGTTGTCATTCCTAGGGTTTGGAGCATTAAGTTTGTGCTAGCTTGAGGGAAAGGTTTTTCTGTCAGCCTACATTTGTAACAAGTTGTGTAGGCTAATTAGGCTACTCAAATGAGTGTGGTTATGCTATGCTGGATTATGCAGGATTTGAGATTCTTTGTTAACGATATGCAGGAGTACGCCAAAACGGATGGATTGGAGTACATCTGTCCTCGTTGTAGTGTTGCTAGTGGTAGGAGTTCATCAGGGAGGAAAAGAGCGAAAGTCTCCGCAAATGGGTTCTCTCGCTCATTGGAGCCACTTCCACGAACAGCACAAGCTTAACTTTACCAACTGACATACAAAATCAGCCGTTGCTGGTGGTGGTGAAACATAACCTGCAAATTTTAGATGCAGCCCAACTTTGCAACAAAAGAAAAGTGCTGCTTTCCAAGTATTAGCCCAATCATGTTGGAGCCCTTTTTAAGAAGCTCCCCATATTCTTTTGATATTTAAGGTGAGAGCAGCTGTGCCATTTTGTGAGGCAGTTTGTTGTTGCTCCCTGTATTTGCTGTGTATAACAACGAGGTTAATGTTTTTCATCCTTATAAACTAATTTTTAAGTTTAGGTCTCAAACCTATGTTAACCCTTTAAAAGCGAAAGTTCTTTTTGAATATATAAGCGGTAACACAAAGATGATCTGGCCTTCCATGATTTTTGAAAAATGTAGAAAACCTAAGGAAGATCAAGGTCTAGTTCCACAGCTTGAGCAGCAAGAAGTGCAACGCACGGGAGCTAGGTAGTTTGATTTTTTTTGCATAAGGAGGGGTTTTATTTGCAGACCGGCTTGGTTGGTTGGAGCGGAAGTTTGAGTCGTGTGCGCGTGCTTAACTTCATGGACAGATATGAAGCTATTGTTTGTACTGTCTTCCCCTCTACAGTTCTTAAGCAAGTTTTGTGATTTTGGGTTTTCAATCGAGAGCAGCGCTGGACTTTTATGTCTGCAAAATGGTTCAATTTTGGAGTCACTTTATTGAACGTTGGAGTTTGTTTGTAGGTTCTCCTGATCACTTTCTGCTGGCGTTAGAAATGCTAGAACAGCCAATGGTTCTCTCAAATGCTACTAGGCTTGTGCAGTGTTTCCATGCTTGAGGACACCCTAACAGGTTAATTATGCATGTAGTCGTCTATCGTGGTTTGCGTGACATTTGTGTTACCAGGCCAAAGTTGCCTTAAGAGATAAAAGCAGGCGTTGCGTAGACTCAATGGGGCCATCACCAAAGAGAGGAGAAGTGAGATGCACTATGTTGTATTAGCATGGACTAAAGGTGGGCCAACCCAGAAGGCAAGGTAGGGCCATGGCTAGTCCATTTAGCAACGGAGGGGAAGAGGGTACTTTTGCCATCCTTTCTAAGGATAAAACATAGTCTGTCCTTTATTAATGGCCATTTCACATCCAAGGATTGCACGACAAGGGGAAGGGGGTACCTTTGGTGACAATATGGGAGTGTCATCCTTTCTAAAATAAGAAGGCACCCACACGCGGGGGGGGGGGGGGGGGGTGTTTGGGTTTATGAGTTACCGACACCCCTCTCAAATAACTACACCTCAAGAGGGTGCAGCTGCATATTGTGCATCATACCCCATTTTCTTTGTGTGTGAGGGTTGGAGTTTCAGAATCAAAGTTTTCAACCACTTCTTACCATTACTGCACTTAAGACATAGTTTCTATCCTTTATTATGGCCATTTCACATCAAGGACTGAGCAACGAGTCCATTCATAGCACCATCCGTGTTTGGTTGTCATAAATGCGTGAGTAAACCATCAACCCCAACCTCAATTACACCTGCATCTAAAATCATGACCATATGAGGGACGTATTCTTTGACAAATCCAAGAAAGGTCAAGCTATTGCAATTTAGTCGATCAACAAAACCCCACTTACATGGTCCTTTCTGAATAGATTACACTTTCCAAGTTGTGCACAAAGGTAATTTTATTTTACCCTCTTACAAGAAATGTGCATTTCTTACAATTTTTATGTGAAATATGATATTTGGATGTGCTTGTGGTTTGTGGTGTCATATTACTCCGTGAATCTTTCACCCTTTCAATAACATTTCATTGAATAGTAAAGCATAACTAGACCAAGTGAAGTCCACAATTCTAGATTGAGGAAAACCAAGATCACCCATGTGGTTTGAGTAGACGGTGTAGAGAATGATCCTTCAAGGACCATTCGTTGGGAGCCATGGTGGGAGCACATATTAGAGGGGAACGGTCCTTGAAGAACCATTTTCCAAGGAAGGGGGGCAAAAAGTATTCTGCTCGCTAACTTGTCAAGCCTATAGTGGCAAAGGGAGAGAAGGTTAATTATTTCATTTTGGATGCTGACCTGTTAACTGTACAGGTGCTCTGTCATCACCATCATTCCTTGCCACTGTTGCGGTGTCGCATGCTCAAGAACTACACCTGCAAATTTTCCATGAAATTTTCCACGTGCTGACTTGGCGATGATCAGAGCTACTGCGGTGGATTTCATTGTCATCAATGGATAGGAAATGAACGGCCCAGATCAGCTGCCCCTTGCCATGGCCTTGATGGATAGTAATAGTTAGCCAAAATTAGCGTTCTCTATAAGGAGCATAGAGCATCTTCTTAGTCCCAAATGGAGGGCAGAAGAAAAATAGGAGCCTTCCCATCTATTATCAAGAAGTTGTCTTGCATATAGTGATAAGATATCTTTAAAACTTTCCTCTTGCCACACCCCAACAACTCAAAAGAGAGCAATTGCCACACCGTCCAATATGCAATACTCCAAACAGTCGTAAGTTTGAGCAAATTCAAGCTACTAGTTGACCTTTGTCATTCCTTCCTTTCCTATTCTTCTCCATTGCTCATGTCACTTCCCCTTTCCCCTAAGGAATTATTAAAAGCCATCAGGAACGAACAACTATGATGTGTCATATGATGGGTAACATTAAACATTGCGAAGGGGTTGTACCGTTGGTTTGGTAGGAGAGATCGGGAAACAAATATTCCTTATGCGTCATGTGATGGGTGACGGGAGCACTGGAAAGGAAATATCCATTGGTTTGGTAAGAAATCTAAAATGGAGAAAGGAATACACGTAAAGACGCAAGCACAAGAATAAAGATGGGTTCTGAGAAGCTTTTTCTAAAAAGCAATATATTTTTAAGTGTTTTTTGGGAAGAGCAGATGCTTTCTTGGGAGGAATTTGTGTTTGCATTGCATCTGTGCTTGAGAACTACATCTGGGGATGCCCTGAATGTGTGCGTAGCATCAATTTTCAGCTCACTCAGTTTTATTTTGCTTTTGCAGGTACTCCATCATGGAGAAGGAGCAAGGAGGCCTCTGCCTATGCTTAGAGATTTCGAAAACAGAATCAAGAACGGTTTGTAGGGCTTCACGCTCTAGGTACATACGGAAATAGAAAGGAGAGCTCGTCTCTCAAGAATTTCCTGCACGAGAAGTAATTGACCATCGAGTCTAGTGATTTAGAACGGAGGGGTCACTCCGGTTCTTGTGCTTGTAAAAAGATTCTCTTTAAGGTGGGACCAACCTACCTTATGGTCCCAAATACTGTGTCGATCTTCTCCCTCATCTCTTTTGAGCTGAAAGTTTATTTATTTTCAGCTTGTTGATTATTCATGTACACTCCCGTTTGTGACAACGATACTAGAGCTCAGATTCCTCTCTTTCTCTGCAAAGGGGGACAATTTTGAGATGGAACGGTAAGAACCATGACAAGCCACGAAAGAACCGCTGAAGACGAACTTCATTGAGCAACTTATCTCGCTACCGGTTGTCCAAAAGGTTTTGGATGGAATGAAGGAGCTGCAAGGAACAGATGCCGATGGGCGTTAGGAAAATCCTGCTGGTGGTAGCAACCCACAGGAGGAAAATGTGGAAAGAGGTGCCAAAGCTCACAAGGGATCTCTGGATAAGGACAAATGGCGTTCCAAGAGCAAGGGCGAGGAAAGGAAAAAGAAATTTCTTTGCTTAACGAAAGCAAGGATGTCTCTATCTCTTCTCCGTCATACTCTCCCGATTATACTGCTACAGGAGGAAAATGTGGAAAGAGGTGCCGAAGCTCACAAGGGATCTCCGGATAAGGACAAATGGCCTTCCAAGAGCAAGGGCGAGGAAAAAGAAAAAGAACTTTCTTTGCTTAACGAAAGCAAGGATGCCTCTATCTCTTCTCCATCATACTCTCTTGATTATACTGCTACATCTACTTCTCATACAATATCTAAGTCATTTCAAAAGAAGAAAACTCCTACTACTTCCCTACAAAATACTAAAGAGAAGCCCAAGTTCAAGAAGGGTAACCGCAAGCGTCACCACAAGATGCAGGTCTTCAAATTCGACGACAAGGATGTCAAGTTTGACAATTACACAGGATGGAGAGACATCTCCAAGGCATTGTCTTTCATTAGGCAGTTTGAAGCTGCTTTTGCCAACGGGAACTTCACCAAATAATCCAAGTTGCATCATGTTGGGATGCATCTCAAAGAGACGGCAAGCAACTGGGGTTAGCCAAGATTGTTGAAGGTACACAAGCCAGAACATGGGTTCAATTGGCTTGTTTTGACAAGTATTGGTCTTTTCTTCGAAAAATTACGCCTTTCAAGAAGATTTTCGACAAGGAAAAGATGCGAAAGTTCAAAGCACGCCTTCAACCACAGCTTCGGAAGAGCATAAAGGTGTACCCTCATGACACCCTTCAACGGATGATGGAGTTGGCAATCATCGCCGAGGATCTACATTCCAGTGGTACCCCCACTCGGATGGAACATAGCACGTACCGTGCAAGGCAAAGAGTGGTTTATGATGATCAAGAGGACCCGAATCAACCTAAGAAGCCCGAGGGTACCGACAAACGGCTCAAGTATCTCATATCAAATCAAGTACAAACCTTCAAAGAGCAAGGAATGTGCTTCTACAGTGGTGAGAAAGGACACATCAAGATCGACTGCTTGGCTCGACAACAACGACGTTAGGAACAAGCATTGTCACAAACGAGAGCGCATGAATAATCAACAAGCTGAAAATAAGTAAACTTTCAACTCAAAAGAGATGAGGGAGAAGATCGACACAGTATTTGGGACCAAAAGATGGACTAGTCCCCCCCCCCCCCCTTAAAGAGTATCTTTATTAGAGAGAATCTTTTTACAAGCACAAGAACTGGAGTGACCCCTCTGTTTTAAATCTTGACTCTCGATGGTCAATTCCTTCCTGTGCGGGAAATTCCTGAGAGAAGCTTTCAATTCTGTTTCCGTCTATTCCCAGAACGTGAAGCTCTACATATCGTTCCCTGTTCCGTTCTCGAAGTCTCGGAGCATAGGCTGAGGTCTCCTTGCCCCTTCTCCATGTTGGAGTACCTGCAAAAGCACAAAACACAAACAACTCGTATTGCGAATTTACAATCGATACCTGTTGCTCCGAGTGTGAAAAAGCAAACTTCGTACTTTGTCTTCTTGTGAGCACTTGCTGATTCGTAGGCAGAGTCTCTGAATGCTAGCGTTGGTAGAACTCTGTGGAGTGAAGCAGTGGATTTGCTTTTATGAGCTCTTGCCAGCTGCACGAATAGCAGGGAGAGCTAGCACTTCCAAAAGCATGGGCAGCTGGCGACTGTTTTGCAGAGAGAGAGAGAGAGAGAGAGAGAGAGAGAGAGAGAGAGAGAGAGAGAGAGAGAGAGCATGCTATTCCAGCCAGCAACCCAATTGTGGTCGTTTTTTTTTTGGTGAGAGCTTGGCTTGTTTTAAGTGGACTACCCACTTATTAAGTGGGCGGTCGGTCATAAAAAAAAAAAAAAGAACCTGGACAAAACTCAATAAAACTTAGTGAGTTGCAAATTGATGCTACAAAAAGAAATTAACAAAAAACGAGAAATAGTCTATTTAGCAGCATCCCTTTGGCTTCTAAACAGTTGTCCTCAACTGCAGTGCTTGTACATATCCTCTCAGAATCTCGGGATAAGATGCTAATTCTGCTCTGTCATCCATTGAGTGTTTTAGAGTAGAATAATTCTTGAACTTTACCAAATACTTTTGTGTAATCTTCCTGGACTTGAGTCGCCGCTCCTGATGATGAATGATCTGCTCCGGTTGGAGTATTTCTTCCGTTTTCTCAACCTCAGGAGGGGTCCCACATATAGTCGGGATAAACTAACATGGAAAGCATTGTGGATATTCCATATAGATAGTAGCTCTAATTGGAATGTCACATCGCTCACTTGGTCAATTATCTTAAACGGCCCATAATAACGATTGGGAAGTTTTACCACTTTCCCTTTATGAGTTGCTTGTTTCTTTAGTCTTTCCTTCTCAAACTTGAGCAAGACCAATTGACCAATTGTTAAGTCCAGATTCCTTCTGTGCTTGTCCGCAACTTTCTTATGTTTTTCTTCAGAGCGTAAAATTTCTCTCTTAACTTGCTTGTAGGCCGTGTCCAAATCGTGTACAAACTCATCCGTTGCAAAAATCTTATCCTTAGTTACAAGGATCAATGGAAGCAAAGGCTTACCATAAAGAATTTTAAATGGCGCTTTCTCCATAGACGAATGTACGATATTTTTATACGCGTACTCGACAAGGTGCACATATTTCTCCCAGTCAAATTGTCTGCCTGATACATGTCCAACTCTGTGGAATTGGAAATCTCACTCTACCCCATCCATTTGAGGATGATATGCAGAAGGAAAATTTAGCTTTATGCCAAGGTTATCAAACAAAGCATGTCAAAAATTCCTATCATGCGAGGACTCACAATAGACTTGGGTATCCCATGATGCTTAAAGATTTGTGCTAGAAAAATCCTAGCTATATGATCCGCTTTGATTGTTTTCCTGATTGGAGTAAATTGAGCTTGCTTGCTAAATTTGTCCACGACAGTCCAGATCGCATCGTTTCGAGTCTAAGTCTTTGAGAAATCCATAATAAAATCTATGGCAATACTCTCCCAAGGTTGATTAGGCATAAGCAAAGGTTGGTGTAGCCCAGACGTTTTATGCCGATCGTACTTTACCTTTTGGCAAACAAATAATTCCTTGACATGTTGATCCATGTCTGCTTTAAGGCTTGGAGAAAAGAAATATCTTTCCAATGCTAAAGTTGTAGGGAGGATATCCCGATGACCAGCATAAGGTGAAGCATGTGCTTCTTCCATGATTTTCTTCGTCAATGGCACCGCCACACAGATTTCTTGGTGGTGGTAGAGGTAGCCATCCTGAATGGAATAGGGGTATTCATTCTCTCCGTTCTATAATTTACTCCAAATGGAGGAGAAGTCTGGGTCATTTGGATAAAAATACGGAAATGTCTCCAATTCTTGGTGATATACATAAGTAACTACATTCACCCTAGGCCGTCTAGACAATGCATCCGCAACCATATCCTTACTCCAAGTCATATGAAGGATTTGGAAGCAAAACATGGACTAAAAGTTAGCCCATCTCATCTGCTTCTTGAATGGTTTTCGTTGCGTAATGAAATACCACAAACTGTGATGATCAGTTTTGATCACAAAATCCGCTCCGAGAAGATAATGCTTCCAGGTACACAAGGATATTCTTGATGCGTCACGTGATGGGTGACGGGAGCATTGGAAAGGGGATATTCCATTGGTATGGCAGGAAACACGAACTGGAAAAAGGAATGTGCGTAAAGACGCAAGCACACGAATAAAGATGGGTTTTGAGACGCTTTTTTTAAAAAAGCGAAAATTTTAAGTATGTTTGGAAAAAAGCAGATGCTTTCTTGCGAGGAATCTGTGTTTGCATTGCATCTGTGCTTGAGAACTGCATCCGGAGATGCCTAAAATGTGGCTATGTAGCATCAACTTTCAGCTCAGTTTTCTTGAGTTTTGTCCGAGTTCACACTTTAAAAAAAAAAGTGATTGGATGCCCGCTCCCCACTTAAAATAAAAGGACCAGTGCTAACCCATTTGGATGAATTTAACGTAGTGATCTCTCTCTCTCTCTCTCTCTCTCTCTCTCTCTCTCTCTCTCTCTCTCTCTCCCCTCATGCTACAAGTGTTGCCAGCCTTCCCCCGTTTCTAGCGCTACCTTCTATCTCTATTCTGGTCGGGGCACCACACTGGCTATTCTTGCTTGGTGCGGGTGTCTATAAAAGCAACAGATGCTCTCTCTCAACTACCTAGAATCACCAGTGCTAGTAGCAAGGAGCACCTCCGCCGAGAATCTACAAGTGATTGCGAGAAGCTAATACACGAACCTCACTTTACTGCACTCAGAGTGACACGTACCATTTGTGAATTTTCGATACGAGTTATTGTTTCGTGTTTGTGCTTTTGCAGGTACTCCATCACGGAGAATGAGCAAGGAGGATTCGGCCTATGCTCAAAGATTTTGAAAACAAAATCAAGAATAGTCTGGTAGGGCTTCACGCTCTAGGTACAGACGGAAACAAAATTGAGAGCTCGTCTCTCGAGAATTTCCCGTACGGGAAGGAATTGACCATCAAGTGTGATGATTTCAAACGGAGGGGTCGCTTCGGTTCTTGTGCTTATAAAAATATTCTCCCCAATAAAGATTCTCTTTAAGGGGGGGAGGCAGTCCATCTTCTGTCTCCCTCTTGAAAGTTTATTTATTTTCAGCTTATTGATTATTCGTGTGCGCTCCTGTTTGTGATACCCTCTGCAAACATTGGTGGCCAATTTGGTTGATGGGACTCAAGAGGCATATATAAAGTGATTGCAACTGTGCTTGCTAATAGAGTACATCATGTTTAGTATGGCTTCATCAATGATAGAAACATCTTGCACAACATTCTAAGAGTGATGATATTATAAATTGAGTATAATGAATTCACGAGCTGATGGGGCTTGGGGAGAACTTCTCATCATGGATTGGATTTTTCTAACGTTATTTTGGAGTTGTGTGGATTGTGGGGGTCATGAATGCGTGATACTAATACAAGTCTATCGTGCTATGCCATGGCCTTAACAAGGTTCTTGACACTAATACCTTATTTTTGACACTCTACGTTATGTAGATAGTGCTCTAGATGATTTGTAATTAGATTGGAATAAGGGTGATGAGAATGGAGAGTTGTTAAATAACAATAGGTGACCATCTTGAGAGGAAAGCTTTTCGTTGATGTAGTACAACACCTATTTTTTAGAGCTTTCTACAATATTAGTAACATATGAAGTCATGTTTCCACTCGCTTGATGCATTCACAAGAAGTTTTGGACAGATTCTCACAATAATTCCCACATTATGACTTAATGCAACATCATGAGCTTATGTGAGGGAGGCACCGCATACCTAGCTAGGTACGATTGGGGGCACCCCCCCCCCTAGGTCCCTTGCCCCCAATCGTACCTATCTAGGTATGCGGTGCCTCCCGAGCAGAAGTTCATGATGTTATTGTATGAAAAACACTGAAAAAGTCTCCCTTTCCCTACTCGAGAAAATTTCTAAGTCTTCTTGTGATTACAACCAGAAGGCTTTTAGGGAAAGAAAGGAAGAGAGGGTTGTGACATGTCTTTGAGGTGCATCACATAGTAATAATGGCTTTTAAGTTCCTCATATCTTGAAATATCAAATATAGGTCACCATGTGTTCGGTTTTTATAGTGTGGTTTGTATGCCTTGAAATTGTTGATCGGCTAGTCGGTACGCATTGAAGATGAGTTTAAATACTTGTTTGTCCCACTTGGTAGAATGCATAATAGCATTTTGAAAGGAGTTCTTGCTAGTCAATGATCTAGTGAGATACTTGTGTCAGTGCAATCAAGACCCCATGTAGGATAAATCTCTTTGACACAATGTATTTCAATCTAAAATCCTACAGGAAAGGCATGATAGCAATTACACTGAGGTGCGGTAGGGCAATAATGAGAGCTAATGGAGTAGCAAACATGGGGACACCAGGTGGAAAAGAAAAGCCTTTAGGCGGACGCATACAATTTCATGATTCCCTCTATGTTTCATACAGTCTTGCATGTGTAAAACAAGTTAGGCTACATATAATTGACACTAAACTACCAAATGAGCAAGAAGTTCAAGTTATGAGAGACAAGAAATGGCCACAAGTGCACCTTATGGTTAGAGCACAAGAGTGTGGACCACTGTTGTGTGAGATGTCCTTGCAAGAGTGCAACACAAAATTTTGACTTCATAATAATGCTTTTAGTGATTGCATAGCCTAGGTGCTTCTACTACATGGCGATGAAGTGCGTGTTTCAAGGAAGAGTAGTTCATAATTACACCATATTTTATCGAACGTTCATGACAAGACAATGTAGAACATTGTTGTTTTAGGGTGGGTTCAGACTAGATGGCGGAAGAAAACTATGAAGGGGCATCAATGCTCCATGGCGAAAGTTGATTGGTTGAAGTTGAGGCACTCTCCTGCCGGGCCCTCCATTTTTCTTCCGACCCCCCCCGAAAGAGTTGATGGCCTCTCTCAGCCCCCTTTGCTTTTTCACTGTTCCGCCTCCACACTATTCACACTAGGCGGCGACAGATTTACGAAGACATCTTTCTTCCGCCGGCTCAGTCTGAACACAGCCTTAGGTGTGCCTCTTGGTATGTAGGAGTATGAGGCAAAACTTGACCTACTAAGTCAAGCATTTAGTGGTTGTGTAGCGTAGACGACCTACTTTCTCTTGACAATTTTCCACTTAAATATTCTAGGATTTGAGCATGCCAACTAAATCATGACAGAGTTGCAATTTCCCCTTTGATTCCTTCCATTGAGCTACGCCATGCCATCACCAACAACGTTTGTTACCTTCGGTTTGATTTAATTTTTGTAGATAAAACTTTGTTTTTATAATTGAAAAAAAACAAAACAATATGGCCTTTGATGAGACCCATATTTTAAAACCTTGTTTTGGCTATATGTGATTTGAACATAAATTTAAGGCAAGAGATAAAATAATTTGAAGATTTTGGATTATGGATGCATTAGATCCAATTCATTGCTATGGCTTCACGAGTTCATTGATTATGGAAAAAGGTGGTTCCATGCATATATGTGTGGACTAGAGACCCTAATGAAATTATAATTAAGCATCACTACTTGAATAGACAAATTGTTCGGCCAATTGTATAAGTAAAAATGTTAATCTATAATAGATTTTAGAGAGGCTCGTTTTCAATCAACGAGCAAAAAAAACAACGTAAAGTCAATTTTCGAGCAAATATGAGCAACACTCTTGGCAAATTGATGCGAGCGCAAGGTATATCGAAGACATGATCCCACATATCTTGCATGTTTCCTCCAAGACCCATACGATTAAACCTAACTAGTCCACCCCAATTCTAGGTAGATATCTTGAAAACATGAGGCTATTGGCCAACATCCAAGTGACAAGGGATATTATGTTCAAGAATGCCCATCAAACTGTTGTTCCATACCATACATGCTTGAGTTCTCACATTTTGGTGGCATGTCAAAAGCAATGCTCCCCCATCTCTCAATGCTTTGTGTCTACCCATCTTGCTTAGCTTAAATTTTTCTAGCTCGTCTACGTTAGAGCGCCTTTCCATAAACCTATGAAAAGCCCCATCCATGAGAAGGTCCGCTTAGAAATATAGGGTTGCCTAAACAAGTGGATGCATTCCCATAGGCATGGCTGCCAGTTGCATCCACCGATGACTGATTGTGGCAAAGCAAACAACGTGGATGTGAATTCAATTGGGCCTTTTGTTGTTTGCATTCAAATGCTA
This sequence comes from Adiantum capillus-veneris, assembly GCF_014529385.1. Lineage (NCBI taxonomy): Eukaryota > Viridiplantae > Streptophyta > Polypodiopsida > Polypodiales > Pteridaceae > Adiantum > Adiantum capillus-veneris. The sequence continues at coordinate 42,688,896 of NC_140931.1, forward strand.
GCTCCACTCTACTGGGACAGACCCACACCTTCCTCCACTCCTTCTATGTGTCCCTCCATGTCCCTTCTGCCTATCCAACCCATATGGACGACGGATGCCACTTGGTTGCTTCTCCCAAGGTATGTTGGTGAGTGTATTGAGCATGCACAAATGCGCCTTGTAAGAAGTAGTACTCATCTGCATGTGTGAAAGCACTGAGAGACACAATAAATTTGTTGTAATGTCGATTCAAATATACGAGGTGCCTCTTTGTGTATCAAGCCATGGCGTACTCATGGCTACGTGTGTAAACGAGTCTCTCTCTCTCTCTCTGTATATATATATATATATATATATATATATATATATATATATATATATATATATATATATATATGTGTGTGTGTGTGTGTGTGTGTGTGTGTATATATATATACACACATATATATAGTATCATCACAAGCTCTTGCCTCTGGCGGGTCCTCTTCAATGCTTTTGCTAATTCAATCCTATACTTGCATTCTCATAGCACTACAATCCTCATAACAGTACCATGACTGCCAGTACGTACACCGTTTCGTGCACCGTGGCATCCAATTTCCTCGACTTGTCCGTGCCCCAATGTGCCAATTCCTTCTCACAAATCTTATGTAGCAGCACGGGGTACTCTGCCTGTTGTAGCAGCACTTAGGTTGCACTCACCTTCTGAAAGCCTACCTACACCCACCATCTATCCAGCGAGTGACCATTGCCACTAAACAAGCCAACAACCATTGGTGAGATTCCTGCTCTTGCACTGCCGCTTTCTCCTCAACTCACTCTATCGCCACCTAAATCTGCAGCTCAGTTCGCGTCGCTGCCAGTGGCGCCCTTAATTCGAATTTTTGCTAGCAAAGATCAGCCAAGAGAGAAAGAATTCGACGGCTACTGATAGTGAAAATCGCTTTTGACCTCTTTGTACACCCTCTCGAGCCCTTCTCGAAACCAGTCCGCACCGGCGCGGACTGGTTATAGCAGGTTTAGTAAACTAATCAAAACTATGCGTTTTGTTTTTTTATTAAAAAATCGACATACGAAAGCCTCCCTATGACCAGTTCGAAATTGCCACCAACGGCGGATCCGAGACTGCTGCTCTATATTTTTTAAAGGAAAAATTGACAAATACCCCTCTTGTTTGCACAAATTCCCCAAATACCCCTCAAATTTCAAAAATTCCAAGAGTACCCCCAATATTTAGTCATAAATTCACAAAATGACCTCCTTCCCAAAATACCCCTGGTTGTGAGATTAAATTTCTTCAAAGATAGAAAAATTGTAGCTTTTCATAAGAAGACTATTGTCTATCAATACAAGATGATAAAACTAGAATTTGAGTTGGTTATGTAGCCTTTGGAGATGAATTGCTTCATTAATTCTAGACATAATCGCCTTTTTGTAAGGTAATTTGTGACTCAAAAACGGATCTCAGCTGTAAAAAAGGAATAAAGATTAGAAAATCTTGAGCAATCCAACCAAAATAGATACAAGGGTGTTTAGGGAATTTTTGAAATTTGAAGGGTATTTTGGGGATTTCCACAAATTAGAGGAATATTTTGATGTTTTTTTCTTTTTAAAATAAAAAATTAGTAGCTCATTAAAACTTGATCACATTTACCTTTGAAAAAAGGCTCTTGAGTATGTTGGAGAAGTCGAACAGGTGCTAGAAAGGGTCCGACTTGTCCAACATGCTCGAGAGCCCTTTTTCACATAATGTAAATGTGATCATGTTTGTCTCTTTTATTTTAAAAAACTGTTTATATCAATGGAATCTAGATAGATTCTTTGACAAGCCTCACTTCTTGATGGAACCAAATGTATTTAGATCCATTTGTATCCATCTCTCTCTCTCTCTCTCTCTCTCTCTCTCCAACCCCTAGGTGTGTGTGTGGCCCAGCTTCAAGCCCTGCGCTGGGAGCCCTAGGTAGCTCTTTTGGCAACACCATGTATCTCCCTCAGTCCCGATGCAATCACCTCCAAATATCACCTTCAAGGCTTACACGAGACTAAGATTGAGGATCTTGTGGTCTTATTTGAATGATGACCAAATTGTGAGGGGGGAGGGCGGCATAGATTGAGGGTGTAGGGGGACTTGACAATAGAATGCAGTTTTGTGAGCATAGAGATAGCAATGCAAGGATAGTAGCCACTCAACCTTCTCTATATGCATAGAGGAGCCGCAACCTTCTTGATAATCATGTTGATGAGAGTGAGAGTATAGACATTGGGTTAGGTTCAGTGGCTAAAGATCCAGAGATAGCTAAGCAAGAAACTACTTTAAGGCTTGTGCACCTTTCAATTATGAAAGTTAACTCAATGATTGATGTCTTTTCTTTTCTTGATACTTCTATCATGTTTTTAGTGCATAGATGCAGGCCACTCCCTCCACTTTACATTGCAGAGAGTGCACCCTAGTGCTTCATGGACTAGGGATAACTCCAACAAATAGTACAATGCAATATGAGGTGCAAAACCCAGTCTTTTGAATTATTTTTTTGTCATGCTCTACGAATATCTGTTTTCACTTATCACTTTTGAAAATCTCTCTAGTTCACAAATAACTTTATTAAGGGACTTGCTCGTTTTTTTCATTGCTCGAAAAAACTCGCTTCGTCATCTTGTAAGACTCGATTTTAGAGTGGGGTTCATTAAGTAGTCCAAAGTAGGCTTGTTTTGAGCATCCCAAGTTTGTTGTCGTGACATTTGATATGATCGTCATACATTTATGATGCTTATGGATAGTGTCTCCATTCAAATGCGAAAGAAAGTATGGGAGGTTTTTTAAACGAAAGAAGTTAATTGTGACTTGCCAAAAAAATACATGCTTATATTTGATTTATATGTGAGTTGTTGTGCAGACACAATGCATTTAAGGAAACCAAATGTAAGTATTTGTTACTATGCTAATTTACAATGTATGGTAAGTTTGATGGACATAGAGAACAAGGATGGGAATTGATAAACTTGGAGATTCTTCTAGGCATGCTAGGGTTTAACTCGCAATATGTTAATGTTTATGTGAAAAGCTCAATTTTCGACAAATTTATTAATATTTACTAGTAAAAATAGTAGTTACGCTACTAAGAATCTTTTGTAACAATTGATTTGGTGTCTATTTGGATGAAAGCATGATACGGTGGAAAAATTCTTTTGGGCTAGGGATGTAGTATCATCTAAGATGTCAACGGAACCAACTAATGAAGTGGCTTGTTATTGGCGTGACTCTTTTTTTTTTTTTTTGCAAAACTCACAATTGTGAGTGAATTATATTGAGCAACCCAAAAAATTACAAGGTCTAGTCATGCTCTTGTTGAACCATGACATCTTCCAGAGACTATAATTATATCAGGGTAGCCACCCCCACCAACCCGCCGCCTCTTCCTCGATATAGAGGGTCCAAAAAGTTGTCCTTTTGAGATCTTTAGGATATGTTGAGTTGCTAGATGCTTATTGCCTTATGAAAACATACCATGTAGGGACTTTGGTTTAATTGAGAACTGGTGGTAGTATCTTTGTGTGCACTATATAAACTTCTTTTGAACACCCCCCCCCCCCCCCCCCCCCTTCCTTTTCCTTGAACCCTAATTCCTTGCTTGTCTAAGTGCAATTCTGCATGGGGAAAGGCCCTTGCATAATCTCGTACCCCATATTTTTGGGGCACTGTAGCAATTACTTGAATTGAGTATTCCTTTTCACATCTCCCCCCCGCCCCCGCGCGGGCCTACACACACACACAAGTGTGTGTGTGTTTTGAACTCAACACGTGCTTGCTCGTGGTGGCAATGAAGCAATGGGAGTGTGGATCTCCTAAGCAACCTGACCAACCTATAGATTGAGGTGAGCCCCTCTAGAGCTCACTTAATCCTTCATCCTTATGCATAGAATTTGCATTTTGTATTTTCTTGGAGTGAGGAAGAGTGGTACTCGCCACCATGACTAAAGGTTCAAAGAAGAAGGTTGAGGAGGAGGTGACTACATCCCGACAGTCAACCTCCTCTATGGCTCTTGCCAATCACAATCAAATGGAGCCTTTATTTTGATTAACATAAACCATGCAAACAATTTCAAACTTTGAGTGGGAACCTGTGCGTTTAATGGCTTCTATAAACCATAACTATGTGTCTCCTTTTAGAAAACAAAACCTATCTCCTCAAGGGTAGGTGTGCCAATGATCAATAATCTATTCCGTGATTATACGGCAAGATGGGGACCTCGCATTGTTGCCGTTGTCCATGTTGCAGGACCTGACCAAAATATAAAAGATCTTAGGGCTTTTGATTGTACTACTTGGTAAGATGGCTTCTTGTGCGAAGCGTGTTTTTAGAACATGTTTTTTTTTTTCCACCATTGCATAGACATACTAAAGGTGGTCCCTACTCACACTTGGTTGTAGAAATAGCCATTTAATGGTGCATAGATATTGGCTTCGGAGACAAACTTTGGTTTTGTGATGGCCCACGTACGACTGCTCACTTATAGTTTTCCTTGTATACCATATTTGTGAAGGCTTCCTTGGGAAGGTATGGGAATTAGGTTCCTCATATAAGGAGACTTGCATGGTCTTGGTCGTGTTCTTGATTGGATCACTTACCATCCGTGGCACATACTACAATACGATGCACTTATTTACTTGGTGAGCCAAAGGCCCTTTTTGGCTTTCTAAAAGAAGCCTTAGTGTTGAGTCGAGTTAGGCATCCTTCCAATGTTTTCAGTGCCAATGATGAAGACTCATCTTAAATGTTGACGGAGTTTGTCAAATGGGTCCTTTTCATTTCATAGCCTTATAGGGCTTTTTAAGACTTTGCTTTGTTTATTTTTTTTGTCCTTGCTTATCTTATATTATTTTCAACATGATCACACAATTTATACTTGTTCTTTTTTCTTAGGATGGGACTACATTGCTTTTATTTTGTGTACCTTTTTATCTTTAAAGCTTTTAAAGAATAAAGAGTTTTTTTCACAAGAACAAGCGATTGTGACTCTCTCTCTCTCTCTCTCTCTCTCTCTCTCTCTCTCTCTCTCTCTCTCTCTATATATATATATATATATATTAGTTTTATTTTTCTCATATCTTAATTTCCTTTTTGGAAAGCCATTTTGGAAAGCCATCGTGAAATCTCACCTTGTTTCAAATAAGGCCAGGGTATTAAGCCCTTGGCTCAATCCTCAACATAGAATAATCCAATATTGGAGATTGACCCTAAAAAACCCATTATTGTCAAGTGCGCTACCAGCTCGCTTTTCATCATTGGCTTTTTTTCGCATGCTGTATAATTCACTAGTACGTGGCTTCTTATTCCTTGGAACGCACTGTTTACAAGATATGCCGGCAATGTACACAATCACAAACAATCATAGAGAGACATGTGTTGGTCCCTGGTACGACGCTGGTGGCGACTACAACATCAGGGGTGTTGGCCGACCATCAAGTACTCGTGGATCTACACATATCTCAAAATTCGAAGCTGAAGCGCCTTGTGAACGTCTCTATTATCATTCGAAGGCATCTGAAAGTGGTCAAATAACCATTATAGAGTCAGTTTTATCAGGAAGCGATCATCTATTATGCAATTAACTCCACTGGTTTCAGAGGTGAGACCTACATGCTACCAGTCGTTCGCGCTTGGGCATAAGGAGAAGTATAGCCGCAAGGAATGTTGATGGGAGTAGGAGCTACAAGTTTGAGAGCGGGGGAGCCAACCAGCTCGGTATGGGGGAAGCTATGGCGGAAGCTCAAACTAAATTTAACCGGACATTAGAGGCAGCTCTTGCAAAGCGTTTTCCTGGCTGCAAGCGCTTCTATATCCTTCCAAGTTTTTACTTGGTGAGACCAAGGCTCTCGTTGCCCTATCCGCAAGCACAGGCCACCACGTGGCATGATTAAATAAATAAAAACCAACGATATTGCGATACCAAAACGAAACAAAAAGAAACGCCATGAAAAGCTTATTTTTGGCGTTGATCATTGATGGCCTACGTAAATTTCCACTTGATTTTCCTTTATCGCTGGAGTAGGTTAGCCGTCAGCCCTCATCCCAACGTAAATCAACTCTCAGCTTGCAGGGTCCTATGGTTGCAGATCAGGTTGCAAGTTCGGAGTGCCGATAGTCTGGTGCACGCTCGGGATAAGCTTGTTGAGCAAATTAGGCCGATGAACATGTTGTGAAAACAGATCAAGATGTATGGGTTAAGGTCATATCCAGATGTAATCACCTATGCTTGCATCATCTTGAACGCATGTGGCAATTTGGAAGACTCCCAAAAAGGGTAGGGACAAGAAGTTGTGGGTTGTTTTCATTAGATGCAAAGTGAGGGCATTTCACCGTATTCCCAACAAAGGCAGGGACACGAAGCTATGCGCTGTTTTTATCAGATGCAAAGCGAGGGCATTTCTCCATATGTAATCATCTATGCTTGCATCTTGAAGGCAACATGGCACTTTGGTACACCATGTGACGAGCAAAAGGAGGCTTGAAGGGGCGGGGGAAAGATCCTATAGGCGTCACCAGTTTGGTGTGCATGGAACAATGAAAAATCCATTGTCGAATCTAGGAAAGAAGCAATATTTGCTTCACAACACAAGCATAATAAACGCCCATGCTAAAAAGAAGCATTCCTACAAAATCAGCAAGATGCACATTGAGCCCACTATTCACATATTTAAGGAGTACATTGGTGAGTGCGTATGCCAAATGTGGTACCCTCATGAAAGTACAAGAAGTACTTGATGGGATTCCTTTCCAAAGTGTCATTACTTCGAACGCCTTGATTGCATGATATGCTCAACATGGCTCTGGCAAGGAAGCCCACTGGATGCAAAGGAAAGGTTTCTCTCCAAATGTAACTATGACCTTACATAAGGCATTGACATGGGTAAGAGAATTCACAGTGAGATTGCTAGCCGGTCTGTTGGAGATAGATGTCATGCTTGGCAGTGCTTTGGTCATAGTCACAAGCGACGCGTCCCAAGGAGTGGGGACGGGGCTCAAATGGAGTTTTAGTGTAAAAAAGAGGGTGTGTATTTATCTCTTAATACGTGTTTTGTGTCTGGCAAGGAGGACACATATTCACAACACTGAACATTTCAATTGCACAAGCGTGACTCCATCGACAATACAAGGTTCGTTATCTGTATCTAGCACCCCATGACTATGCGTTTGCTTGGTGAAACACATAAACGATACGGGGCACAACACGGCTTCCATTTCTTATAATTTTCCGAGAGACCACAGTTCCAACTCTCCGCCATAATTTTGTATGGCACCTCTGCATATGACATGCATTGTATACTTTGCAGCTTCAGTTTGTGACGTTTCATTGCAAGAGGATATGTTTAACTATTCACATTGCTTTTTTGTAACTTAAATCAAACATTGTCCTCCGGCTTGCACAATTGGATGACATTTGTACATGATTACCAGGTCGGTAGTATAGTTCAATTTTTATACTCTATTTATGGTTTATGTATTTGTTGAGTTTGTCAAAGCTTCACTTTAGCCATATGTTTTCCTCATGAGTGTATGCTCAATTTTGATCATCGTACCTATATACCAAATAGACATACATTTCTTTTTGCACAATTTGGCAATTCAACCTATATATTGAAATAAAGGAGAATTCACTACGATTGATTATTTCAAAGATGGTTCCACGATGTAGAGACTAAGTGGTCAATATTACTAGATTGAATGGTGCAATCTTCAAACAACTACCAAACTAGGTTAACTTGCAACCCTTTTGCTCTATTCAATTACCCTCTTTAATAGCCCAATGTCCTATATGGAGCACTATGGGGGACAACTTGCTTGTCTCCAATGTTCATCAAGTCCCAAGCTGAGCTATTATTGTGCCTATCAATTGGTTCTACTCATTTTTTCGAGTCACCACAACAAAACCCAAGGCGACAACAATCACAACGAGCTAACCAACTAACCAGCTACGCTCCAAAATCTATCAGATTATGTGCGGCAAAGGCCCACCAAGTAAGATTAGTTTTTTGTAAAGGAGTGTATTGGTCGAGATATAAGGTGTATGGGAATGCTTTCTTTTTGGGGGGCATGATGCTTCCGCACTGTATATGCTCCTATGATTCTTTGGTTCTGACTTTTTGTTTTGCAAGAAAATATTGAAGTGTTTTAGTTTAACTCTCAATAAGGGTGCTACCCCGTTTTTGTTAACTAGAATCTAGCAAGATACCACTTCAATTTCACAAGTTTGGGAAAAAAAGTAAAGCTAGTTTGAATAGGAAAGTCGAAAGAGGGAGCGCTGTATACAGATGGCACGTGTAGAGAGAGAGAGAGAGAGATGATATGTGTCGCGCAAATCAAGGGACATGTTTTTTTTGGTCTGCGTGCTTTGCACGGTGCCACAGAGCAGAGGATGGAGGGGAAAGACAGCAACGATGATATTTTTTTTTGAGGAGATTTTAGCCTACTTGTCTGTCCAAGTGTAGGGTCTCTCTCTCTCTCTCTCTCTCTCTCTCTCTCTCTCTCTCTCTCTCTGGACTAGCGACGAGAGCCTCGCATGCAGAACGACGCAAGGCAGGGGCGGGCTTTGTGTACTCTCTCTTTTCCTGTCAGGCTGGCTTGCTTTTAGACAAAGCAAGTTCGCAAGGGTATAAGATAAGGAATGTGGATACACACAGGAACATGGGAGCAGGGGAGGCAAGAAGAGGAGAAAATGTCCCTGATGCAGGCCTCAGGGCACGGCGTATGCCCGAGGGGAGGGCAACATGACATTGGAGTGCATCAATTAGAGATGGCTGCGATGCTTGTGCCTCGGGGTGGTGTGTAGGTAGCCTGTCTTACTCCTACACTCTATGGTGAGGCTCTGCGTCTTCTGCATGGCCTGCTCACTAACTGTCCATGGCGAGCTTTCCTCCGTGCATGCGATGGCCTGATGCTTTCCTGCTACCCTTAGTAATAACAAGGATCCATTAGCAGCACGAAATGGCAAGAAGTGGGCATAGGGGCAGGACTGAGGGCGACCATTAGCAATAGCAGACGGAGGCAAGTGGCATGGGGGGCAGGGAGTTTGGGGGAGGGTGCGGGTTAATAAATTTGGACCGTGTGGGGGGCGTGTAGGTTGGTACATTAGGTCCTTATAACTCGACTCAACAAGTTTTTTTTTTGTTTTGCAAAACTCACAACTGTGAGTGGTTGTTATATTAAAATGACATAAAGAAAATTATAAAGCAGCCTCAAGCTCATGCAGAGCCTTGAGGGACATAAGGTTACATCAAAATTTAGTCACACACACCAGATCGGATGGTGAGAGTCACCCTAATCCAATCATTTGAGTTATACCTTTTACTTACCACACGTGTTATCTCCTTAATTTCTTGTACAATCTCTAAAAATCTAGCCACCAAGAGGTCACTCTAAAATACACGACAATTCCAAGCATTCTAAATATTTCCAAAGAAACAATATCTGACAATTTGAGTACAGATAAGCAGTGCAAAACTTCAAAACTGCTTCCCACCAAAGCACAGATCCTTCTTGAAAAACCCTATCTTCTACGTTCTTTGTATCCATTTGCACACTTGTCCTGCTAGGCCTCCAATAACCGAACATTCTATGAACGTGTGGGTGAGGTCTTCACTAGCCAATCTGCACCCTGAACATCTATCAGACCCGATACCACGCGCTTGTATCTTGATGCATGTTGGCAAGGCCTCCCAAAGTACCTTCCATATAAACATCTTCATAAAACTAGGCCACTGTGGATTCCAAATGTTCTTCATGACCTCAACCCATCTAGCTTCCGTCCATTGCTTTTTATGATGGGGTGAACCGATCAACCCCGTGTATTAGCACTTGGTAGATGCCCTTGGGTTTAAAGAAATGGATGTTGGAAGGCCATTTTCAAGCTTTCCACTCAAAAGCAGATTCATAGATTGGCAATATTGACTAGGCCTTCTACTACTATGTTAACTAGCAGCTTCTCAGTGCCATTGAGTTGAAACTCGGCTGCCACCTGGTCAACGGATTTTCAACACTTTCTATTTCTATCCCAGAAGTGGCTCAACCACTGGAGTCCTTTATTGTTGATCCTCCTTGAAAGTTCTGTCCAATAAGGGTTCATGATTACACCTACAACTTTAGATAGCCAAGGGGACCAGTGTGACAGGTGGAGTTCTGGAAGTATCTGGTTAACTCAACCCACTCCAGTACCTCTGATGCTTTGTTGCACTTTCGCAGCAGCTCTCCCGTGATGGCACCCAATCTTAGGCTAGACCACGTCGGGGCTGATAGTTTATTGTGTAACTCAAGCCCTTTCCACTGCCCGCCACCAAAGAAAAGTTTTGCCTTGTCTATCATATCATTGGTCATGATAGCCCAAGACTAGTCTTGTTTTGCAATTGCGACCACAAACTTGGCATAGAGGGCCTCAACATGAACCGCAGGGTTGAGAATTCCAAGGGCACCTTGGACCAACAGACGAGCAATACCTTACCACTTTGCCCATTGCCACGACGATGAGACTTTAGTGTTGTTCCTCCATAAGAATCTTTTAACAGGTTTCAAAAACTCCTTCCATTTGGCTATGTTGAGAAGTGAGTTTAAGGCAATATAACATAAATGAGTTGATCACTTTGACCCGACTTTGGAAGGGAAGCAACACATACTCCCATCTTCTCATTTTCTTTGGAAACTCAACATTTTTTTTTTTTTTTTTTTTTTGCGGAACTCACAATAGTGAGTGATTTTATATTAAGCATAACAAAAAACTACAGTGCAAGCCTTGCTCACATTCCGAGCAGCTAGGGCATCCACGAACCCAAAGAGCTACATAACTTACAGAAAAAAAAGAGAAAACTAGAGGTGCCACGAGTATCATTAGGTCTGCCACCCTTGAGTGATACCCCCTCCTGAGACACTTACAAACATAGGGGATCCTCATGCAGCCCACTACCATGAGTACCACAGCAACATGATCCACATCAATCATACAAAAAATCTAGTGTATCGACTGATTCGGGAGCCACTTAGGAGCATAAAGAAAACCATACATCCGATACTATACCATGTCGGAGCCACATGAACAGAGGAGCCCCCATAAGAACCAACACAAGATGAGCACGTCACATCCGTACCTAATAATGTCGCATAATGGTGGAGTGTAAGATCCCCGATTTTTGGGTCTCTTTTAAAAAAAAGAAAAATAGTTTCAATATCTATTTTGCCAAGTTTTGACTTGAGATGCTTGATTGACAGTATTGGAAGGTTCTAAAGTAAAAAGCAAAGCCATTTCCATGTTCCAGTAGGTTAGACGGACGTTTAGTTCAGTTTTGGAAAAATCCGCTATTTTTAGCTTTTTCATGTTTTTAGGTGCTTTCTTTGCAAAAGCAAACTCGGATCCTTGATCTACGTGTTCTAGGGAAGCTATGGTTCAATTTTATAAAAATCTGTTTTTCAAGTGCTTTTCACCCTATTTTTAGCTTTTCATGATTTTTAGTGCTTTTCAATGAAAAGCGAGTCCGCTTTCTTATTCTAGTGGACGAGGGGAACCCGTAGTTCAATTTTAGTCTTTTTTTTTTTGCTTTTTACGCTATTTTTAGCTTTTCGTGCATTTTCAGCGTTTTTGAAAAGCAATGTGCTTTTTAGGATGACCTAAACCTAAAAATATTAAATTTAGTCTCCGTCAGATTAAAAAATGATCACTCGGAGCAAAAACGGGACCAAACAGGATTTTTACGGGAATTATTTTTATAAAAAGCGGTACCGTAAATATGTAGGGGTAGTACGGGAAAGTCATAATTATGTTGGGACATTACGGTGCGGCATAGTCTAGCTAAGGTTCCATTAGTTGGCCAGATACTGTTCAATTGGCCAATTTTGCTGTAAAAATTGAATGGTAAGTGGAAGAGTTGACTACCAAAATCTGTGCCATGTTTTCAGAAAAGAATCAAGTTTTTTTTCCAAAAGCAGGAAGCTAATCCTGGCTGAGAGGTAGCGCTACCTGTAGCTTGGGGCACTTTGAATGCTTGTTATTTAGTAACAAATGGCTCCCAGAGTGACGTCTGAATGCTTTAGCCAGGGGAATGAGGTTTTGGCCATAGTGTTCAACAATATGAGGACGTCTGAATGCTTTAGCCAGGGGAATGAGTTTTTGGCCATAGTGTTCAACATAATGGCTCCCAGAGTGACATCTGAATGCTTTAGTCAGGGGAATGAGGTTTTGGCCATAGTGTTCAACAATATGGCGACACGGTTGTCAAGGGAATGAGAACTCTTTTACTTAGAAATGGGGACCAAAGTCTTTGGCATGCCAGGAAGCACAACTTATTGGAAGAGTGTTGACTGTAGTTACCTTACTCGTCACCAAGAACCCCTTCGTCAATTCTTCATCTACATTGACGACAGCCTTCATGAAAGGTTGTTTCATGCTTCATGGTTTACCTCGCCAAATAATTTTTGATCGTGATGCGAAGTTCACCTCTAATTTTTGGAAATCCTTATTCTCAGCTACAGGAACCCAGTTAGCCTTTAGTATTGCTTATCATCCTCAGATTGATGGGCAGACAAAAAGAACAACTCAAATCATTGAAGACATATTAAGAGCTTATTGTATGCACAAGTAGAGTAAATGAACTAGATATTTGTATTTGGTTGAATTTGCGTATAATTCCTCATTCCAACGCTCAATTGGAATGTCTCCTTTTTGAGCATTGTATGGACAAGAGTGTCTTACTCCACTCAAATAGACACACCCTCTCATACGAGTTCAAGCATCCAAGGAAATGTTGGATGAAATGCAACTACAAACTGATCTTATACGACATGATATTAAGACTGCGCAAGATAGACAAAAGAGTTATGCTGATCCTAAATGATTTGCTAGACTTTTTGAAGAGGTCAATATGGTATTTCTGAGAATAGAACCCAAACATAGCTCTTTATCAATGGATAAGTGTAAGAAGTTAAGTGCCACATTTTGTGGACCTTTTGTAATCACAGAGAGGATTAATGACCAAGCTTACAGACTCTTGTTACTGTGAGTGTGCGAATGCGATGCTTTGTGCGGAGAATGAGAAGGGGAGAGAGAGAGACACAGGATGTGTGTGGAGCAGCCTCAAGAAGTAACTCTAGTGTATGAGCGAGGTGCTCCTTATTCTTTTCTATAGAAAGAATAAGTATAGAAAAGAATAAGGAAGTGTGTATACATAGTGGGCGGTCGGGACACTAGACGTCCGAGAAGGCAAAAGGTGGAGCGCCCTTACCCCAACAATTTCCCACTTAAAGACGATGCATCGATAAGTGAGACCTACTAACTAAACTACTAGTATGCACAAGAAACTAGGTGAGAGACTCTCTCAACCTATACCCACTAGCTCACTCTGTCGATCAACATGCAATCGTATCGGCTCTAGTGGTAGACGAGCGTGTGTACCACCACTAGAGCTTGCATGTAAATCTTGTAGATTGCTCTGTATGGTCTGCAAAGCTCTACGAAGCATCATGCTACTGTCAGTCACTGTACGACTGACTACCCCTGCTGCAAATGCTCCCACTACAGCTGCTAGATCGGGCCTTGACACTAACAAGTCGAACATGAGACGCTCGAATGCTGACGCAATTTGCACAAACCTAGCTGTACTTGTCTCCGTGCGCTATTTGCAATCATTGCATCATCATGAGACTACCCATAGCTATGGATGTGTCAACTCCGACACTAGGAAACCTACGTCCCTCTCAACCATAGGCAAAACTGTGCGTCCTCGCACCAACTCATCAGCCTCTAACATGAGCAGATAAAGAACTCCATATCTATCAGCTCTATCTTTGTCTCTAGGGAGCTGACTTGCTCTACCTCTGCATACACAAAGTCTGACAACAACTGCTGTGTCTCACTAGAGCACTGTCTCTCTACCTCTGTCTCTACAGAGTTTATTGGCATGTCCTACACAGCTAAATGCTCTGTCTTGTGAGCATGGCGGACCTCACCCGTGAAAGAGAGCCCTTTCTCAATTGAGGAACATAGCGCACATGCCGTAGTGTGTATGATGTACCACAACAAACATCTCCTGCACCCTCTTTGTCAAAAGGCGAACCATCGGCCAAGTGCACACAACCAAGCCTCCCACTAGAAAATGAGCTAAACCACTCACGACATGGTGTGATGTGGAAAACAACATCGCTATCTAGTAACCACTGTGGAGAAAGTGTGCAAACTATAGACAAATCACCAAGAGGTACACTTGAGGCAAACATGACATCATCGTCACTGGCATAGACTGCCACTGGAACTGCCTCTCTAACCTGTGTCAAAGCCGTATCTACACTACGCACACATCTCCGCTGCTGCCTCATACATCTGAAACAACGGCGTCTGATGTGGCCTGTGTGACGCAATGCCAACAACGCAAGTATCGGCAAGAACAAGACCTCTGTCTCTCATGAGCCGTCACTGTAGGCTCAATTGTGTCACACATGATGTCAATGCATATGCGTCAAAAGTGGGAGATCATTCAACCACTACGCTAATCAATCATAAAACAACCAATAGCTCAATAGTGAAAACCTAAAACCTGTGTGCTGTAGTCTCACGCGTCGATGTGAGAAAATGAAGCAAAATCAAAGAAAACCTGTAACCACTACGAGCATACCATAAATGTATGGCTAAGAACCAAAGTATGATTTCTAGGAAAAATCTGACAGAATCTCCCTTGCAAATTGAGCAAAACCTCAAGTACAATCTCAACCATAAACCATGCCAAACTGGCAACAAAGTGGGAGGTAACTCGACCACTACACAATTCTCAAAAGCAGGATCAATCGCATCAAAATCGATGCTCACATATGTATTAAACAACTCCACAATCTGCAAACTCTGCAAGCATAAACTAGGACAAATTTCTCAACCGAGCGTAAAGCGCATAAACATATACGCAAGTAGAGAGCAAACTAGCTCAAAACGCATTGTCGTGCCGCTTTGCGGGCACGGTGAGAAAAAGCAATAGTAAGAGACATTTGGAAGTTTTTACCAAATTATGATTTATGCTAGGGTTTGATTATGTCATCAGATGCTTGACATGTATGCTAATTGTGGTTTCAAAGGCCAGAAAGGCTCTAGAAGGGCCTAAACAAGGTGATGGATAGCAGTTTCCAAAGCGCTAATTTTATGAGTGAGATGGTGGTTCTTAAGGTGCTTTCCATGCTTGTCCAGACGGCATGACAAACGGAGCTACATAGAGAAAGATATGCCAATGTGAGGTTGGAATGCTTTACAGATCCCCGACGGATTGGACATGTACAAGTGAATGATCAGAGCTGATGTTTGTGGATAAAGTTGAAATGCTCAAGTTGTGGATCCTATTGGTCTTTTCGGTTTGGCAATCGGAGTCCCGGGTAGCAAGCTATGAGCTGTCAAAGTTGGGATGAGGACTGGTTCTGAGGCGGAAAGGTCGGATGGGGAGATGTGCCATCGGAGATTTTTGGGTGCTTATCAATGTTTGTATGAGAAGTGTGTGAAGAATGGAGTCAATAGAAGTTGACAACATGTCAATCAGGATCCGGAGTGCGGAGATATGGCTTATTGAAGTTGGCCGAGATGCATGCAAAATGTTGTGCTGCTCGACAATGCTTTGGTCAGCAAGTATATGTGCTACACTTTGGAGAATAATATATACTTGAGAAGCTTGTCCAAATTGTTGTCTCTTGCAGTTCATTGATTGTCATGCTTTACCAAGTGTGAAGGGAAGATCTCCTCAAATGCATTCAACTATAATTGCACTTGGAGGCGACCGTATGGGAACGGAGGCCAAGTTAATTGGTTATTATTTTTGAATGGATATATTAAAAACGAAATTAGTAGTGACGTCGTTACTGGTTGTCGGAGAAGAAGGGGAGAGAGGTGGCATGGAGGAGGCAAGAAAGGGGCAGTGTGTGCACGGGGAAAGGCGGGAGGAACGGGTAGTTGGAGGGAGAGAAGGGGGAGCCAGGGGTGACCAAGTGGAGGGCCTCTGGAGCCGCCATGAATGGAGTGGATGATGGCGTATGAGAGGAAGGTCAAGGCCGTGAGGAGAATTGGGTGTTGATTTAGGCCACTGGGGGCAACGAAGAGTGTGGCGGCCAATTGCATGGAAAGGCTGTAAGGTGCATTGGGCGGTTGCAAAAGGGGAGGCGAAGGCTGCAGTGGTAGCGGGAGTGAGGGGCATTTTTTTTGGGGGTTCTAAAACAGGAGGCTGAAGGCGCTGCTCAAGAGGGGAGGATTGCAGGCTAATACAGCCTAGGCCAAGAGCATGAGGGGAGGGTGACAGATGCCGTAGGGGTCGGCAAGGCTAGGAGGAGATAGGGGGAAGGGAGCCCGATCTACAAGCGAAGAGAGGGGGTTGCCAAGGGCGACCTGAGGAGGTCGAGCTGCAGGAAAAAGGGGGGCCAGGAGAGCTTCGCGAGCTGCAGAACGAAGGGCAGTCGAGAGGAGCTCCGAGAGCTGCCTGCTGAAGGGGCGGCAAGCTTCCATCTCTCTCTCTCTCTCTCTCTCTCTCTCTCTCGGGATCAAAAAGCATACGAAGGAAGGGGATTGCGAGGTAGGCAAGCGGAAAGGGATCATCCACAGTCAAGAAGGACGGGAGGGAGAAGCTTTCATGCTCTCTCTCGATCCAAGTGAAGCAAAAGGGGAAGGAAGGTGAGAGCTCTCGCTCTCGCTCTCATTCTCAATCAAAGTGGTGCATGAACGAAGGAGAGCCATGAAGGGAAAGGTAGGGAAGTGAAAAAAAGCAAGATAGTAAGTGGATTTGATATGTCTGTTAATGATTTTGGAAAGCTTGGATCGAAATCGTCAAGATAAGGACTACCCGAGAGGAGGATTCTGCATTGACTGAAGCTCGGCAAACATGTTGCTTTCAATGGGGAGGGAATTTTTGATAAGGGTTTTGTAAAAAGGTTGAATCTTGGGGAAGAAGACAACATAGGGATTCAAGAGAAGTACGAAGATAAAAAAGGGTGGAGATTTTGCCGTCAACAGGGTGGGGTTCTTCAACAAGGAGATTTTTGATCAGGGGTTTTAGATCGAGGTGCATACCAACGTTGGCGTATGCAGTTGAATTGTAACAAAGTTATCAGAGATCATGAATATGAAGAATTTTGTTGTTTGCGACATCAAATTATGTGTCATTTTCTTGCTCTCTCTAACTATTAGCCATTAATTATGTTTTGATCCTCAGTTATCTCTCACATTTAATCTCTAATCATCGATATTCGCCTTTTCTACCGCTTAACACACCACTAACTGCACTTCGTTCACTCGGTGGGAGCCTACACCGACTTGCTCTCTCATCACAGCCAGAAGCCCCGCGCTTTTTCGGTCACCCATGGAGAGCCGCACACATCGACAACGTCCCATAAGAGAAACTGCTTGCAAGAATATCCAAAAACCTGTGACTAGCCTGTATTGTAGCCACACAAGCATACACAAATCCTCACTCCTGCGAGAGTGGGACAAGGACACCAAACTATGTCCAAATTGACAAAACCTGTCAAAAGTGAGTAAACACTCGATCACTGTCAAAGTGGGAATATATCGACTACTGTACAAGATGGCATAACACTGCAAACTTTTATGGCAAGAAGATGACGAAAAACAAACAGAATTTTCTTTGCAAAATGAGTCAAAACTCAACGCAAACTCCAAGCTAAAAAACTACAGATAACTACCAGAGTGGGAGTCAACTTGACCACTAAACCATCAGAGAGCAAATTGTGAATACGCATAAACCATGTCGAGAAATCTTTAAAAAAATATGGCAGAGTTTCCTTTGGAAACTGAGCAAAAACTCAAAAATCTCACCAAATACGCATGACAATAGACACTGTCTCAGTAGCAAAATCCACAAATGGTCTACATGCAATCCCAAAAGCTTGGCAAACTAGCTCACTCTTGACTGCGTAGCTCTATGGACGTACCTGTCCAAAAAACACTGCACCTCTAAACCTACTACCTGCGAGGTATAGCTAGCTCAAATTGTATTCGTATAATGCATACATAGCATGAAACTGCACAAAAACGTGCTAAAAAAGCTCTCTGAAATGCCCCACACAGTCAAACAATGTGCATGAAACTGCATCCTGATGTGTAATGATCCGAAATTCATATCCCAAAGTATCACTTGCATACGCAAAACACAAGGTGAATTCTCTCTCAAATAGCACCAGTGTGCCATACATAGCCAAAAATGCAAACCACATCACTCTCTACACTGTAGGAATCAAACTCACCAAAACGTGGATATGTCGAGATTGTTGATAGGCTGGTGTAGAAAATTCAGCACTCAGAATTTTAAAATTTCAATATAATCAACGCGTCTGGAACGTGCCAAAATCTCAAGGTAGACTCTTGGATCACATGTATGCGGATCTGGGTGTGAGAGATATGCCAAAAACCTCCGTTTTTGGCCCAAAAACGTAGCATAAACTTACTGTTGTTGCACCCGCTGAAATTCAGAGCATAATTTTAAAAAATGGACATCACCATCGCGTCCGAAATGTGCCAAAGGTTCTACAGTAAAAAGCAAGGCCGTTTCTATGTTTCAATAGGTTAGACGGACATTTGGTTCAGTTTTGAAAAAATCGGTCATTTTTAGTTTTTTAATGCTTTTTATGCTTTTAGGTGCTTTTTTGCAAAAAGCAAGGTCGGATCCTTGATCTACGTGTTCCAGAGAAGCTATGGTTCAATTTTGTAAAAATCTGCTTTTCATGATTATTTCATCATGTTTAACATGCTGATTTATACACATGATGCATTTATGATCACATACGTGCATAAAAATCACTTTTCGTTTCATGTCATAGAGACGGTAGGGACACTGCTTTGGTCATAACTCAGAAACCGTTATGAATCAGTCCGAACCCTTTATACAAGAGATAAAAGACATCATTTAGAACATTTTCTCTCTCAGGTGTCATGCGAAAATCACGCATGAGCTAAGAGATATGGTCAAAAAACAGCTTGCTGCCCACTGCACAACCAATTTTTTTGACTCCAAGCTCCTTGGAGAACCACTATATAGATTCAACGGATGGGCAAACCCACTTAACCAATTGAAAATCTTGATGATAAATGAATTAAAGTCTCCGTTATCACCTCGGAAATGCGAATTATTAATTGTTCCATAACCGGTTTTACCTACATGTATGAGGGTGTTGCAAAGAGGCAGTACCATATGATGTCGTGAGTTAACCGAGTCGTTTATGTATGATTTATGATTTGTTTTGGTGAGTTGATTTCAGCTATTAGATGCCCATAAACTCATATGAGAGTATATGGTTAGACATCCAGAAACGCATAGGCATATATGATTAAAGTGGCTTTATTTTTGGGTTACCGTTTGTTGTGTAAGTACCATATGGGTAAAGTGATATGATAGAGTGATAGTCTATATTATGGAGCTGAACTTTATCCATTTGTTGAGGTCAAATACATTCATTTGCATGTTATGCTTGCTCTTGAAAATGTCAAAAAATTGTTTTTTGCATATGTGTGAAGTTATGGTTTATGGGTGGCCTAGAGGTTGGAGCTGTTTTGCATCATGTTTATGGTGTTGGAATGTTATCATATGATGTATGGGAACTTACGGATTGATGTAGATGCCTCATGTGCATGGTTATGATTGCTTTCCACCTTTCTAGGTCAAAACTAGCTCTATGTGCTAGGGAGGTGAAGTGCAGATGTGATGCATCAACTTTGCGCATGGTTGGATGTTGTAAAGATTAGATTTTTATATTATGATTAGTTGCTACTCGGACTCTTTTTATGCATGAAAGAATCACGTCTTAAGGGTCTTATGTGTGTGGACTCCGATTGATTGCAGAGGATATGTCAAACTCCAAGTGTGGGAGTTGATTCAGTGTGATTATGCTTTATGGTTAAGGTCTGATTTATGGTGGAAGGCGATGTGGCTCATGGTTTTTTTTCTGGATTTGGTTATGCTGCTGAAATGTTTGCAGCTATGTTATGTTCTAAAGTGGCTATCCAGGATTGGTCATGCCTCACCCGAGTTGGGTAGAGTGCTCACCCGTGTGATGTGATTGGATTATGGTTTACAGTTTTGGGATGAGATCATGAAGTGATATGGATGGTTTATGGACATGTAAGGGTAGAGACCCTGTACAGTCTAACTGCTTGGAAAAGGATTGTTTGTGCATATGGAAAGTGCTATTGTGATTGGACTCACGTGTTATGTTTCTCATGGCAGCGTCGCTACAAGACTAGGATCACTTTAAATCGCTTAGCCTTAGACTAAAGGGTCATTGACCTGAGGCTTTGCTGGATCGGGGGTGTTGACTAGGTCTTCTTCTTTTTGTTAGGCTCATCTATACGGTTAGTGCGTCGGGGGTTGAATGACCTACACCGCTAACGCGTTGTCGTGCAGCTCCACTTCCATGATGGAAAAAAGAGCAAAGAACTGCAAGCTAAGCTTCTTTGAAGCCTACACATTTATTGAGTAGTGATCAGGGCTTGTTAACAGTCCAAGTTTAATGGTTAATGTATGCCATATGCGGCTTTAAAGGGCCAACAAATGCTTTGATGATGCTAAATAGGAGTATGCATTAAGTGAGCACACATGGGAGTTTATGATCTTGACATGCAGTGCTTGAAGTGCTCTATAATCCTGTCTTTATGGCTCGTTGGAGCTACGGTAAAAAAGTTATGGCAGTTTGAAGTTTAAGTAATTGCAAATCCGTGCCACATTGAGCAACTTAGCCGAGGGGACAAAAATGAAGTGAATGCACGGGCCTGAAGTGCTCACTTTGTGGAGCGCGTCGGTCTTTTCAGATCAATGATCGGAGTTACGGTGAGTGGCATAAAATGATAACCATCTTTTTGCAACATTTTTCAGCCTACTCAACGTCCTCTTCCTCGTATGTGCATATATTTTTCTACACTATTAAGTTATCTAGAGTAAATTCTCCCTCTTCGTTTAACCTTTGTGGCGACACATACATTGTACTCTTCCCAAAAATTTCACCTTAATTATATATTTATATTACCACCCTTTTCTTTTTTGCTTTGTAAATAAAAGTAAGCATACAATAACCAACTATCTACCCCCAAACTTTCTTACCTCTTGTGAATTAGTAGTAGAAAAATAATATATCCAACTTCCATCCCATATAGATAAATTACCATGGAAAATCAACTCTCCACTTGTCTTTACCAAAGAGTATGGTCCATCTGTACAAGTCTTCTATGCCGCCTACATAGGTGGCCCAATATCTCTTAAGAATATACATATAGTTTTTCTTCTTTCAAACAGACTCAAATTGTATATTCTTTTCACTCCTCTATTTGTTTAAGCATCATACCTTTTCTGAAAAGCATGATTCCCCTTGGATGCATACAAGCAAAGGGCCCATACAAGAAGACTTGGAAGCAAAAGGTTCCCTAGCCTAGTGCGGACCTTCCAAACCGAATTCCTTGGTGCATGGGTGTGAAGAATAGTCCAAATTCATATCAAACATGTTGAGAAGGTCAAATTTGCCTTTTGAAGCATGTCATTCCGAGCTACAGGTAAAAAGTTATGGTCAAAATAGTGTAAACCTGTCAGATTTGCAGCAAAAGGGAACTGTAAATCAAGTAAATCAAGAGGGTGAGATCTTATTTTTCCCCTACTCATCTTCTAGAAGAGCAATGAGTGTTCAAGGTCACTTGCATGTGATGGGAACAACCTAAAGATGCTTTCTAAATGCCAAGACAAACAAGTTGAGATACCCCGCAGGAGCCACTCGTAGGGCCTCATGGTGGGGCCCACCTACATTATGTACCCCTATGGAGCCTTCACGGTCTAAAATGATATTTTTGGTGAATAAATAGTCCCTTTTATGTCCAATATTCAATGAGTGGTCAAAGGACACTTAAATAGGGCTAATCACTCACCCTAATTAAGTGTAGCATAATCCCACTCCTACACAACTATAAATAGCCCCCCTTGGAGAGACTCAACGACACACACCTATATTTTCAACTTCATGTTGTTATTGATCAATAGTAGAGAAACCCCCAACTCTCTCTCTTTCACATCCTCCCTCCTAACCCTCCTCTTTGGAGGAAGTGCAACTCTATCCTCCACTCTTTCTATTCTACAATCTCTTACTCCATCAACCCAATAAATCATTGTAGCACCTCAATAACTTGTACATACATCATGATCTCTCTCATGGTTATGTTAATGATCATTAAATCATCTTCAAACAATCAAGTGTCGCAATTCGTGATGGTTAGCCAGCGTCTGTCTACCCCTTAAAAGGTGTGCGAGAAATCAAGTAAGTGTTCTATTCTCAATTTACCATTGGTTTGTTTCTCCACACTTATTCAATTAGTCTAAAGGAAATTCTCACTCCAACTCTCTTTTGCTTCATTACATATGCATGTGGCTAGCTCTCATGGTGATTTTATTTGTCACGGCATTGCATAGATGGAGATGAGCTCTCTATGCAAAGTGTGTTAGTTCGATGTAGGTGATTCTCTTGTGTGTTTGAGATGCAGGTCTTGTGCGCATGATGTTTTTTGATGAGTGCTTGAGAGAGGAGGAGTTTGGATGTATCATGGGTATTCTAATGGGGAGAAGGTGAATGCTATTCCACAAATTGCATATTTACATTTGATGCACGGCATTGGGTTGCATAATCGTTGATGGTGTCAAGTGTCCAAAGTGTACATATAGTAAGGGTTCTGAAAGTGTGTTGCTTGAGTGGGTGAGTGCAAGTGTTATTTTGATTGGTTTCCTTCTCCACTCCCAAAAGAAGGTGGTGCCCCAAGTAGTGTGCGTACCTCTTTACGAACATTTTGTGAGGGTAGGCCCATTGGTTTGGGTTTAGAGGCCCCATTTCAAAAAGCTCGCCCTCAACGGTTACCAAGATATCGCCAAATTAAATTTCATCGAGGGCCGGTTCTGTACCAATCTGGCCGGGTCAGTCGAAGTGCCATCTGGGAATTTTACAGCTTTCCAGGGTTTGTATGCGTTCTATGCAGCTTGAGAAGTCTACGGGAATTTACAGCTCGTCAGACAGAGTCCGGGTTGATGAGATAGTACGTCTTGAGGCCGATGTGAGTTGGCGGCACTACTGAGCTGGATGAATTTTTGGCATTATTCAAGACACTGATATGACAATGAAATTCGAGACGTTAGTGTCATTTAGGAGCTACCAGATGTTGATAAGGTTGTGGCAAAGAAGCTCTGGCTTGTTAATTAAATGCAAGGAAAGGAATTTCTCTGAATGCATTGACCTATACTTGCATCTTGGAGAGCACTAGATGCAAGAAATGCTCAAAACGGCAGTGAAAAGTCGAAAGAGAATGCCGTGTTTAGTAATGCCTTGACCATTATGTATGCTAAATGTGGTTCCCTTGTAAAGATGCTTGGCAATGCTTTGCTAGATATGCATGCCAAATGTGGTGCCCTTACAAAGCTTATGGCCGCCCAACAAGGTAAGCCGGCCGCCCACCAAAGAACTTAAAGTGTGGACACCAAATCAAAGGGGAAGAAAGTGTGAACAAAAGAAGAAAAAGGGGGCATGGCGTCGACTAGGCAGCGTGGAAGAGATGGCATAGGGAAAGAATGGTTTGTAGCAGCCAGGGGAAAGCTCGTACGAGCGTGCAAAAGAAGAGAAATTTTCTCACCTTACCAAGGCGATCATGTTTGGTGCCAGACTCGCGACATTTGGTGCTGTTAGACCCCGCGACGACTGCCACATCATTGATGCTACTCCCACGCCACGTCAACCACGGTGCCGTGATTGTGTGGTGGGGGTAAATTTTTGGGTTTTTTTAGAGTGGTAGAGACTAATTTTGGGAGGGCATCAACGAACGGAGAGGAAGGCAAGAAGGGTAAAAAGCAAGGGAATGTCTCTCTCTCTCTCTCTCTCTCTCTCTCTCTCTCTCTCTCTCTCGTGTTGGAGAAGCAAATCAAGAGAACGACTCTCTCTCTCTCTCTCTCTCTCTCTCTCTCTCTCTCTCTCTCTCGTGTTGGAGAAGCAAAGAAAGGTCTCTCTCTCTTGTCTTCGGTTAGCAAGGGAAGGTCTTTCTTTCTCTCTGGCATAAGCAAGGGACTTGACCTAAAGAAGCAAGAGGTAAGCACAAGGCAAGCCAAGCAAAGGGTAGCGGCCAAGCAAAGGTTAAGGCAATCGGAGAAAGTCGAGTAGATGAGCGGCAATTAAGCCAGTGCAAAGCACACAGAGCAGGAAGCTGCAAAATAAGTGACAATAACTGATGCATGATGATTGACACAGTGAACTTAAATTAAAGTTTGCAGAATCCAAGGGGTAGTTGAAGCAGGTAAAGCGACAGTCAAAATTTTCCATCACTGTCATCAGTCTGAAGATAAATTAATCGTTTTATTAAGCTGCAGTGTTGTTAATGGTCGGATTAATCTGTAAAGGGAGCTTAAACTCCTATTTACCAATTAATCCAAGTGTTGGTGCTGCTAACAGCCCGCCTTGGCTACCGATTACATTGTTCTCAGAGCTTGAATTGATTAATTAAAGAATACGGTGATTGCCAGAGCTTTTAGTATCTGCTATTCTTTCTCTTTCACACCTCTCACAGCCAAAGGCCTAGCGTTTACCAAGCTTACGTTTCAAACACATATTCCACGACAGCATTGGGGGTTTTGCCTTGGCTTTTTGCCTAAACACGCTGTCAGGACTTTTTTGGAGCAAGGGATTGCGCATATGTACATACCCATGCATGGTGCATCAAATAAAGGATTGCCCATTTTCCAAAGCCAGGTGGTTACGTGGGGCCCACATGTGTACAGGTAGGACAGGGTGTACATAGTGCAGCGATTTTCACTATTATCAGTACTAGTGTGTTTTTTCTACAATAAGGAGGAGTTGGTAGCGCGTAAAACTTCTCGAGGAAGCTATCCGCGGGCCGACGACATGAGGTTAGCAGGTGCGTCAGATGGCATCTAGTGGTGTCAGGAGGGCGAACGAGGTCAATATTTGCACGCGGATGAGGACGGACACAATGTGGGTGTTTTCTTGTGAGAGTTATGCAGAAAGGTCATCATTAGGACCACTTTTTGGGGCCACTTCACGTGGTGGCGAGATGCATTATTGGAAAAAAGCTGAGTGCCAGGTGTGTGAATGATGCAAAAAGGTGACAACTATGCACTGCGAGGTCAGTTTTTGGCCTGTTCGGGGTCCGTTTGAGGTCATCTAAAAGGCCAAGGGTGCCCAAGTAATAAAGCTAAGTGTGGGAACTGAAAAAATAGAGAGAAGACCAGGAAAAACGTGGAGAAGAGAGGAGGAACAGCCGCAGGTGTGTTTTTGGTGTTTTTGGAGCATGTTTTGGCCGTAAACTGCTCATCCGAGGTCGGATTTGAGCACTTTGACATTGTAGACTGGGGTTTTGGGCCGTTCCGGACGCGATGGCGCTGTCCATTTTGCCAAATTTCTCACTCTTTTTTTGCTGTTTTTCTGTGTAAGTTCCTCCTATGAGCGAAGTTTCTTCTCCAGTTTGTGATTGTATCTGGTATCTTTTACCCATATTGTGTGAGCTGTTTGCCCCATTGGTGTTGGCCCAAGCTCATTTGTATCTAAACATCAGAAATTCTCCTCTTTTGAGCTGAGTTTTTGTGTGTGTGTGTGTGTGTGTGTGTCTGTGTGGAGTGGGCAAGTGGATAGTCTCTCTCCTCTCACTCCAGAGGTGTGTTCCCTGTCTCGGCCAGGTGTGTTGTGTAAGCCGAGTGGTGCCCCATAGTGTGTGTGTGTATCTTCCCAAGAGTGTGTGTCGGGTCGTTATAGAGGCGCTGTGTGTGTTTTCATCCCGCTCACATTCTTTTGGCGCCCCCACGGAGGATCTTCTTCGAGTACCTTTTGCTTCGAGCTTCAAGCTTCGAGATTCGGGATTACAGGTTGCAGGTTGCAGATTACAGGTTACATGTTACAGCGACAGGGACAAGTACAGGTACAGGTGATTCACACAGGTACAGGTAGCTGGAGTACAGTGATATACTAGCAGTGATGTCACTTGCAGTTGTTGTGGGTATGCATCACTTGGCGCCTGTTTGAGCGCATTGTCTGCTGGATTGTACGTTACTTGTGGAAACTGCCATTGTACGCATTTATGGAGCCATACTTGGTTGTATTTGGCAGTCCCAGCCATTTCTGAGACTTGGTCTGGAAGATAGTCATTTCTGAGACTTGACTATACGCGATTTGCATTAGCCTTCGTGTGAGGGTCGATAGCGTGAGGTTTTTATTGAGCTGGGGGATTCTCAAATGTGGAGATCCTTTCGGTGATACAGGTAGCTGGAGCACCCTTTTTGTGACCTCGCCATAGGCTATGTACTAGTGAGTCCTACTTGATGCTCGGGTTCTATTGTTGACAGTTTATGCATACATAGACAGTCTATATTTTGGGTTCCTACTGCTCTACTTCTGGGGAAACTCTGTCGAAATTTTCCCAAGTTATGATGGCTGGTTTTTTGGTATTTTGAGCCATTTATGCTGTTGTGCTGCTGAAATTTTGGCAAAATCAGAGGTTGAGTCAGGTGTGCCTTCTTGGGAGCTTCATGGTTGGCTTTAATGGATGATCAAAATGGCCCTCAGTTCACTCCTTTTCATTTAACTCAAAGAATTCAGATTAATGTTCATGTGTCCAGGAAGATCTTTTTCCAGCAGCGCATAGTCTTTATGTTTGGGCCAAGAAGATTGAGAGAGATCCTGGAATGTCCTTTGCCTGTTGTCATTCCGATGATTAACTATGAAAACTCATTTGATGTGCATGTGTTTGTCCTTATCTAAAGTTGAGCTCCATTGAAGTTTCTGGGGATTGGGTAGTGAAAAGTTTTGGGTTCTTGCACGTGTGTTCAAAGGGGTTCTCAAAGCATTGAAACTTGGGTAGCCATGGCTTTCTCTTATCCGGAGTTTCATGGAAGAAGTGATGAAGATGTGGAAGAATTTTTGGAAAAGATGGAGATTGCCTGCATTAGCAACCAGATTCATGACCCTACGCAAATGTTACGCCTTCTCCAAATTTGTTTGAAGAGTGATGCACGAGTTTGGTCTAAAGCATTTGAAGAGGAGTTGCGTGTGGCTGATCCACCTGTAAGGTTGAGTTGGGACAATCTACGACATGGGTTGGAAGTGGATTTTGTGAAGATAGAAGATCCTGACAAAGTGTGGCAAGAAGAACAGGCGTTGGTGCAAAAGGAAGGTGAGCCAGTAGATGCGTACATACGTAATTTTTCATTGGCATGGGAGCGAATGTGCAAGGCTTTAGCACCACAGGTACCCCCGCCTGACATGATGAAGAAGGACAGGTTCTTGGCTGGTCTTTGGGAGAATATACGTTGGAGAGTGGAGCTAAAGAAGCCTAGGACATATGAGGATGCACTAGAGGTAGCAAGGAACAAAGAGTGGAAGCTGAGGAAAATGAGCCAGTTAGGGGTGGAGTCTTTGCCAATGAGGTCTGAATTTCAGCCTATAGAGTCTTTACAAGGGCGCATGTCAGGGGTTCATCATGAACCAGTAGTTCCTGTTACTACTCAGGTTATGCCAACAGTGGTCACTATAGCAGTGCAAGATGATGGGCTAAGGCAAGACATGAGGAAAGTGGTTGATTTGATGAAGAATCTCAGCCTAAACATGCTAGGTCAAGTGGGAAATAATCGAGGTCGAGGGCGGTTTGCAAATCAGCCAGGAGGTGAAGAAAGACCTAGGAATGGTGCTGGACAAAGTAATAGTAGGTTTTGGAGGCAGACGCCCACATGTTATAATTGCGGAGAGTTGGGCCACATCAGCCCGCAATGTGATAAGCCACCAAGGATGGGGGGAGACATGTATCCATTTCCAAAACAGGTGCTAACTAGGTCACATGATTATGGCATCGAAATTAAGGGAGATGAAGGAACCAACGGATTAACCCAGGAGGAAAAGGGAAAGACAAAAGTGCTAAGTGTAGTCACCTTGGAGAAGGCATCAAAGCTAGAGGATACATTAGTGATGCCTATTGGGAAGAGGACGACAGAGGAAAAGGAAGGAAGAAGTGTCCCAGGTCCTAGCAAGAAGAAGGGAAAGAGCCATGAAGGCGAGGATGTCAAGGCCAAGAGGAAAAGGAGAGCTCGTCGAAAGTTTCATGTTTCAGATTTTCCACTAGGGGATGGGCAATTAAGCTATGACTTGAAGGAGGATCTGACGAGCAGGAAGGCAGATGTTACTTTTGGGCAGCTTATAGAGATGGTGCCTAAGCTAAAGCGACAGTGGAAGAGGATGGTTAACCCAATGGAGAAAGAGCCAGAGAGAGGTTCAGTAAAGGTGTTGGCAATGGATGAGCTACCAGACATTTGTCCAATAGTAAGTGTGTGGCATAAAAGGAAAAATTTGGGACAAGGTTATGTGGATGGCGGAGCCCAAATATGCGTCAGAACACACTCATGCGTTGAGAAGATGGGTCTCACAGTGGCTGGGGTGTCAGGTTTCCGGATTAGATTGGCAAACCATCAGAAGGTAAAATGTTTGGGTGTTGTAAAGAGCTTAGAAGTGAAAGCATATGATGCAAAGGTAGTGGTTGATTTTCATGTGATGCCAGCAGGGTTGGGAGCATATCCTATTATACTAGGCAGACCATGGTTATGTGCAGTGGGAGCTGTTCAAGATTGGCGACGTGGTACAATTAGCCTCTATGGAAAGACAGGTGCCAAGAAGCTATACAATATGGACACAAGGAAACGATTAGAGGAGCTTTATGAAGATGAGGATGAGTCTAGTGATGAAGAATCTTCCATGGTGACAGATGAGGACAGTGATAGCACTACCAGCAGTGATGAGGATGCTGATGTTGCATTTCTTTTGATGGACAAAGAAATCCAGGAGATTGGTTTAGTTGCATTTGCAAATGAGGTTGAAGATGAAAGTGAAGGGCCTTATGAAGTGATTGAAGGGCTGATGCAAACCAAGGTTGAGTTGTCAAAGAAGCAGGAATTGATGACACAAATGATCGGTGGAGACCTCTCCGCTATGGAGAAGGAGATATATTTGCACATGCAGGTCTATGCCAAAGTAATTGATGATTTTCTTGATGGGAGGTTGATAAATGGCATCTCCACAGGTTTTCCTTGGGAACCAGGTGAAAGTTTGATTAAGCTTTTGATGCAAGGAATGCCAAGTGTTTTTGTGTGGGATCCAGGTGGAATGAGCATCTACTAGTGTTGCTGTTGCTGAGCATGAATGCTCTAGCAGGCTAGGGGGTGGGCAAATTATGTCAGGAGTTTTTGGAGCAAGGGATTGCGCATATGTACATACCCATGCATGGTGCATCGAATAAAGGATTGCTCATTTTCCAAAGCCAGGTGGTTACGTGGGGCCCACATGTGTAGAGGTAGGACAGGGTGTACATAGTGCAGCGATTTTCACTATTATCAGTACTAGTGTGTTTTTTCTACAATAAGGAGGAGTTGGTAGCGCGTAAAACTTCTCGAGGAAGCTATCCGCGGGCCGACGACATGAGGTCAGCAGGTGCGTCAGATGGCATCTAGTGGCGTTAGGAGGGTGAACGAGGTCAATATTTGCACGCGGATGAGGACGGACACAATGTGGGTGTTTTCTTGTGAGAGTTATGCAGAAAGGTCATCATTAGGACCACTTTTTGGGGCCACTTCACGTGGTGGCGAGATGCATTATTGGAAAAAAGCTGAGTGCCAGGTGTGCGAATGATGCAAAAAGGTGACAACTATGCACTGCGAGGTCAGTTTTTGGCCTGTTCGGGGTCCGTTTGAGGTCATCTAAAAGGCCAAGGGTGCACAAGTAATAAAGCTAAGTGTGGGAACTGAAAAAACAGAGAGAAGACCAGAAAAAACGTGGAGAAGAGAGGAGGAACAGCCGTAGGTGTGTTTTTGGAGCCTGTTTTGGCCGTAAACTGCTCATCCGAGGTCGGATTTGAGCACTTTGACATTGTAGACTGGGGTTTTGGGCCGTTCCGGACGCGATGGCGCTGTCCATTTTGCCAAATTCCTCACTCTTTTTCTGCTGTTTTTCTGTGTAAGTTCCTCCTATGAGCGAAGTTTCTTCTCCAGTTTGTGATTGTATCTGGTATCTTTTACCCATATTGTGTGAGCTGTTTGCCCCATTGGTGTTGGCCCAAGCTCATTTGTATCTAAACATCAGAAATTCTCCTCTTTTGAGCTGAGTTTTTTTGGGTGTGTGTGTGTGTGTGTCTGTGTGGAGTGGGCAAGTGGATAGTCTCTCTCCTCTCACTCCAGAGGTGTGTTCCCTGTCTCGGCCAGGTGTGTTGTGTAAGCCGAGTGGTGCCCCATAGTGTGTGTGTGTATCTTCCCAAGAGTGTGTGTCGGGTCGTTATAGAGGCGCTGTGTGTGTTTTCATCCCGCTCACAACGCGGTGCTAGGCATCGACGAGGCGTGGCACCTAAACTCGTATGGTTGGTGTTGATATCCTACTACCTACTGGTACTTGGGATCCTTTCAGAGCTCGGGTTCATGGAGGGAGGTGAAGCGGCCTTAGCTTATGTCTGGCTCAAGTTTCTGGGTTGCTCCTAGCGAAGTGAAATTCTCCCTGTCCGTAGTAGAGCGAATGTGGATGGCTGGACCGGTGAATCCTTACAAGGGTCCGGTGCTCTGCTAGTTATTTTCTCATAAACTTTTTGATGTTATGGTATACCCAAGTTTTGTCATTGCATTAACACATGGTTGCCTGTTTCAGTTAAACGGGGCATTTAAAGATTCTCTGTTGTCATTCTCTCGCGTCTATGTGCACTCTATTTCATCCTCCACTACATTCTCTCTCTCTCTCTCTCTCTCTCTCTCTCTCTCTCTCTCTCCCGCAACGCGGTGTACACATATATTCACCCTCCACAATGTTATATTTTTCTTGAGTCAGTTTCATTCATAACACCCATTCAGGGGTAGCACTAGTCGCTAAGTACCTCTGGATGCAATCCGCTCATCGCCTAAACTCCATGCTCAGTCGGGCGCTGAGAACTCCTCCCCTATGCAAATGATTTCGCAACTCTGATGTATATTGAAAATTGTATAGAGGTGTAAATCATATATTTTGTGCATAGATTTCCGAGGAGGGGTATCTCTCATAGAGCAAAGACTCCATCACCTCGCAAGAAAAAACCAAACTAGCACACCACCGAAGAATCAAAGCAACAAGCTTTTACGGCAAGCCTCCCGCCGACTCAACAAGTTTTTTTTTTTTGTTGCAAAACTCACAATTGTGAGTGAATTATATTGATCAACCCAAAAAATTACAAGGTCTTGTCATGCTCGTGTTGAGCCATGATACCATTCAAGGACCAAAATTACATCGGCTATCAAGGCAGCCACTCCTTCCAACCTGCCCTCTTATTCTTGAAACACATGGTCGGTTATCTTGTTCTTCTGATATCTTTTAAATACCGATGGCCAATATTTTCACCCGTCCTACCATCTGTTGACAACAAGGCACAAGTAGTCCTAGACCAATCCTCCGAGTGTTGCTTACGACCGAGCGTCCATATTAGCACTTTGCTTTCTTGTATAATTTCTACGAAGCTTGCCACCTCAAAACCTCCTTCAAAAACACGGCGGTTCCTGGTCTGCCATACATTATGTAAGAAGAAGTACCTGAGGATTTGAGTGCTAATGAGGAGGGCAGGACTACCTGAATTCCTCCCTCCAAGGAATAAATCAGTCTTGAAAAAACCAATTCTCCATGTTCTTTGGACCCACTTGCATATTTTCCCTGCGAGGCCTTTGATAGTTGGGCAATCCATGAAGAGATGGGCCAGATCTTCACTAGCCACCCTGCACCCCAAGCATCGATTTGACCCCATCCCTCTCTCCTGAATCTTCACCCCTGTCGATAGAGCACCCCAAATTACCTTCCATAAAAATACCTTCATGTGATGGAGAACCTTTGGCTTCCCGATGTTCTCCATTACTTGCTCCATTACCAAGAGGACTCAACAAGTTTTTTTTTAAGAGAAAGCATAGTAGGGAGATTTGAAAAAATTCACAAGACTCTATAACATACCATACAGGGAAGTGTTAGGATAAAATTTACTATGACTGAAACTTTTCTCAATCTCAAGGCTAAAGTTGGAGATAGATTTTAGCATTTACAATCTTATGTTGGAAAAAACATAAACGAATTTGAGGGGTCACTTCAATAAGTGATTACACCATGCACCCAAAAAGACTCTTATTGAAATTTACACCGGCTTAAATTGAAGGGTCACTTCAATTAGTGATTACTACCAGTGCCAGGGCTAGAAAAAAACATTTTTCCTAACCGAAGAAAATAAGGGCAAACTTGAAATACTCCCGGTTCTTAGGTCGAAATTTGAAGCTTTTGCCGGTAATTACACTAAAACTTATGAAAATTGCCCGGTTTTCTTCACGGCAAGCTCAAAATCTAACCGGGAGGATTTCAGCCGCTTAAAAAACACTAGACCCGGTTTTTTTCTAACACTGACCAGTGCCCCAAAAAAGGACTCTTATTCTCTTAAACCAAGCATATGGATGATATCTTAAACCCATCAAAATTGAGGTGTCGATGCTTGGTATCAAAAAAGGCTAACACTCATCAGGGTGCAATCATGACTGCACTAAAGAGGATCAACTTTTGTGTGTGTGTGTGAGAGAGAGAGAGAGAGAGAGAGAGAGAGAGAGAGACACACACACACACACGCGCGCGCATTCATGCGCACACACACATACAAAGTTGTTATACCAGTGCTAGTGTCTACTCCACCCTTGAATTTCTAAGCTTCCATTGCCTATATCCCTTACACATTTCATGGTTTGATATAGTAAAAGTTAGTTGCCTAGAAATCAAAAGAATTGGGTTTCTCTAAGACACAAGTTTCCTATCAATGGATTATTCACAGCTTGATGAGTGTACACCTTTACACAGTGCCCTGTGCTTTGACACTCTAGTTAACTTGATGATTGCCTTCTTGCAGCATACTACATCTATACTGAGAATGTTCCTAACCTTGATTCAGTAGCCTGACACTTGATGGGTTACATTGTTAGCAAATTTTGATCATGTGTGGGAGTGTCCCCTTGGGAAATTTGCATTATCTTGCTGGGATATCCTCCAACCAAATAACTAGTTGGTGGCTTGGAAGTTTGGGGAACATTCAATGCCCCCCCCCCCCCCCCCCCTTCTCCCTCCACTGGATTCTTTCTACCCCACGCAGGCATCGAGCCTTTGGTGCTACACCTCATGATCTCCCTCTTGTTTTCTTTGCTGGCTCTACATTGCGGATTGTGTATTTGGTGGATGCTAGCTTGCATTGATCCCTACCATTACTTAAGGATGTTTTTATTTGATTTGATTCCTTTCTTTGGCTTGATGCATTTTGTAACACATTCTAGACTAAATGTACTACTCTATTATTGGATGTTTTCTTCCTTCCTATTGATAGCTATGATTGATGATGGCCACGCTAAGACAGTGTATTTGGTGGATGCGAGCTTGTATTGATCCCTTCCATTACCTCTCACTTAGCCTTGGGACATTCTGTGTTCCTTATATTCCCGCTAAAAGAACTCAAGAGAGGAAGGAGGCTTCGGATAATGTCTTTGCTTTCCCTCACTTAGCTTGATATTGTCTTGGCTTATTATGTTTTACTAGAAAATAGGTAGAGTATGGTTAGAAATAAGCGAGCACTATCCTACCTGGTTCTGAGCTTATTAAACCTTTGATTTTCTCCTCAAGAGAAAAAAAAGAGAATGAGAGAAAATTAGCCTTTCTATATTGCCATCTTGCTGGCTTCTCAATACTCATCTATCTATATACTATAATAAAAGGGGGAGGGATTTCGGTCCCCTCCCCTGCCACGTGGCTATGTGTAGAGTGCTGTATATTCTCGCGATTGATTTGTCCCTAATGTCGTAAAAAATAATACTTGGTTTCCATTGTTTTCATCCGTAGATTCTTTCTCATTCTCATGCTACTTCTCATTTGGGTCTTAAAATTGTTGCATTATTGGAAAATTACATATTCGGGGAAATCATACTCTGAAATGAATTCTTAGTTGTATGGACTGATTGGTCGGTTGATTGTTACACCCGAGTTGATTATGTAGGCTTTGGAGATGAATTGCTTCATTTTTTAGACCTAATTTCCTTTGTAGGCACCGTCGGCCAAGGTAGCGAAGGTGACACACACACACACACACACACACACACACACACACACACACACACACACACACACACACACACACACATAGAGACAGAGAAAGAGAGAGACTCATGAGTCAACCCGACGAGATAGCGAGTGCGACACACAGGCGCACGCACGCGCGCGCACACACACACACAGAAACACAAAAATGTTGTCTCATGGAATATATCGACGAGCCAAATGACCTATGAGACAAAAACTGGTGAATCTGATACCATGTTGCACCTTGAAGGCATGTGGCATTAAAGAAGATGCTGATATGTCTTACTTAATTGGAGAGAGTGCAGAGGCATGTGCAGGTGATTTAACGAGAGAGAGAGAGAGAGAGAGAGAGAGAGAGAGAGAGAGAGAGAGAGAGAGAGAGAGAGAGAGAGAGAGAGAGAGAGGCACACGAGAGTCTCTGCCCCTATGTGGCATCAACTGCAAATTTCAGTTCATTGGCCACCTATAATCTCGCTCGCTAGCGACTGGCGTACACTCAATGTGCATGAAAGCTCCATTGAGTAACCACCAAAGGCCAACTGCCATACTGTGTGTAGAGTGTTGTATATTCACGCGATTGATTTGTCCCTGCTGTCGTAAAAAATAGTACTTGGTTTCCAATGTTTTCATCCGTCGACTCTTTCTCATTCTCATGCTAATTCTCATTTGGGTCTTAAAATTGTTGCATTATTGGAAAATTACATATTCGGGGAAATCATACTCTTAAATGAATTCTTAGTTGTATGGACTGATTGGTTGGTTACTTCGTTAGCGTAGTGGGCATTTTTCAATCCCGGGCCTGTCATTAGCCCACGTGGCTCCAACGTTGAAAAGCTCTAAAAAAAGCTACGCTATCGAAAGCTCCCTTTGTTCGGAATGTCATCTGTTTTGAACGGATGCGAAGCGAGGGCCTCTCTCTAGATGCAAATCACCTAGACATGCATCTTGAAGGCACGTGGCTCTATGCATGAAAATTGAGGCTGAGGAAAATAGATGTCGTGCTTGACACTGCCTTGGTTGATATGTATGCCAAATGTGGTGCACTTGAGAAAGCACAAAAAGTGCTGGAGGAGCTTCTTGTCCGGAATGTCGCCTCCTGAAATGCATTGATTATAGGATGTGCAAAGCAAGAACAGGGTTGCTGAAAGAAGATGTCATGCTTGGGACTATGTTGGTTGATATGTATGTCAAATGCGGTGTGCTTGAGAAAGCACAAAAAGTGCTTGAGGAGCTTTCTGTCTGGAATGTCGCCCCTTGGAATGCACTGATTGCAGCATCTGCGCAATAAGAGCAGGGGCATAAAGCTCTAGGTTGTTTTTAGTAGATGCAGAGCAAGTATATCTCTCCAAATTCAATCAAGGCATGTGACTCTACGCAAGTGCTCGAGGAGATTCGTGTCCTGAGTGTGGACTCTTGGAATGCGCTAATTGCATGATTTTCTCCACAAGGGCAGGGCTAGCAAGCTCTATTTTGTTTTCAGCAGATGCGAAGCGAGGGCCTCTCTCCGGATGCAATCACGTATGCATGCATGAAGGCATGTAGCTCTACGCAAGAAGCTGATATCGGCACAAAAAGTGCTTGAGGAGCTTCCTTTCCAGAATATCGCCTCTTGAAATGCATTGATTACGGGATGTGCACAACAAGAACATGGCTATTGAAAGAAGATGCCATGCTTGGGATTGTCTTGGTCGATATGTATGCCAAATGTGGTGTGCTTGAGAGAGCACAAAAATTGCTAGAGCGGTTTTTTGTTCGGAATGTTGCCCCTTGGAATGCACTAATTGATGGATGTGCGCAACAAGAGCAAAGAAAGCTCTAGGTTGGTTTTAGAGGATGCAGAGCAAGTATATCTCTCCAAATTCATTCAAGGCATGTGGCTCTACGCAAGTGCTCGAGGAGCTTTATGTCATGAGTGTGGACTCTTGGAATGCATTGATTGCATGATTTGTGAAGGGGATCGGGGAGCACCACAGACGGAGAGTGAGAGAGAGAGAAGGAGACACACACACGATGTGGGTTGGGAGACTGTGAAGTGGCAGCTTCCCCTATACAGTATACTCACTATAAGTATAGGGTAACAGTGGGCGGGCGCCCATGACCTGGGCGACCGGTCAAGGCACATAGGCCTTAACCCCAACAACCTCCCACTTAAATGCCAATGTGCCTTTAAGCAAGATCTACTAGTGTACAACTAATAGAAGGTGATAAATTCTCTCAACCTATGCCCACTGACTCTCGATGAGCTAGTGCATCCGGCTCTAGTGATAGTCAAACATCCCGCTGTGCGGAAGCCACACAGAGCTAGCTCCAAGCTCTGCAAAGAGTCTACAAGAGATCATGCACTCTTGCAAGTATCGGTCCAATACCTGCAAACCTCCCTTATGCTCTATGCCGAGATCAGTCATCGAACAACTAATCAACCCTGCTGCAAATGCTCCCACTGCAGCTGCTATGTCGGGCCTCGAGATCAGCATCTTGTACATGAGGACACCGAACGTTGATGCAACCCTGGCAACCTCTGCCACCTCCAACTCAGAACTCAACTCATGGCAATCTTGTCCCCTATCATAGAGACCATGGCACTCTGACTCGGAGCTATGGAGTGACTCCTCGTGCCCACTGCATATCACATGCGTACCAAGAGTATCCATCTGTCATGAATCTCCATCAAGCTCTAGCATAAGCATATCGAGAAATGACTCCACAATAGCCGACATCTCAGCATCCATGTGAGTCATCTCTATCATCACCTCTGATGACTCATCCTACTGTGACTCACTAGAGCTGTCCCGTTCTACCTGTGCATCCGTAGACGCAACCTGCACAACAAGGTCACTGCTCTGCACTCCATGCAAAGCATCCTGCAACCCACAAGCAAAAGAGACTCGCCTGCTCTCTCGCTGTCTACCTGGCTACATGATCACAGAGACAACACCGTCTCTCCCGTGATCCACATGCAATGGGTAACCTGGACCACTCCTGGTACCTCTCGCAATCACTAACGAATCCAAATGCATCACAAAATCTCACTCTCGAAGCGAAATCTGACATCCACAATCTCTAAGTTGACCAATCGAGATCAAACTCACTGTCAAATTTGGTACATAGCGCACATGTCGTAACAAGTAAGATGCACCACTTGGTAATGACAGTCTCACATCTCCTGCACCTGCTATCACATGCACCAATCCATCGGTCAAACGTACACTGTCAAGAATCCCGCTAGAATAGCTACAAAACCATTCACGATGCGACGTGACATGAAACATAGCATCTGCGTCTAGCAACCACTGCGAAGGGAGTGCACTATCCACATGTATAGCATCTCGTGCATAGCTCGAGGTAAAAGTGACATCCCCGTCACTAGTATACTCCGACACTACATCTACCTCAACTGCCAAAGCAACTGAGTCCATGGCATCACTACATACATCTCTGAGACTGCCATGTCTCCTACGATGTCGCATACGACGAAAACAACGCCGTCTAACGTGTCCAGAATGACCACAATACCAACATGTCACCTATCGGTGTACTCGTGAATATACATGTCTCACACGAGTCCTTGATGACTCAGATCTATCATACATATCATGTAATCTACGCCAAAGTGCTCTCGAAGTAGTCTCATACATAACAAAAGCATATATAGATTCGGCAAGGTGCAAAGAGAGCGTAGATAGTGCCATCTCCTCTAGCTCCTGCCACTGATTTTCAGACATGTTTGAAGGTCTACCTGCATCACCACTCAATGGTCGATGCAACCCTCGCTGTGCAAGTGCATCAAACATACAATCTCTCCATGCCGCAAAGTCTGACCCATCAAACACGTGCATCTGTGAGAGGTCACAATTTGATCGATCACCTGTCTCTGCCATGAGCACAAGTAGCAAGCTAGATAGCAAAACCACCTCACCAACAACACCTGGAAACTGTCTACAAATATGGCTAGAAACACAATGTAAAACCTGTGAGACACACTCCAAAATAGAGCTCCCGCAATGTCAATACAAGCCTCGGTTGATCTAGTATGAGTCCTACCATAGCCCGAGCAAGATTTTGTGAGCAAAACAAAACTCGAGCGAAGATCTATGTTGTGGTATTGGCACCTATCTAGAAAAAATGGCCATGATCATTATGACACTTCTCACCAAAAACTACGCAGGACATATATAGTACTTTTGAAAAAAACAGACAATTTCCTCGTATATGAAGCAATATTTCTAAAATAACCATAAACCTTCACGGCACCTCACATGAGGATTTTAAATCTTAACCAAATCCATCAATAGAGTACGTAGTATCTGTCCATAATCCAGAATATTAGAACATCTATAGTTGTGGTGATAACATCTATAGTTGTGGTATTATCACCGCTCGAAAAAATAATAAAAATGGCCATAACCATTATGCCTCCTCTCACGAAAAACAAAGCAAAACAAACATAGTACTTTTTTAAAAAATTGGACATAGTTTCCCTTGTACATGAAGCAATATTTCAAAAATAATCATAAGCCTTCATGGCACCTCACATGAGGATTTTAAACCTTAACCAAATCCATCAAAACAGTACATACTACTTGTCCATAATCCAAAATATTAGAACATCTGTAGTTGTGGTATTATCACTGCTCGAAAAAATAATAAAAATGGCCATAACCATTATATCTCCTCTCACGAAAAACAAAGCAAAACAAACATAGTACTTTTAAAAAAAATTGGACATAGTTTCCCTTGTATATGAAGCACTATTTCAAAAATAACCATAAACCTTCATGGCACCTCACATGAGGATTTTAAATCTTAACCAAATCCATCAAAACAGTACATACTACTTATCCACAATCCAAAATATTAGAACATCAGTATTTGTGGTATTATCACCGCTTGAAAAAATAATAAAAATGGCCATAACCATTATGCCTCCTCTCACGAAAAACAAAGCAAAACAAACATAGTACTTTTAAAAAAAATTGGACATAGTTTCCCTTGTACATGAAGCAATATTTCAAAAATAATCATAAGCCTTCACGGCACCTCACATGAGGATTTTAAACCTTAACCAAATCTATCAAAACAGTACATACTACTTATCCACAATCCAAAATATTAGAACATCAACTGTTAAAAGTTTCCATCGTGATATAACGAGATTCTTATGAACACAACAAGACATGAATTTGAATTTTAACATCCACCAATGTTATAAATCCATTGTTCTTATGATGACTCGCACTCATCATCGATGAATACGTTATGTCTCTGATACCTCTCAAGGATGCAAGAATTGTACCCCGTATCTGCTGCCATGGTTCTAGCCATCTGCTCTGCATAGACCGGCAATGCACTTCCATTTAAAAAAAAAAAGATTGTGAAGTTAAACACCAAACAAGTAATATAGGCAGTATCGATAATCAATAAATACCAGCGCTAATACAAAAATAGTGACAAAAAAGATGAGAGCAATGTCAATGTCAAAAGTAAGAGGGGCCCTCACTAATCGTCAAAGGGATTGACACGCGATGGCATGTCACTCTCATCATCAATATCTAAAGAGGTGGACGCCTCCTCTCTGCCCCGCTTTCTAGGGCGAAGCAACGGTAACACATATCCTGAAATCAATGTCTCATCAATGTCGAATGCAACACATGCTCGTCCTGAAGCCAAGCAAGCTGCTAGTACAGGAGTTGTGCCACATCCAAGCTCCAAACAAATACCTCCTCGTCGGCAAAGCAGCTCCACAAAACATGCAATGAAAGAATGGCTCCGTTGCAATCCTCCTCGCAATGGCTCACCTGATAATGATCTAGCCTGAGAGAGCTCCGGAAGGTGATGCACCATAAAATAATCCGAAGAGTGCATACCAAGACGGGAGAACAAGGCAGCGCTTTCTGATACAAAGCAAGGTGGATGCATACCCACTCTGTGAATCATAAATAGCATAGAGCAATTACACTGCAAAACAAGACACACGATTAGAGCAAACAACAAGACAAAGTGCTGAAATATTGATGTAAAAACAAATGTATCACCTCCACACGACCACCAAAACTCTCCACATAACCATATGCTCCATGATGGAGCACTACAATGCGTTGATGAACCACCATCTCCGAAGCACAAAAAAATCTCTCCACCCAGCCAACGGCCTCTCATGTTATTTTAACTAAATATCAATGATAAATACCACAAATATTACAATTTTTTTGCATGACTATAAACAAGATAGACCTGCCAAAGAAACCATGATCAACAGCCATCCAGAATCCGCCAATGTCGAGAATGCCAAATGAACACCAGCACGTACATGATCCTCTATGAAATGTCCCAACGAGGTGAAGTAGAGGAGCCTAAGAGGGACCTACCAAATGGAAGATCTAAGAAAATCAAATCTGCAGCCCATGAAACTGATTTCGTGCCGCGGGTATACAAGATAGAGTCAGAGCGTGCCCGCACGAGATGCTCGTGTACAGGGACCCATGCAAGATTACGGATCCCCGCCCTATAGTCTGCAGCAATGGCAATGTAGTCCCCAACAATAGCCATGCATCGAGTATCCATAGAACTAGAGAGACAATGAGATGGAGACTCCATAATATAAACAAAAGAGATACTCCTTCAAGCCACGATCGTGCCAGGAGCAACTGAGACATTACAGTGAGGTTTAATAAGCCATGCATCAACCACGTGGAAGGAAAGCATTAACAAATGTTTTGTAGTTTACCTGGAGGTGGCTCCACCTCCTCGTCAATGATCTGATCCACAATCCTCTCCTTTTCCTTTTGTGAGTTGCGCATTGCTAAAATA
Source organism: Adiantum capillus-veneris (assembly GCF_014529385.1). Classification (NCBI taxonomy): domain Eukaryota; kingdom Viridiplantae; phylum Streptophyta; class Polypodiopsida; order Polypodiales; family Pteridaceae; genus Adiantum; species Adiantum capillus-veneris. Next base: position 42,729,842 of record NC_140931.1, read on the forward strand.
GATAACTTCAAATCAGAGCACTGTAACTTTTAGATAAGTAAATATGAGCATGATCAAACATACCTGCACGGCTCTCTTCTACTATGTCTACTGGAGGAACCTTCATCGCAGCATCCTTCAATATCATCTCTTGTAGCTCTCTTTCACGTCCAAGAACATGGCCCTTCTCCATATTTATCCACCATGGACAATTATCTATCTCCCAAGGAGTCAATGTGTGCATAGTAGAGGGATACATGCTTGTGTCTTGGATCTCTAGCTGAGTCCACTGTCTAGCCAGAAAGGGCATGGCAGGCAAGACACTCTTGGTAACCAAGAACATGAAGAATCTACAAAGGTCAATTAGGTGACACGAATGTAAGAAACAATAACAATGAATATTATCAATCTAAGTCAGTTCGTGATTCACCTGAAAGCCAAACGTTGTGCTGCCGTTCTCAATGTATCCACCTTCTTTAATGCCTGCTTATCGATATCCTTAGTCTTCACTCCAAGAGACACCTCTATTGGAAATAGATAGGGCCTCGCCTCAAATTTAATTTCTTCAAAGTAGAATGCAAGAGTGCAGTCATGCTACAAAGGCACCCCGCTTGGCACATCCAAAAGATTTGACACAATCTGAAATGCCCTCTGAAAAACCCGAGCCAAAAAACCCTCTCTACGAAGCCAGCTACATTTCCAAATAAAAAGAGGAGACAAAGTTAGAGTTATATATAAAGGCATGATATATTTAGTACTTTTAATCTTAGCTATACTTACATGCGAAAGACATGATCTCCCTTTTTCAAACCATATGCACTCCTTATAATCTTGTCTGCTTCCAATAATGAAACCCAATGAATCTTGTTTTGCACAGGGGCATCTTGAATTGCTATTAAGTTCAGCTTCTCCAACGTAGCCCAACTATCAAGACCCCATTTCAAAGACAAAACTCTTGCTATCCAATCCGTCCCAACATTGGGATCAACAATGTTAAGCAACTAAGAAATTTAATATTGCATATGACAAGTACTTAAGTAACTTTTTGCACGTTTTTCTCAAGAGAATGCCTTGAATTTATGTTATCTACATACCTTTTCAATTCGATCCTGATATTTGTGAGTAATCTCCTCACAAATTCTCTCTTCTTCTTTCTGATGCTCTTCCGCAGACAAGCTTTGTTTGATAAGAGCAACTCGCTTTTCTTTTTCTTTTGTCATTTGAATCTAAAATTAAATATACGTTAACAAGATTTGAAATCATGCATTAAATGAGAGTAAAAATCATTTAGTCTGACACATACGTCATAGACCAATCTACCAAGGTACCGTCGTGTAAGTGGTAACCAAGGCTCTGTACCTTTGGTATTCTTCTTCCGTACAGCGGCAATAAGTTTATGATCTCTATCTGGCAAACCCTTTAGATACATTTCATGGTCCGCTGTACAAATATGTGTTGTATTGACAATCTCATCACGAAGATGAGTGACAACAAGAGCATGAGTGTTCATACTGCATTGAAAGACCAAAAAACCATTTGATACTCACATTCAAGTGTTAGCAAAGATAGAAGAAACATCAACACTTACAAGTTCATTCGTTGTAAACTGCTTAGCAAGGCAATCTCTGGCACCTTAGTGGGATCTATAATGGTACATAGGACTCGACAGTGTTTCTCCTTTGAAGTGGAGAACTTCTCTTTCATCGCTTCCCTCCAAGCCACGGTGCGATGATTCCCTTCCCAAACATAGAACATGTGATTTGTGAGCTCTTGAAACTTTGTTTGTTTTTTTAACTCGGTTTCAAATTCTTCATTGATTTCATTCCAAAGAGGATCCCATGTAGCCTTTATCTCATCTAGAACATTCACAAAGTCAAACTTCAAACAACATTCACAGCACGTGGACATCAATACAAAAATGAAAAGTGTGAACACATACCATTCACAAAACTCTCCTCTCTTTTGCATGTTACCAAAGAGACAATGAATGCTCCTTTCTCTGGCATATAACCTTCTTTTGCAAAGGCCGCCTTCAATCCAGTGAGATCATCTCTCAAACCTCTCACTCTCGCATATGGAATCAATCTACATAAAGGAATGGAGGGACAATTGAAGCAACTAAAAACACGGGTGATTTCAAGAATGTCTGCACCTCTATGCATAAAGATATTTTGCTCATCTTCCATCTCAGACGCTGCGGTAACCTCATCCATTATCTCCCATGGAACAATCTGTAAACCATTCTCCTCGGGGGCTAAAGTATCATCAACTTCGTGTAGAGAGCTCTGTCCCATTTCCATGGAAAGAACCTCCTCACCTTGTGTCTCAATTTCCTCTATCATGTCGGTAGCTGAGACTGAAGATACTTGATCACTAGCATCTACCTGGCCATAAAGAGAAGCATTGCTACTATTGCTCCTTCCCCTTCGTGATCTTCCACGCGGTTTTGGGCTGTTTCAACATCAACAAAAAACATGGAGACAATAATTTTACAAAAGAGTCAAATTATAGATGGCACCATATTGAAATAAAACACAATAGAAATCTTTTAAAAAATTGGATAGAGTAACCTTTGTACATAGAGCATTATTTCAAAAAATACTATAGCCCATAATAGCTTGTCACTTGAAAAAATTTGGTCTTTAAAATTCTTTCATAAACATAATTTATGAAGCAACAAATTTAGTACAAATATCGTAAGACAATGCATATGTAAATAAAGTAAATGGTTTATATGGGTGTTGGCTATTGTTTTATTTGTCAAAGAGATAGTACTCACGCACATATACTACTTGTCATCATAGTGTATACACCCTCTTCACATTTGTGAGACAAGTACTAGTTATAGTAAAAGATCAAATATTGTTTCTATGCCAATTAGAGTGTTTCTATGCCATCAAAAAGATGTAATTATTCAAGTGCTTAAATATGCTAACAAGGCCTTGAGAGTGCAAATGATCAATGCCCTAGCATTTGCCAAACATCACAAACCAATGAAGATCCATGACTTTCAAAGCAAAGAATTTTCAAGACCAAAGTTTGCATTGAGCATCATTGAGTACCTTGTAGGTGGACGACCCCTTCGAGCGGAGTTTCGACCAGTCATTGTATTTCGTGTTCTCAATCAAACCTCTCAAAGCCCTTTCTAAAGCCGAAAACTGGACCTGCTGAAATCGGAATCGACGGACTTGCTGCGTTTGTCGCTACTTGAACCACCGCGCGCCAGCGCGCGCTCCTACGGCTACTTGAACTAGGCTGCGCTGAACCAGTCTACGCCTGACTAAACGCCTTAACCTGCCTGACCTGCCTGCCTTAACCCGCTAACCCGGACCTGCCTGAACCGGCTGAAATCGGAAATGACTGACTGCTGAAATCGGGAATGACTGCCTTAACCCGCTGAACCGGACCTGTTGAACCTGATTGAACCGGATGAAGCTGCTGAACCTGCTGAACCGGACCTGCCTGACGTGGCTGAACCGGCCGCAGGCGTTCGCTTTGTACCTGCCTGAACTACCGCGCGCCGGCACACGCTCCTATGGGTAGGTTCCTCGCACGTACGAGAAACAGAGCAACGGGTAGGTTGGTATGGCTCCTCGCACGCACGTAGAAGGGTATGGCTCCTTGCACGCAGGCGCGCAACAGAGTGAACTCAGAGAATGGGTCGTGTTTCACAGAGGCTAAATCATTAAATTTTTAAAAGATTGTGGCCTAAGTCAAGTTACTTAGAGGGGGAATTTTACTAGATTTTAGGGAAACTTACCAAAATACCCCTCTACTTTGTGGAAATTCCAAAAATGCCCCTCAAATTTCAAAAATTCCCACAATACCCCCATAAATTTGTCATAAATTCTCAAAATGCGCTTCAAATTACTCAAAATTCCTTGGAGATGTAGGCTTTGGAGATGAATTCCTTCATTATTTTTAGGCATAATTGCCTTTTTTGGGAGGTAATTTGCAAAAAATTACATGATAAGCACTTAAAAACCGATCTCAATTGTCAAACAAGAATAAAGATTAGAAAATCTTGAAGATCCAACGAAAATAGATACAGGGCTATTTTGGGAATTTTTAAAATTTGAGGGTTATATTGGGAATTTCCACAAATTAGAGGGATATTTTGGTAATTTTTCTTAGATTTTACTGATTTTTACTCATTGACAAGATTTTATTGAATTTTTTAGATTTTGAACCAGATTTGCTTAACGTTTTGGTGATCATGTTTTATGAATGCAAGCCGTCTGCACCGCTTTTTGGAGAATGACGCCCGTCCAAAATGACGCCCAAAATAACGACTACCATCTATAGCTGATGTTATTTTTCAGTTTAGACTCTGCACTCACTTTCATTTGAAACTTAATTAGTAACCTTAACTTCTGTAAGACGATTGCTTCCAATGTCTAGGCACATTACAGTATTCGGACCACAAGTTGGTCAAAAGCTTGTCCTTATTTTTGAAGGCAGCACATATGCGCTTTCTGTCTCTTCTGTGAAACAACATTTTGAGTTTACTAATGCGTTTACTTTACATCCACTTACACTAAGTGTAGGACAGGTAAAAATGGAAGTTACTGAGTCTATTAGTGGTGAAGAGGTCTTCCTTCTGAATCATGATGTCTGTCAGTTCTTCAAGGTTCGCTTGACAATTCTTGAACATGACAATGGAATTAAGGCTCCTCCAGTAATTGTCGATTTAGAATCAGATGCCGAGTCACGTGGCTGCTCTAGCGTACTTGATATTATACGCTCAATGCCTTTGCAGAGCAATTTGTACTTGGCTCTGAAACAAGCTAAAGATATCATTCAAGTTCAAGAGCTTCCTGTGTTTTATGATGGATATGTTGCATTTGAGTTGCCCTCTCTAGGTCACGCTAATGGAATGATTGGGATGGAACAGAGATATGATAGCCACATGTGGACTGAATATGTCACATGTAGCAGTGATACCTTTCCAGGGGTCGTTAGGTTCAGTCGATGCTCGGGTCACTTATGTTGTGTCAACATTGATTGTCCATATTACTCGAGGACAAGACTCTACAATGAGGTTCATTGGCGAGGCCGGCTTTCAAAGTCATCTCCAAAAGGCATGCTGACACCTGAATATGGCACCTTGACATGCAATCATTGTTCTGAAATGCCAGAGTGTGTGGCAACCTGTCCTACAGTTATTAATTATTGTATGCCAAGGGAGAAACAAAAGTGGACCCGTTGTGTGCTGCATCTAGGTGAGCATCAACATCCTTGTGTGGAAGGGAGGTCAAGAGTAAATGAGAAAAAAGTAGCATCAGTGCTCCAAGCTCGTGTTGCTCAAGAACCATTCACTACAGCCAAACAGCTCGAGCGCATGACTGCTCAGGATATGATCATGGGAAAGCTTGTAATGGACAATGCAGACAACACCGAATATATTGAAGATTGTGAGTTTGTTGAATTTCTGGACACAATCACACCTTTGTCAAGTAGACGAAGGATTGAACGAAGCTTGGAATGCGCCAAAAGATCAAAAAATATAAGTGCAAAAGGCTTAGAAGCAGTGCTTGACTTGAAGAGTAAGAGTAGGTATCCATATATACATGATGTTCTCTTCCCTGGTCAACTTGGAAATGCCCAGCAACCACATGTGTTCAAGATGTCAATAATTGGGCCAGGAAGTGGAGTTGATCTAGTTAATCGAATGCGTCTGGGTGGAAATCTTGAGCAGATGTGGATACACTTTGATCATGTGCATCGTGTGCAAGGATGGCCCACAATGTCTGCACATGTTTATGATCCGTTTGTTCGTGAACTTATGACAATCGCAACATGTGAGTTTACTGTGGAGAATAAGTTTGCACAGATAGAGTTTTGGAAGATGCTCAATAAGGTGGTTCAAGATCAAGGATTTGATAAGCCTGAGTTCAGAGGTTTCATGTCTGATGAGGCTAATGCAAATTGGATAGCAATCAGAACATTTTACTTTGGGGGTCCCAACAAGGTTGTACCATCTAAGGCAAGGTCTTGCGTGTTTCATTGGGAGCAATCCATGATCCGACATACTACTAAGTGTATCAAACCTTCCTCACAAGAGGAACACAAAATTAAATGCCGAAAATGGCAAAATGCACCATCAGAGAATCAAGCAGATATTTGCAAAGGAGAGCTTCGTCACTTTTGGAGAGCAGGGCATGCTGTTGATGGTGAAGTTTCATGTTTGGAGACATGGTTGGCTTGGTGGGATATCATAGTTTCACATTGGGGAGGAAGATTTGTTATGCAAGATGAGTCTGGCATTTTTGTGCCAAACACTAACTTGTATGAGAGTAAACATGCTAGCATGAGGGCATGCTTTGGTTTCAAAGAGAAAATTAGTTTATATGAAGCCGCAGGGGCAGATATGGCAATGGCTGTACTACAAAGTGTTAAGTACAATGCATACCTTAATTGTGCAAAGACATGTAGTGGTCTCGGAATACAAGACCTTGCGCAAATATTTTTACATCATTCATCCATTGCCTCGGCTGCAACGAAGTTGGTCAATCTTACACAGTGCTCAATGGACGAAATGGGTTTGCAAAGTCCAGAGATGAATAGGTCAAATATAAGGGAGAAGAGTGTAAAGAAAAAGAGACCAATCTTTGTGGATGCTGGTGTTGTGCTAGAGGATGATAGCCACAGGCCCGAGTATGTCACAGTCACTGAACCCATTGGTAGAACAAAGTATGCACGTGCACATGGGGAAACAAAGTATTGGCCTGAGGTGACTGTTGCAAAAACGGTATGGGCAATTAGGAGAATTGAACCTGGACGTAAAATGACATGTTTTGGAATTTTGCAAGATCAAACAGATAGATGTGGAAGATTCATTAATCAAGGCTTGCCTAATATTAATTTTGGGGTAGCAGCACTGTGCTTTTGGGGTCGAAGAAAATATCCCTCGTCAGGATCAAAGCCTGGGGGGATTGTTGAGGGTTATGTATGGTCTGCAATGCTAGTAACATGCACACATGGAAGATTCATGACATGGTGATGGGGCCACCCGGACCTCCACCAGGGGTTTGGGGGGTCGCAAAGGGTACAAATCTACTACCACATGAGGCAGAACAACTCCAAGTAAATGGATTTGTACTTCAACAACAACATGGGGTAGAATGTGCTGCTGTGAATGGGAGCATTCGAGCAGCAAATAGAGTTACAAGTGCCTTTCGGCCCAAATACAGGGATGGCAAGGTTATTAAATGGCGCTCAAAGCTGACAAAAGAATTTCAAACCAGAATTGATATTGGAAAATGCATGGCAGCAACATTAGTTAAAGAGGTTATTGTTGTGTGCAATGAAACACATGTTTTCTACATTAGCACAGAGGGGTCAAGGGCAAAGGGAGTTTCATACTCTGTGACATTGTCTGATTTTCCAAGATGTACATGTGAGGACTTCCAAAAGAGAGAGTCCAAGAGGTTGACATATGTGCCATGCAAGCATATTTACTATGTGTTTCTCCAAATTTTGGGAGGATTGCGGCCAAATGTGCAGCAATAGTTAAAGTGTCTCTAGATGTAAAGGCTTTGTGTGGTATGTAGTTTGAAATGCATCGGTGTTTTGTCTACTTATGATAATCCCTAGTTTGTGAGAGATCAGCCCTATGATAAGCCCTAGCGGTATTTTGTCTACTTATGATAAGCCCTAGTTTGTGAGAGACCAGCACAAGTTTTGAGACTGCATTCTATTAATAGTTTCTTGTAAATTTCATATGTGTTTGTAAAAAAATGAACACTATTTTGTTTTAAACAATGTAAGATGCAACGAGTTTGCTACATAATCTTATTGAAGATTGGGGTTATGTTCTTCATTCAATTTCTTTTGTCAGTTTTTTGGTGGCTAGGTTAGTTCAAGTGCCTCTCTTAAATTTTCCATTTACGTTTGCGAACAAATTAACATTATGGATCTTTTGTTATAAACAAAGTAAGATACAACAAGTTCGCTTATCTAACCTACCTCGCTCGGTTTTTTGTTTGCTCGGAAGTACTTGCTCGGGGATGGGGATTCCCCCTCTAGTATCACACTGCAATCAAACACACTACTTACAAGACGCATTCATGACGACCATAACCATGTGCATAATCTTCACCGAATCAGCCCTGAAATTCAACCCAAAATTACAAAATTCTCAGCCCTCTTGCATGGCCAAAAACAGTCCGTAATTCAGCTCCACACTACCAACCGTAGTGCATCAAGAATCAGCCCAAAACTTCTCCAATAAGTTATGACTTGTTTAGTCTGAAGATCACCTGCACACACGCCGTCATAGAGCATACATCTGTGAGCTAATCACCAAGCCCACACTGTGCGGTATCGATGCATACATGCACTAAGCTCCCACCTGCAGAGAACACCGCACGTAATCACTGAGTGCAATCGCAATCACAACCTAGATCGCGTCAACTTATGCACATAAAACTCCTGGAAAAATTTCGCCAGAGTTTCGACGCACAATGGATATCAACACAAAATAACCATTGTCCTGCAAGCTCAATACAATGAGTAATCAATGCACATTAAACTACACTCAACATACATGCATAAGCTCTGCAAACCTGTGTCCAAAAAATGCTCACAAAGAGTACCATAGGTGACCATACATATCAGCCACAACCAACCTCTGCACTTGCTCACAAGATCTACTGCTCACCACACAGGCATACATAGAGCATTACCCGCTCAAAGACCATGTATGCAAACCACAACACTGCAGAAGAACCACTCAATTGCAATCGGCAACACCTGTGGGAGTACTAGACTCAATTTGTACCTGGGAGTCAAACCCGATCTTGTAACACCTCATATGTGCCTGCTACTGCAGTGTGCACGGGTAAGCTGTCTGCAGCAAAGAAAACAACACAGCCCAAAACTGTTCTGAAAAACAGTCTCTGTGTTTTTAATTTCAGATCCACCTGCACTTTGAATCAGAAAATGATTCCTTCTACAAAGTCGTAGAGCTTGAAGCCAGCTCCGTTTTGAACCAAAAAGTTTTGGAATCGGAGCTTTGTAGCTCAAGTTATGAGCAAAACAGTAGACTGCTGTCAAACTGCCAAAAAACTGAACGACTTTCTTCTGTGCTTCTTTGATCTCATAGAAAGGCTCAAACTCACTTCCCACCTCGATGCGTGAGCTGAATGTATCAATCTCACAATGCTTCCATGTCTATGGAAGCTCCGAGCTCCAATCTGTCGCCGATTTAGCCGTTGCAAATCTTGCAGAGAAGAGGGAAGATGCTGTATACAGTGGGTTGATCTGTAGAGGAACTGTGGACTGATATGTGAGCACTAGGAAGCTCCTGAGAGCTCTCCTGCAAGCCTCTGTATGGCTGCCCACAAGCCTCCTCTATTTCTTTACTCAGATCGGTGACCTCTCCATCATAGCCGACGAGTTCATCGCGAAGCCGTCCATCTACGCTCTCACACTTGTCGCTTTGATACCAATTGAAGGGGATTGGAGAGCACCACAGACGGAGAGTGAGAGAGAGAGAAGGAGACACACACACGATGTGAGTGGGGAGACTGTGAAGTGGCAGATCCCCCTATACAATATACTCACTATAAGTATAGGGTAACAGTGGGCGGGCGCCCATGACCTGGGCGACCGGTCAAGGCACATAAGCCTTAACCCCAACAATTTGCTCCACAAGGACAGGGCCAGAAAGCTCTATTTTGTTTTTAGCAGACGTGAAGCAAGGGCCTCTCTCCAGATGCTATCATGTACGCATGCATGAAGCCATGTAGCTCTACGCAAGAAGCTTGTATGGGCACAATAATTCACAATTATATTGTTAGTCAGAGGCTGCTGAATGCATATGCTTGCACCTTGAAGGCCATTGACCTTTTGCAATGTCGTTGACATGGGTGAGAGAATTAATGAGCCCATAGCTGGTCCGATGCTCTTGGGGAAGCGTATCATGCTCTAGGTTGCTTTCAACACATGCAAAGCAAGTGTATCTCTCCAAATTCAGCATCCTATACTTGCGTCTTGAAGGCTATGCTTTCTTGAAGGCATGTGTCTCTACAGAAGAGCTCAAGGAGCTTCCTTTTTGGAGTGTGAACTCTTGGAATGCTTCGCATCTGGCCTCTCTCCAGATGCAATCACCTAGGCATGCATCTTGAAGGCATGTGGCTCTATGCAAGGAAACTCATGCTTGCGATTGTCTTGGTGAATATGTATGCCAAATGTGGTGTGTTGAGAGAGCACAAAAAGTGCTTAAGGAGATTTCTCTCCGGAATGTTGCCTCTTGGAATGCACTGATTGCGGGATGTGCGCAACAAGAGCAAGGGCACAAAGCACTATGTTGTTTTTAGCAGATGCAAAGAAAGTATATCTCTCCAATTTCAATCAAGGCATGTGGCTCTACGCAAGTGCTCGAGGAGCTTCGTGTCCTAAGTGTGGACTCTTAAAATGCGCTGATTGGATGATTTGCTCCACAAGGGTAGGGCCAGGAAGGTCTATTCTATTTCGAGCAGATGCGAAGTGAGGGACTCTCTCCAGATGCGATCACGTACGCATGCATGAAGACATGTAGCTCTACTGAAGAAGTTGTTATGGGCACAAAAAGCGCTTGAGCAGCTTCCTTTCTGGAATGTTGCCTCCTAAAATGCATTGATCGCGGGATCTGCCCAACAAGAACATGGTAGTTGAAAGGAGATGCCATGCATGGGACTGTCTTGGTCGATATGTACGCCAAATGTAGTGTGCTTGAGAGAGCACAAAAAGTGCTAGAGAAGTTTTCTGTCCGAACTGTCGCCCCTTGGAATGCACTGATTGCGGGATGTCTGCAAACAAGAGCAGGGCAAGAAATCTCTAGGTTTTCTTTAGCGGATGCAAAGCAAGTATATCTCTCCAACTTTAGTCAAGGCATGTGGCTCTACGCAAGTGTTCGAGGAGCTTCATGTCCTGAGTGTGGACTCTTGGAATGCGTTAATCGAATGATTTTCTCCACAAGCGCTGTCGGGGGATAATTGTGCGAAAGGTGAGCCGGGAAGGCACCGAGCCCCTGGCTGTGAGAGGTGCGGGAAACAAGGTGTAGAAGATGCAATTACCAACAACAGTATTCAAAACAAGCACTCCGTCGAATTTCTAGTTAATCGACAAAATCCATGATTAATCAATCACTAATGGAGCTTAAATGCTCTTTACAAGAAGAAATCCTGGCTTAATCTAGGTACTAAACAGGAAAATTAATAGAATTCTACTTACTCTGTCTTCTGCTTCCCGATTCGAATGGTCAGTGCTAACGGTTTGAGATTAGGCTTGATGTGTAGAGCTTGGATCAAGATTTTGAGATTAAGAAGCTTAGGAATTCGATTAGCCTTAGTTTTGGCTTACGGCTTGGCATTCGAGTAGGTTTAGGAAATTTGGCTTAAGAGCGAAATAGGTTAAGCTTCGGAGATTAGAGATGGCTTTCGGAAGGCTTGAGGGCTTAAGCTTGAAGATTAAGCGAGCTTAAGAGCTTGTAGAAGTTAATAGGAATTCCCGAGCTTGAAAATATGAAGAGCTTAAGAATCTTGAGCTTATGAGGAAGAGATTTGGTATTCCCAAGCTTGAAGATATCAAGTGTTAGGATTTGGGATCGTGCTAGCTATGGTGGATGAAAGAGAAACATGGTGCAAGTGTGTGAGTGTGTGTAAGCAAGCTTATCACTTAAGTGAATTAGGTTCCAAGATAGATTATCTTGGACTCATAAACACAATCTTGAGTATTGACTTAGCTTAGCACAAGCTCACCATAGACAAGCATGTAGTGCAAAATGAGTTGTTGTTTATTGATTCAAGAAATGAGCTTTAAGTAGCTCTACAACCTTGCTCCACAGTATGTGGGATAAATCCACTCTCCTCTCCTTGACTCACACCTTAGGACAAAGCTCACACTTTACAATCCTCCCCTTGAGGTTTGGACTAAGACAAGATACTGAAGATACATGATCCACACAGGCTAACAAAATCCACACAGGATGGTGATATCCACACAGGAAAGTAAAGTCCACAAAGGATGGTGATATCCACACAGGATGGTAAAATCCACACAAGAACAATCCACAAAGGATGGTGATGTCCACAAAGGATGATAATATGGTATCCACATAGGAAAAAGTCCTCCCCTACAAGTAGAGAGTCTGCATCTTCAAAATGGGTCTTCCCAAACGCAATCTTCGTCTTCGTCCTTTTTGTCTTCTACTATGTGAGATGATCCTTTGTCAGGTCTCTTGCCTTCGTTGCTTCTGCTGTTGCTTCTACTGCTGCTGCTTTCTCCACTGCTAGTGCCTCCACTTGAGTAGCACCAAGAAGGAGGGTGTCCTTTCCTACCACATTTGTTGCAAGGTTTGTTTGTGTAGCAATCTTTCGCTACGTGTCCCATTCTTCCACATTCATAACACTTTCGTCCGTTTGTCGATTTTGATGGCGAATATCTTCCCCTTGAAGATGTTGCGACGAAAACTCCTCTTGATGGGGTAAGTGAACCTCTTTGCTTTCTTTCAGCTGCTTGGACCGAGTTGATTAGATCTTGAAATGGTGGTGCTGGTTCTTTTTCTTCAAGAATTGTGACTAAGTGGTCATAAGAAGGTGGAATTGCACTTAAAAGTATAGCCACTTTGTCATCTTCTGGTACTTCAACTTGGATGTAAGTGAGCTGTGTGACAATGCTCTTAAGCTTGTTCACTAGGCTAGCAATGTCCTCCCCTTGAAGCATAATAACTTTGTAAAGCTGTCTTTTAAGACTAACTTTGCTTCTTTTGGCTCTAGCTCCAAAATTACTTTCTAGGACATGCCAGGCTTCATGTGCATGCTTACATTCATCTATGAAATGCACATAGTTATCATGCAAAGAAGTGATGATAATTCCCAATGCTTGTTCGTCTTTGGCCAAATTTTGTGCCCTTGCTATGAGTGTAGATGCCCTAGTGTGCACTCCATCGGGTTTAGCTTGTTGCTCAAGGGCAGTGCTAATGACAGACCACAAACATTTTTTCATAAGATAGCCTCTTAATTTTGTTTGCCAAGTGTGAAATCCCTCCCCATTGAATTTCTCTATTCCCTTGTCCCCCATTTGTGCCAATAGAGGGGTCTTAGCTTAGGAGACTCTCCTAGCCAGTGTCTACCTCTTTACACGGCGCACAATTGATGATAGAAAAATTTATTTGCAAGTTATTGTGCTTGGCTGCAAGATTCTAATTTTAGTGTCCTTTTAACAAAATGTGAAGTACCTCTTCACTCGGGGGGAAGTCACCCTTCACGGTTTTGTTTTACCTTGGCGTATTTGGCCTGGAGATGCCTTTTGAAGCGCGACAATATCCTCCTTTGAATGTCTTTTGGAAGTGGGAATGCAAGCCTGTTAAGGGCCGAGAGATGTGATGAATGCCGCGGGATGGCTTGCTTGATTGGAGCTCTTATACACACCCTCAATCTCTGGAATTTTTGTAGAACAAATCCACAGGGAATGTGTGTGTGTGTGTGTGTGTGTGGAGGAAGGAACACTTAATGCCTTTACCCATTGTTGGGTTTATGAGATAGGGTCGGTGGGATCACTGCCTAATAAGGCTAAAGCTAAGTTGACCATTGGCGTGACCACGCGCATGAAGGCTCTGCCGCCAACGGACCTCAGCCAGGCGATGAGCTCGATTGGAATCCGAAATCGGGTCCGCAGCCGCCACTGGCTGTCGCAGGGAAACCAACGCCGTTCGACCGGCGCCCCCCCTTGTCTGCCCGATCGGCCGCATTCGCAGGCCATCTTCGTCTGGCCACCCACGTGCTCAACTGCAATTCAAGGTGTTTTCGGGTCCGCCGCTGTAGGGCCCCCCTTCCCACGACACTGCCTCAAGAGCTCTTCAAACTCGCCTTGAGCACTGGTTCCCACGCTGCCCGAGCTGCCTCAAAGCCTATCTTTCCACAAAGGGGTGCTCCCCATCATAAGCACCGGGTCCCATTGCCTGGCATCCGACCTCAAAACCCCAAGGCAAGCCTTTCTTTAGCCCCTGCTCCCACGCCTGCTGAGGTCCTGCTCTGATACCAAATGTTAGGATTTGGGATCGTGCTAGCTATGGTGGATGAAAGAGTAACATGGTGCAAGAGTGTGAGTGTGTGTAAGCAAGCTTATCACTCAAGTGAATTAGGTTCCAAGATAGATTAGCTTGGACTCATAAACACAATCTTGAGTATTGACTTAGCTTAGCACAAGCTCACCATAGACAAGCATGTAGTGCAAAATGAGTTGTTGTTTATTGATTCAAGAAATGAGCTTTAAGTAGCTCTACAACCTTGCTCCACTCCACAGTATGTGGGATAAATCCACTCTCCTCTCCTTGACTCACACCTTGAGTATTCTCGAGATTGAAGATATCAAGAGCTTCTGAATCCGCATTAAGAGCTTGGGATGATCAAGAGCTTAGGGATATGGAGCTTAGGAGCTTGGCCTCGAAAAGCTCTGCAAGAATGATGGTGAGCTTAGGTGTAGAACTTAAGGTGATTACGATTATCAAGAGCTTAAGAGATGGAGCTTAAGAGCCTTCCGAGATTCACTTCTCATGCGGAGAAAGAGAAGAGCTTAAGGGAAATATGAGGAGGAGAGAAATCACGATGGTCCCCTCTCTTTTTATAGTTGCATGGCCCCCCTCTTGCTAAAAAAAACGAGGCACCCATTAGCGATGTCTCTAATGGGTCCTCCCCCTTGTGACGTGGCAAGGCCGTGATTGAGCAGCGTCGTTTACGGCGGGACCATGACCAAAAATGTGCACGCCGGTGCTCTCGTCACTTCTCGTTTCTGCGACGACCTCGTTCCAGCATCGTAGCGTGCGCAATAAGCGCTTCTTCTCCTTGCGCTGTGCTGTTCGACTCCCCAACCCACCATGCCTTGCTTTTTATTCCTTGCTTACACACTTAACCCTTAGTGGGTGGCCCTTAATTGGGTGCATTGGCAGGCTTTTACCCAATTGGGTGGGCGGCCCCCTTATTGCGTTGGGCGGCCGATCATGGGCAAACTCTGGAGACCATTGCTTGGGCGTCTTAACGGGAAACATAATTGTGGCCGTTGGCCATTACTTAATGGCTTGGCACAAAACTTGGCATACATATCTTTTAAAGCATTGCAAGATCCGACATTCCTGACACGAAGCTCTGTAAAATTTACGGTACCACATTTGGCATACATATCTTTAAGCTGCAAGTGTAGGTGATTGCATTGAAGCAAGGCCTTCCCATCATCTCCGATAAAAAGTGTCAGAGTTACTCTCCTGTCAGCCGGGTATTACCATTACAATCACATCCGGCCAAGCATTGCATCAAATGACATCCTGGTCATGAGACTCATCAAGCTATTTCTGCTCCCGCATCCCAAACCCTGGACAATAGACAAAACTTCCAGTTGAGACACTGATCGAGGTGACTGGACTGGTACGGAACCAACCCCCGGTGAATCTTTATCGGCCAATATCTTAGCGACCGGGACTCTGATCACTGATCTGAAGAGATCTGCGCGCTCCACAAAGTGAGCACTTCACTCCGATGCATTCATTTCATTTTTATCCCCTCAGCTACTGTTGCCCAATCCGGCACGGTTTGAACTTTAAACTGCCATAACTTCTTCTTCGTAGCTCCAATTGACGAGCCGTAAAGACATAAAGACAGGCCAGTAGAGCACATCGAGCACTGCAGTTCTAGGTCATAATACCCCATCCATGTTCACTTCAAGAATAACACTTTTCAGCATCATTAAGGCATGTTTTGGCCATTTCAACCGCATTTGACATACATTTAGCATTGAACTCAGCCGGCAACCAGCCCTTAATCATTGTTCATTAAACATATAAGCTTCAAATAAACTTAATGTGCATTTTCCTGGCATATTTCTTTGCATGGGAGCGGAGCTGCACGATGTTCACCCCCTCTGAACCTGCACAGCCTTCGGTCTGTGCCAATTGCACTTAATCAGCTTCATTAAAATCATCATCAGACATATTATCTGACGCATACATAACATGATCCTCTGGAGGCGGATCTGAATGGGAATCTTCAAGAACAATCTCGTCTTCTCATTTCTTGAACAGCTTGATCCTTTTTCTTGCAATGGGCACTCTAAGCATAGTACCATCTAGTTCGCATAATTGATATGTCACATTATCAAAAACATGTTGCACCACATATGGTCCAAACGACCGTTTCACCATTTTCCGCATAGCAGAGTATTGGTTCTCCAAGCTATTGTCATAGACAAGTACCCAGTCACCTTCCTTGATAGCATGTGGTCGTAGTCTATGCGTTCCATCAAATGCTGCCTTGTTCTTCAATCTTGCCTCCTTAAGATTCTCTTTAGCCTGCTCAATATCCTCTTGACGCCTCTCAAGCTGTCGAATACGTAGAGCAAGCAAGTCTTCAGTAGGCATAACTTCTTCGCATGGCATTATGGTCCAAGTTGTAACTGCTTCCTCCGTAGGCATAATGGGTTTCTGCCCATGCATCAATTCGAATGGCATAAATCCTGTAACTGAACTGTGAGTGGTGCGATCAGCCCACAAGGCAAATGGCAAGAGTTTAGGCCAATCACCAATATGTCCTTCACACACCTTTGCTAAAGATTTAACAATCGGCGGATGTCCTCTTTCACTCTTCCCATTACCTTCTGGATTATATGCTATGGTGAGGGCGAGTTTAATGTCCATACGAGCAAAAAACTCTCGGCTTCATCTGCATCCAACTCTCCTCTATCTGCAGTAATTCTGCCAACACACCCATACCTAGAGATAACATCTTCAAGAAAGAACTTGCATACTGAACTGGTAGCTTTGGTACGCAAAGCTCTGCCTTCAACCTGGTTTGTAAGATCTTCCCTGGCAAGAATAATATATCTCATTTGCCACACTCCTACTCGCATTGTAATAAGGTCCACCACCCACTTGTAGTGCATAGCCAGTGGACAGGTGGGATGCAACCCATCTCTATGTCGCACATTAGAGTACTGTTGACATATTAAGCATGATTCCACAAATTGAACCACATCTTTATACATACCTCTCCACCAATATCGGTCTTTAATCTTGACAAAGGTTGCCCAGGCTCCTCTGTGTCCAGCCCATAGACTTTCATGAAACTCTTTAATCACCTACTGTTGGGTTGCTTTGTCGCAAATAATTCGTTGTGGTACCCCTCCTGGGCGCTTCGGTTGCTTCCATAAATGTCCGTCTTTCAGTAAATAGGCATAGGCCCTTTGTCTAATCTTCTTGAATTCTTGATCACTCCATCCTTCTTGTTTAGTGAGAGTACTTAGGTAGCGGCCAATCATAAGACACTCTCCATCATAAAACTCTTCAGAAAAGACTTCAAAAACATGAGCAATACTACCGTAGTTGGCATGTAGATAAGAAGACGTGTAGAACTTCAAGCCAACATCATCACTCGTGATCAGCATCTCTTCTTCATCTTCAAACCTGGCTCTTGATAACATATCTGCAACAGGGTTATCTCTACCTGCAATATGACAAAATTGAGGGTTAAGAGACTTGATATACGCTATCCAACGTAGCATAGCAATGTCCGGAGTAGAGAAATTTGCAATCATCCCTATCAGTGGCAAGGAACCTGTCTCTACCACAATAGAAGCTCCAATAAAGTATTCTTTATCGGTCCTTAGAGCAATAGCAACACCCCAAAGTTCCCTCCTAACCTGTGGATATCCTCGTTGACGAGCATTGAGCACCTTGGCTCCAAATCTCACTGCATACCTGTGTCCTTCAACATCATCTTGACCTATAGCCCATCCAATACTTGTCGGGCTAGTGTCAACTTTTAAAATAACTGGCCTATCGCATTTATAATCAACTTTCCTCAAGGTCCGAGCCTCAAGAAGCATCTTCTTTAATTTCTTAATAGCTTGTGTGTGAACTTCTTCCCAAACAAACCTCTTACCTTTTCGTAGCAATTGATACAACACCTCTGCAACATGGGCAAAGTGTGGCAACCAAATACGATAGAACACACACGCGCCTAAGAATCGACGAACCTCAGTAACTGAAGAACATGTGTCCTTCATCTTTTGGATTGCTTCAACTTTTGCAGGACTTGGCCTTCTTCCTTCAGAACTACACATGTGTCCCACAATTAAGACCTCCTTAGCTCCAAAAGTCAATTTTTGACCTGAAAGTGTTAAGTTAACTTTTTCAAGCCTTGATAATATAGCATCACAGTCAACAATATGTTGAGCAACAAACTGTCTGCACCCCCTCTAGTCTTTTGCTTCATCTTTTAAGCCTTCTTCACAACCCTTAATTGGTAGATCATCAATGAAAGGCATGGTAACATGTGGGATAAAGTCCCTTAATACCTTATTCATGCCGTTCATCATATGAGCTACTGAATTAGTAGCACCTTGTTACAGAGTGCACATCCTTACCAAATCAAGATGAGTACGAATTGTAGTAAGATCCCTGCTCTCCAAAGCTAACTGGAATTGATCATATCCTGAATAAAGATCGCCCATGGAGTAAATAGATCTACCTACAAAGGCCTCAGCAAATTCATCCACAATTGGGCCAGTACCCACATTGCGAATTGTTACCTTGTTAACCGGTTGCATATCCTGAATGAACATTAATGTACCATTTTTCTTCGGAACAGTAAACCATCGATTAGAATACGGAGCACATGACGGCTCCAAAATTCCCATTTGAATCTTTTCATTAAGGAAATTGATAAGCTTTGGCAAGTGTGTTTTAGGAACTGGAATAGGACGCAAGCTCCATGGCATGTGTGGAACAGTGAAAATAACCATTGATGAAACAACACTCGGATCCACACACCCTATCTCACTTGGCTCAAAAGCGAAAGCTTTACCATGCTTTTTGAGCATACCTTGAAAACATTTGATCTCCTCTTCATTGAGGAAACCGTCTTCACCAACCTTTAGCTGCTGCAGTGTCTCGTTAGTAAATTTATGCCCTATGTTCTTCGGATCTTTGAGTATAGGCTGTTGAGTAGCCTCCTTGATCATCCCATCACTTCCTTCCAGCAACGATGTAGCCTCTAGCCTCACTTTCTTTGCAACAGTCTTGTATTTTGTCTCTACCTGTGCTTCAATAGTTTCACCTGAATCATCTTCAATATGCATAAGGGCTTGATTTGAACTTAACTCATCATACATGTCCACTGAATGAACGTTGACTACTTGAGTTCCACTTTGTAACCTGTTTTGCCTGATCTCTTCAAGCACTGACATAGTATCTTCATAAGATACCTCTTCAAAGACTCCTGAAATCACATCATCAGATTCAAGCACGTCACAACCCTGCAATTCACTTTGAATACCTGAGACATACTATTTTTTCCACTTCGGCAAATCATTAAATTTTTTGAAAGAGACTGAACCTTCAGATGTTTACCCCAAAAACCCCGAAGAGAAAGCTTCTCTTTGCGAGAACTTCTCCTCACTTGTACCACCATAGTCCCGCTTTATTATGGCACTCCGAGAAAATCCTGTGCAAACCTGTGTTCTCTAAACTCCTTGCGTATCTTTGGCATTGGATGATCCCGTAGACTGTCCTTATTCCTAGCATGGTCAACACATGCAGTCAAGAATTGCATTGCTTTCTTACCATCATGGCTCCGAACCCTGGCATAGGCTGAGCCATCATCTAGCACTTTGGTTTCCATTCGCACAGCCGTAATGTATGGTTGCCCCAGAATTAAAGGATAAGAGGAATGCTCCTGTATAAAGAAATTTTGCTCATCACAGACATCCCCTACAGTTACCTTAACATTGGCACATGCACCATAGAGGACGCCTGGAAGCATATTGGCAGCTCGAATCCACCAACCATGGTCCACATCAATAGGCCATTTCCCCTTTTTTTTGCAAGTTTTTAACCATCAAATTGATGTCCGATCCATGATCTATGAGTGCTAAGACCGATTCTTTGATGTCGCCAAGCTTTACAACAGTTTCGGTTGTTGCTCTTGCCCAATGAGTCCTTGAAAAGGACTCCTTGGTATGCTTTCACTATCTTCATCTTCATTGAAATGAACATGCCTTACCTTAGGTACGGTTGGATTTGACACCACCACAGACCTCGATTCTTCTTCTTCTTCTTCAAGATTTGCCAAATACTCTTCATAGTCGTCCAGAATTGCTTCAATGTGGCATACCGCCTGGCTCTTCACTGACTCCGGCTCCTGTTCACTTGGTATCTGCCACTTCCTTTTGATGATATCTATTATCTCCTCATGAAATTCACGTTTGGAAATCCTCAATATATCACCCAATGTGAGCTCCACCTTGCTATTCAGAATTCGCTCTTCAAAGACTTTCTTTAAATCTGTAGCTAATTCAATGTCAGACTTGAGCTTATAAGAGGGTCCCCTGGGTTTACCTTGCTTTTTGTCCTTAGGTGCATCCTCCATCACCACTTCAGGAGCGGGCTTAGGAGCAGGACTTTCTTCTTTCTTACTGTTGAACCTCGTTGTCCTCTTCGATGCCCCAGGAGCTTCTTCATCTCTTTTCCGCTTCTCCTCCACCATAGCCTCATTAGCTTGAGACTTTGCAATGAATGCATACACTAAGAGGGAATCCATTGGATCAGTCCACCCTGTGGTTTCTCGAATTGAATTCTCTACTTGCCGCAGCTTCCCATAAGTTACCTGTCCAGTTTTTGTTGTCTTCAAAGCATAAGGCCATAATTGACCCTTGGTACCTGCACCATCTTCATCACCCTTCCCGCAGACTTGAAGCCCATAAGTAGCTACCTTCACAAGAGCAACATTATGTTGAATCTCATCAACTATCTTCTTCATGCTGCCCCTATCGAAGTTCAGGCGGAGAATCTCACTCGTTGCCCTAAGGTGAATCTTCTCGTACTTCGATAACACCATATTCTTTTTATATGCTTCGTCAAATTCATCACATTCCTTAACATACTTGTGGTCTTCACTGTCACACCACATGCATCGGTCCGAGCCTTTGCGTGGTGGCTACTGCCTAGGCTCCGATGTAGACCCCTTTGCAACTAGACCATCAAATTTAACAACTTTAAAATTCAAATTCAATTCTTGAATACCTTTTACCAATTTGTCAAGAACTGGCTCCTCCACTCTAGGTATTGCCAAGGTTGTTTTCTCTTTAGGTTCTTCCTCCGCAACATCCATGATGTCAGCCACGATCATCTTGTCGACTCTCATCTGTCGTTTCACGATCATCTTGACTGCTTCGGTGATTACCTTCCAATCGGATGTTAAGCCCGATTCTCCACTTGGATCCTCTAGGAACAATACTAAACTCTTCTGAAGTCGAGGATCGGCAGCCTTAATGAACAACTCAACCTTCTGATCCCTCATTGAATGTTGCTCTGTTGAAGACAATTGCTCAAATTTCTTCTCAAATTCCCGCATTAACTCTCGTGCAGATAGATTTTTGTTCTTCTTCTGCACCCACTTCATGAAACCTTGCCAAGTTACTCTTTGAGAATCCTCCAGGAAGTATTCCTCCTGAAGCGTCTTCTTGAAATCCTGCCAATTTGGGCCGTGGAGCACCTGAAAGGTGAGCCGAGAAGGCACCGAGCCCCTGGCTGTGAGAGGTGCGGGAAACAAGGTGTAGCACATGCAATTACCGACAAAAATATTCAAAACAAGCAGTCCATCTAATTTCTAGTTAATCGACAAAATCCATGATTAATTAATCACTAACGGAGCTTAAATGCTCTTTACAAGAAGAATCCTGGCTTAATCCAGGTACTAAACAGGAAAATTAATAGAATTCTGCTTACTTTGCCTTCTGCTTCCCGATTCGAATGGTCACTGCTAACGGTTTGAGATTAGGCTTGATGTGTAGAGCTTGGATCAAGATTTTGAGAATAAGAAGCTTAGGAATTTGGCCTTAGTTTTGGCTTACGGCTTGGCATCCGAGTAGGTTTAGGAAATTTGGCTTAAGAGCGAAATAGGTTAAGCTTCGGAGATTAGAGATGGCTTTCGAAAGGCTTGAGGGCTTAAGATTGAAGATTAAGCGAGCTTAAGAGCTTGTAGAAGTTAATAGGAATTCCAGAGCTTGAAAATATGAAGAGCTTAAGAATCTTGAGCTTATGAGGAAGAGATTCGGTATTCCCGAGCTTGACGATATCAAGAGCTTCCAAATGTGCATTAAGAGCTTGGCATGATCAAGAGCTTAGGGATATGGAGCTTAGGAATATGGAGCTTAGGAGCTTGGCCTTGAAAAGCTCTTCAAGAATGATGGAGAGCTTAGGTGTAGAACTTAAGGTGATTACGATTATCAAGAGCTTAAGAGATGGAGCTTAAGAGCCTTCCGAGATTCACTTCTCATGCGGAGAAAGAGAAGAGCTTAAGGGAAATATGAGGAGGAGAGAACTCACGATGATCCCCTCTCTTTTTATAGTTGCATGGCCCCCCTTTCGCTAAAAAAAACGAGGCACCCATTAGCGATGTCTCTAATGGGTCCTCCCCCTTGTGACGTGGCAAGGCCGTGATTGAGCAGCGTCGTTTACGGCGGGACCATGACCAAAAATGTGTGCGTCGGTGCTCTCGTCACTTCTCGTTTCTGCGACGACCTCGTTCCAGCATCGTAGCGTGCGCAATAAGCGCTTCTTCTCCTTGCGCTGTGCTGTTCGACGCCCCAGCCAGCCATGCCTTGCTTTTTATTCCTTGCTTACACACTTAACCCTTAGTGGGTGGCCCTTAATTGGGTGCATTGGCCGGCCTTTACCCAATTGGGTGGGCGCCCCCCTTATTGCCTTGGGCGGCCGATCATGGGCAAACTCTGGAGACCATTGCTTGGGCGGCTTAACGGGAAACATAATTGTGGCCGTTGGCCATTACTTAATGGCTTGGCACCAAACTTGGCATACATATCTTTTAAAGCATTGCAAGATCCGACATTCCCGACACGAAGCTCTGTAAAATTTACGGCACCACATTTGGCATACATATCTTTAAGCTGCAAGTGTAGGTGATTGCATTGAAGCAAGGCCTTCCCATCATCTCCCATAAAAAGTGTCAGAGTTACTCTCTTGTCAGCTGGGTATTACCAATACGACCACATCCGGCCAAGCACTGCATCAAATGACATCCCGGTCATGAGACTCATCAAGCTATTTCTGCTCCCGCATCCCAAACCTTGGACAATAGACGAAACTCCCAGCTGAGACACCGATCGAGGTGACTGGACTGGTATGGAACCGGCCCCCGGTGAATCTTTATCGGCCAATATCTTGGTGACCGGGACTCTGATCACTGATCTGAAAAGACCTACGCGCTCCACAAAGTGAGCACTTCAGTCCGATGCATTCATTTCATTTGTATCCCCTCAGCTGCTGCTGTTGCCCAATCCGGCACGGATCTGCAATTGGCTTGAACTTTAAACTGCCATAACTTCTTCTTCTCCAGATGCAATCATGTATGCATACATGAAGGCATGTCCGGAATGTTTGCCTCTTGAAATGCATTGATTACAGGATGTACACAACAAGAACATGGCTGTTGAAAGAAGATGCCATGCTTGGGTCTGTCTTGGTCGATATGTATGCCGAATGTGGTGTGCTTGAGAGAGCACAGAAAGTGCTAGAGCTGTTTTCTGTCCCGAATGTCGCCCCTTGGAATGCACCGATTGCAGGATGTGCGCAACAAGAGCGGGGCAAGAAAGCTCTAGGTTGTGTTCAGCGGATGCAAAGCAAGTATATCTATCCAAATTCAGTCAAGGCATGTGGCTCTACGCAAGTTTTAAAGGTGCTTCATGTCCTGAGTGTGGACTCTTGGAATGCGCTAATCGAATGATTTTCTCCACAAGGGTAGGGCCAGCAAGCTCTATTCTATTTTTAGCAAATGCGAAGTAAGGGCCTCTCTCCTGATGCAATCATGTATGCATGTATGAAGCCATGTAGCTCTACACAAGCTTGTATTGGCACAAAAATTCACAATTACATTGTTAGTCAGAGGCTGCTGAATGCAAAGAGAGGGCCTCACAAAACCTTCATGAGGAGCTTCCTATCTCAATGTTAGGCAGGGTCTCTTCAGATGTAATACCTACGCCTATGCGGGCATCTCGAAGGCATGCGAGACAACAGATGCAATCGCAGGGAGGGTCTCTCTCCCAAATGTCGTCTCTTGGAGTGCATTGATTGCGGGATACATGCAACAGGAGCAGGGCCAGAAAGCTCTCGGCTGTTTTCAGTAGATCCAAAGCGGGGGCCTCTCTGGGGATGCAGTCACACACGCATGCATCTTGAAGGCATGTGGCTGTACGCAAGATGTCGATATGAGCTTGAAAATTCTCTTTAATAGTGGTTGTTGCAAAAAGTTGTCGTGCTTGGCAATGCCTTGGTCGATATGTATGCCAAATGTGGTGCGGGATGTTGTCTCTTGGAACATTATGGCTGTAGGATATGCCCGACATGGGCCGCGCCAGAAGCTCTGGGCTGTTGATATGGGCTTGAAAATTCATTCTCATATTGTTAGTCAAGGGCTGTTGCAAGACATTGTCGTGCTTGGCAATGCCTTGGTCGATACGTATGCTAAATGTGGTGCACTTCAGATAGCACAAAATGTGCTTGAGGAGCTTCATGTCCGGAATGGCGTCTCTTTGAGTACATTGATTGCGGGGTACGCACAACAAGAGCAGGGACAGAAAGCTGTCGGCTGTTTTCAGTGGATGCAAAGCGGGGGCCTCTCTCCAGATGCAATCACACACACGTGCATTTGGAAGGCATGTGGCTGTATGCAAGATGGTGATATGGGCTTTAAAATCGCTCTGCTATTGTTAGTTAAGGCCGGTTGCAAAAAAATCTCGTGCTTGGAAATTTCTTGGTCAATATGTATGCTGAATGTGATGCACTTCAGAAAGCACAAAACGTGCCTGAGGAGCTTCATATCCCTGATGCGATCTCTTGGAGTGCATTGATTGTAAGATACGCGCAACAAGAGCACGGATAGAAAGCGCTCGGCTATTTCCAGCGGATCTGAAGTGAGGGCCTCTTTCCAGATGCAATCACATACGCGTGCATTTTGAAGGCATATGTGTGTACACAAGATGCCGATGTGGGCCTCTCTCCATATGGTATCACCTACGTGTCCACATTGAAGGCATGTGTCTCTATGCAAGAGGCTCATACGGACACAAAAAATCTGCATTTTATTGTTGTTCAGAGGTTGTTGAAATAAGATTGACACGTGTGTTGCGCTTCAGAAAAGTGACGGTTTCTCACCAACCGAAGTCTCTTAGAGTGCTTTTATATCTAGTTATGTCAAGCAAGGGTAGGTGAGGAAGCTCTAAAATTAATTTCAAAGATGCAATATGACATGGGCATGTTCTTCATGACCATTTTGCCCGAAATGTTGCCTGTCGAATGCATTAAATGATGGGAATGGCGTCTCTTTCAATGCATTGGTAGCAGGATACGCACCGCACGTAGGAGCAAGCGCGGAAAGCTCTAGGCTATTTTAATCTTTCTATCTGCAATGTGGACTCCTTGAATGCACTCATTGTGGTATGTGTGCAACAAGAGCAAGGCCAATGAGTGATACAGAAAAGAAGTTGTGCTTGGCGTTGCCTAAGACTATGTGTACATATGGTGCTCTTTAGAACGCACGAAAAGTGCCCGAGGAGCTTCTTGTGCGGAATTCCGCAACAAGAACGTAGGAAGGGTCTCTATCCAGATGCAATCAACTACGCCTACACAAGAATATGGAAGGCATGCGGGTCAGCAGATGCAATCACGTACGCAGCCATAGATATTAGAATTCACGATATGATCGCTAGTCAACGTTTGTTGGGAGTAGAATTTCATGCTTGGTGGTGGTTTGATCGATATGTATACACAATGTGGTATCCTCACAATAGCACAAAAAATTCTTGAAGGTATCCTTCTTGGGGTGTCGTCTCTTGTTGCGGGTTAACTGCAGCAGATGCCCAACATCGTTGATGCAAGGAAGTCCATTGGCGATAGACATTCAATCTCGCGGTGAGTAAGCATTATCATTTTTTTATTTTTGACACTAAGAATGTAGTTAATGAACGCATTGAAAATTGCACGCTGCCGGGGAATGGCACGTCCCCTCGTATTATAAAAATTGGGGACGATTGTGCAAACTCCCCAATGCAAGGAGACTTGCATTTTTTCTTTTTTTTTGAAACATAGAAATGAAACAACAAACAATAACATTGACATCTTGTATGATCATGAACATTGAGCTTGACAAAACTCTTTAACACTCCTTGTGGTTCCTCAGTAACCAATTTTTGTGGAGGTACACCACTGAACCACGACGATCGGTATCCCAAACACTCTCCGGTAAAAAAATATAACACTCTTTCATGAAATCTCTCTCTCCCTTGTCTCTCTCTCTCTCTCTCTCTCTCTCTCTCCCTCTCCGTTTCCAATATTTTGTTCAATCTCAATTCGATGGAACATAGTTAACAAAGCACTCTAG